>NC_140972.1:100397801-100552801 GCF_056783735.1 Eptatretus burgeri
CCGAAGCAATAACCTGGAATGGACTGGGAATCATCCGTCGTGCAAAGTCTTTCCTCGGCCCACCTGAGCTCCTGACTACATACAAAGCTTTCATCCACAGCCTGATGGAGTACTGCTCTCCCCTCTGGGCTGGTTTTAGAATAAGTTTTAGAACACCCCAATTTTTCCAGTTTTTCTGAAATTTAAGCAGTTCAAGTCCAGTGAATAACCTGAAATGGTACAAAGCTAAGCGGTAAACTGCCAGAGGTTAAAAAAAAAGTTTAGGTTACCAAAAACTAAAAAATAATGTAAATTTCAGAATTGTTAAAAAAGGCCCTTTTCCGGGAACAAGTAATGGGTTAGCAACTGCAGCTGTTCTACAGCAATGGAAGTAAATTAAGCTTTAAAAGTTGATGCAAACAATTGCTGCAGGTGTCCAAACTTTTGTTGATTAGTTACAAATCCTCTGTCTGTGTAAAAGCAGGGTTGTAACAGACTGTGTTGCTACACCCTCTGAAGCATTATTTGGACAATATTGCACTGCAGGAAGGAGTATATTGCTATCATAATGGTGAGAAAAAGACAATTAACAAAGGAAGACAGACAGACCATTACAACCCTTAAAAGTGTTGGTCTTTCCTTTGGAGAAATTGCAAAGCAAGCCAAGGTGTCATTGAGTACAGTTTCCTACACCATAAAAAGGCACTTGGAAACTTGAGGAAACTCTGACAGGAAGAGGTCTGGCAGACCCAAAGCCACAACACAATCAGAAGACAAGTTTCTGAGAGTCAACAGCTTGTGTGATTGGTGGCTCACAGGATAGCAGCTTCAAGCACAACTTAACACTGGTCAAAGCAAGGAAGTCTCAGTTTCAACAGTGAAGAGAAGACTTCGAGCTGCAGGTTTGACAGGTTTAGTGGCAGTAAGAAAGCCATTGCCATGATGACAAAATATGAAAAAGAAGCTTGCCTGGGTCATGAAGCACTGTCAGTGGACAACTGAAAACTGGAAGAAGGTCTTATGGACCGATTAATCAAAATTTGAAATCTTAGGTTCATCACGCAGGGTTTTTGTACGCCGTCGAGTAGGCGAAAGGATGGTTCCTCAGTGTGTGACACCAACTGTCAAACATGGAGGAGGAAGCATGATGAGCTAGAGCTCTTTTGCTGGATCCAGAGTCAGTGACTTGCAGAGTGACTGGCACCCTGAACCAAAAGGGCTACCACAGCATTTTGCAGCACCATGCAATACCCTCTGGTCTATGCCTAGTTGGTCAGGGATTCATCCTACAGCAAGATAACGACCCAAAACATACCTCCAGGCTATGTCAGAACTACCTTAGAAGAAAAGAACAAGACGGTAGGCTTCAAATCATGGAATGGCCAGCACAGTCTCCAGACTTAAACCCCATCGAGCTGGTTTAGGATCAACTGGACAGAAGGGTGAAAGCAAAGCAACCTACAAGTGCAACACATTTGTGGGAACTTCTGCAACAGTGTTGGGAAGAACTTTCCGAACAATATTTGATTTCCATTGTAGAAATAATGTCACGAGTATGTTCGGCTGTTATATCTGCAAAAGGTGGCTACTTTGATGAGTCAAAAATTTTAATTAAATTTTGTTCAACAAAACGATTCCATGGTTTCTTTTTTTATCTGCAATTGTTTATTTGTTCTATGCTTTAATTTTAGAGTACATTGAAACATTAAACTGCTTAAATTTCAGTAAAAACAGGGAAATGGGAGTGTTCTAAAACTTTTGACCGGTTGTGTACTCAAACAGCAAACCAACGAATATTTATGAATAAATTAAACCATTTCTTCATTTAAGTATCTTTGTTGAGCAGAGATGAAATGACAAACCTCTCTTAATGCTCTTGTCTGAGCACCTCCTGAGCCACATGTCAATTTTTTCATGAACTACGCCCACTTTCCCAAAGCCCCGCCCACTCTTACATCATTTCCAGTTAGGTCCTACCCCACAAGGCTTGTCTCTGCTTGCCTTGGGAAATTCCCAAGGAGACCATACCCACCATTCATATATAAAGGGTTGCAACACAGGCTAAATTTAAACATATTTTTACTTTGATTGAGAATGGACTGCTGTGCTGATCTCGAATGGGATGACTGGAGTTCCTTGGATTCAAACTACCTGTGTGGAACTAAATCTTCAAATTGATGAACTGGATTCAATCCTCATCTATTGAGGTAAGATTTTATTTTAATATTTGCAGAGTTCAATTTAAACATATAATCATTTAATAATTAAATCACTTAATTAATACATTAATATTTTCTCTCACAGGAAATTGCATCCAAGATGCAAAATGAAAATACTGCTTTTGCCACAACTTGGGGTGAAATTGTTGATTGGGTTGAAGACCTTGTGAGCAACCGAGACCCAGAGAACGAGCTCGACCTTGATGACCCAACCAAAGAGTTATATCTTGGAGACCCACAAAATCCTGAAAAAAAAGAGTTCTACATTGATGGTACTCATTGTGAGTGATAGTCAAGACAATACCCACTGAACAAGTTCTACCTTGACGAGCCAAAATTCAGAGGCTCACTAAATTTTGGGAAAATATATCAGGAGTTCTGCCTCGATGGTTTCAATACCCATCTCGGAGACTCAGGAAAAGGGTTCTGCCAAGATGGTTCCAAATGTGGAGCCAACCTTGGATATTCACAAATTTTTGAAAAAAAAAAATAATATTGAAATAAGTATTTTAAAATGGTCTCCATTTCTGAGTGACTGTAGCAAACTTCAATTACTAAACTGCAAGTCCCAACTACTGAATCTCGGATTGTGAGAAGCCAGAAGTTCCACCCAACTTTGAGGCCAAAGTGTATGATGGTCCAGCAGTGGTACATCCTCTTGCAAGGGGAGATGCTTCAACATTTGGCCAGTACAGCAAGGAGAATTTCAGACTCTGGACCAATCATCAACTTCAGAACTGTAAACAAACTTGATGTGGTGTGGGATAGGTACAAGAACGACAGCCTGAAGGAGGCCACATGTGAGAAAAAGAGTGAAGAGAGTGCGGAGAAAAGTCTCTTCACAGACAAAACTGCCAAAGGACTTTGAATATACGAACCAAAGTATTTATCAGGCGAACATCTGGCTGAGCAGAACTGGCCTAGTCCAAAGAGATTTGGTTGGATGAAAAAGGACAGTCAACGGGAACCTCTTTGGACCACACTTCCAGATGCCTCACAAAAAATTGCCGGCAACTGATCAAGCATGGATGCACGGCCGACCCGAGATGTAAAAGTCTAAAAGGAGATGTTTTTTCAGACGTACAGGACTCAAGTGCACAGCATTGTGCCACTGTAGAGGACTTTGAAATAATTGAAATGTTGAGAAGCTCTGACAGTAGAAGTGATGATTCAAATTTACAGGAAACATTACATTCTGCAGGGTATTAAATTCGAACATTTAGACACATGTGTCATCTCCTTAAATTTGGGGGGACTTAAACAATGCAATTGTTCAGGAATTGCTTACTATATTTTCGTGAATTTTTTTTGAAGAACAAGAACAAGGAGAATAATAATAATTTGTTCTCATTCATTTCATCAAAAAACCACACACACACACACACACACACACACACACACACACACACACACACACACACACACACACACACACACACACACACACACACACACACACACACACACACACACACACAATAGATACCTGGTCTCAGGAGTCAATTCTGACTGCGGTGGCTTGCTCTATTTGGTGGTTTTACAGACCCGTGAAGGGAAATAATTGGTACGGTCTGCAGACCGCTATTTATTATTATTTTCTATGCAGCCTATGACTGCTGGTTCCATCATTGCTGGGAGCATGGCTGTGCTGCTGATGCAGTGCCTGTTATCATCAAGCTGGCACTCATTTTGCCAATCTCGGAAAGATGACAGGCTGTGTCAACCCACCTGGCGTTATTTACCAGCAAGAAAGAGGCTAAAACTCAAGACCCTAAGATCTTAAAAGGCAACCACCTTAACCATTAAGTTAACACCAGGCTTCACACCACTAGTAAGACCGCTTCACACAAATTAGGTTGCTCGGTCCAAATTAGATTCACTCACTTGATGCCTATTGGCGCAACACTGGGCTAGCTTATGAGAGTCCCAATATGCACAGTAATGTGGCCTTCAGAAGCAGATCCGGCAGGGAACTCCCGAAGCAGTCGACTGTTGTGGTCGCTTTGACATGACATGTTGGATTTGAATCGAGCAACCGCAACAAACAATCTAGAAATCATCACTCAAACATTCATAAAATATTGTGGAATATGCACCATATCGTCTGCTCTTGAGAAACCGAAATAAAATCCAAAATGATCACACCTGGGGAGAAGGTAGTTTTCCACATTCAGGGAGTTGTAAGTAAAACTACGAAGGGGGAAAAAGCCCTTCATTTTGCCTTTCAAATACATTCCGTTTCAGGCAAGTGAAGCACCTCTCACTCTGGTTGGCATATGTCAGACTTCTGGTTCCAGGTCTGAGCATGTTGAACGTTGGCTCGTGTGTGCCTCCTTCCAGTTCTTCAAAGCGAAGTTTTCCGGACGAGATCGTAGTGTCTGTTGTTGTTTCGTACAGAGGGGTGACATTTTGTGTCGAAAAAAATAGAGAGGTGGCGCTACTCTCAGTGCCTGGCAAGATCTTTGCCCGGATAATTATTCATAGGGTTCGCCACCATCACATCAGAAAAGGCCAAAAAAAGGGTCAAACAGCAACAATAATAATAAAAAATAATAACAAATTAATTAAACAAAATGATTAATTTGACTTCTCCATCCATCCATTAGGACCATACTCTGTGCAGAGTGTTGGTGCCGCCGAAGCAGTCTCCTTGGCTATTGGGAACAATCCTGGACGGGTCGCCACTCCGACACAGTATACCAGCATGCTGGCACTCATTTTGCCGACCTCGGAAGGATGACAGGCAGAGTCAACCCCACCTGGTGTTAATTCAACAGCTGAGCGGGATCTGAACTCAGGACCCTAGGATCCCAAGCCCACTACCTTAACCATTAAGCCAACACCAGGCACAAATCGACTTCTCCATATTCTCATAATAAAGCTTTGTTGAAAATTTGATGACAAAAGCACAAATGGTCTGGACAGACAGACAGACAGACAGACAGACAGACAGACAGACAGACAGAAGTGATTGCAAAACACCGTCTTCTGCTGCGTGGGGGACGGGCTAATAAAAAAAAGAAAAGGAATTTTTTTTGCGAGGAACGTAATTTCCAAAAACATGGTTGATTTTCTGTTTCCTCAGACATTTCACATCCACATCAAACTGACCTTTTCCAAGTACACAGAGAGCCATCAAATTTGCAGAATAAAACTTGGAATGAAACTTGAGCAATTCATTCCTCACGTCCAGTCCCAGCTCATTTGGTCTCGTCTCCAAAGTGTATTTGTTGCCTGGACACAAATGAGAACATTCCATGTACAACTGGTTTACATTCTAATATCCAGGAAGTTTTCTTAAACAATTTAATCAATCAATTTACAATTTAATACCATCAGTCCCAGGTTAGGTTTGAAATGCTGGTCAGGTATGTGAAGCATTATTGAGAGACAGAGAGAGAGACAGAGAGGGACAGAGACAGAGACAGAGACAGAGACAGAGACAGAGACAGAGACAGAGACAGAGACAGAGACAGACAGAGAGAGAGAGAGACAGTAAGGTTCGTGAGGACATGCCTTCCCCCTCCCCCTCACTTTAACTCCCTCTCTCATGCCCAAATCAGGTTTTGTAAAACTGAACATTAAAATTACAGGTTCGAGGAAGATGTCAAATTGGCAATGGTTGTCTTATTGTTTCCTGAGGAATTAGAATGTGCAGATTCAGACTCCACTGAAACTGAATGAGTTGTGAACAATGTTACCTCATTCTAGATGAAACCTCATTGCTCTAAACATATCTACCGGTGACATACACCGACAATGGCGAGCAAGGGCAAGGTCTCCTGCTCTTTTTCTGCTCCAATGGGTTCATCTGATCAGATGCTTGTGAAAGTCAACATCACTGGCTATTCTCAAAGAACCGCCTCAACACTCACGAGTCTGGCATTTCACTCAAGCAGATTGGCATGGACTGCAAGCAGCCATCTCTCTTTATGGCTGGTCTCCCATATCTACTGCCCCTGATATTAACTCGGCCTGGAAATTCTTCCACAGAAACCTGTTCTCTCAGACACAGATTCACCCCATCTTGTCTTCAAATAATCCTACCCTTCTTCCTACCTATGGTACACTGAATTCTGTGATGAGGAAGTTGCTGTGAAACAACTTGGCTTCTTTTCCTGGAAGGCAAATACAACCGAAGGTAATCTCAGTGCATTCTAAAAAGTCCACATGTGTGTGCACTCTCGGGAGAGCCAGGAAACATCTATACAACCTCAAGAATGAACTTTCAAACTTGTCTCCCTCCTCTAAAACCTGGTGGTGCCTTGTTAAATCTGTTTCGGGAGTATGCTCCGCTTCCATACCTTCCCTCCCACTCTTCAAATGGCATCACAGCCGACTCCGCTCCTGAGAAGGCCGAATGCCTCAATTCTGTGTTTGCTTCTAAATATTGTGTCTCCAACCCCTCACTCTCGGTGCCCACCCTTCCCTGTCATAGCCAACTGCTCCTGGACTCATTCAGGTGTATAAATACAAGGTGAAGGTTTTTTCAATCCTCGAATCTGACTCTGCTACTGGACCGGTGGCATCCTCACGTGGCCTAAAACCCTGCCATGCTAATCTTGGACATCCTCTCTCTGCCCTTTTCACCCTGTCATTTAGCATCGGTCATCTTCCGTCTACTTGGAAATCCATCAACATCACTGCAATGCATAAAAGGTGCAAAAACTGATCCCCTAAACTACAGACCGATCAGTTTACTTCCTATCATCAGCAAGGTCATGGCATCCATCGTCACAGTTGATATGAAATCCTTCCTTTCCTCCAATAATCTCATCTCAGATCACCAACTTGGTTTCACACAAGGTCATTCTACCTTGGAGAGGCTGCTTACACTCGCCCAACAATGGATCGAGGCCCTCAATGTCAGACATGAGATCAGGGCCGTCTCTCTGGACATATCTCATGCTTTTGATAGTTTGGAGAGTCAGGCAGGATGCCAGACTCTCCAAACTGTCTGTCTATGCAAGGACAACTCTACACATGGCTTACTGACTTGTTCTACTCTCATAGCCAACATGTGGCTCTCAACGGAAACCTTTCATCTCCTCTCCCTGTCAAGGTTGGAGTGGCTCAAGGCAGTGTTCTGGGTCGAGTTCTATTCCTGATCTTCATCAATGATCTCTCTGACTCTCTTTATCTATTTACTGATGACTCCACCCTTTGCCATGACATCCCTCATCCTTCATCCTTCAGACAGGCAGGCTACAGCCTCTTCCCCCTCTTCAGACCTTCAAAAAAAATTAATGAAACACAAACTGATCAAAACACTTGGAATTTGTCTTTCAATCCTGACAAATGTCATACACTCACCTTCTTTCGCTGAAAGGACTGTATGGCAACCCAGAACCCTTCCCCACCCCCACCCCCAATCTAATTTATGAGCAATCCTCTTGAGGAGGTTCAGTCATTCAATCTCCTTGGTCTCACTATCAGCCATGATCTTTTTTGAACAAACCACATTTCAAAGTTGGCCTCAACTGGGCATCCTCTGTCATACAAAGTCCTTCCTTGGTACACTTGAACTCTGATCCACCTACAGGGCATTCATCCGCAGCTTGCTGGAATACTGCTCTCCCCTCTGGGCTGAGTTATTGAAGCTCAATTCAACCTGCCTTCCACAACATTATGTATATGCAAACTGATGGTGTGGCCATGGGTTCTCCATTTGGCCCAGTTCTTGCGAATATTTTTTTGGGCTTTCACAAAATGCAGAAACTTACTGGTCGGCAAGGTGTGGATTCTCCCATCCAATAGTAATGGTATGTTGATGATATTTTTGTTTTGTTTGAGTCTCAGGTGGCACGTGACAACTTCTTGATACGGCTTAATACTCCCCAACCAGCACCGAAGTTTACCTGCGAGCTGGAATCTTCAAACACTTTACCATTTTTGGAGTTTTGGTGGAAAGATCTGCACATTGTTTCACTACATCCATCTACCGGAAGCTTGCTTTCACTGGGCGGTATACTTCTTGGGATTCCTACAGCTCCACGAGATACAAAATTGCCTTGATCAACATCTTGTGAACAGAGCTCGGAGGATTTGCTCACCTTCTAATCTTCCTGGTGAAATGGAGAAAAATCATGAATATATTCGCTGAGAATGGTTACCCGGAGTATATAATTAAGAGATATGTGCACGAGTTTCACAAGGTTGATCGCAAATCTATGTCAGGATGCCGAATTAAGAGACGTAAATTCGACAAAGGATCGCAAGGTTGGTCTTGACAAATGTCCAGTCTATGTCAGGATGCCGTGGAAAGGACGATCATCAAGGAGGTTTGAAGAACAAATCAAATTTTCGATATCAAACACGTACTTGGCTGTACAACGTCGAGTTATCTTTACTGGTCGCCGTTTGCTTACGTAAGTCAAGAAGGATGTTCTGCCCACCTCACAAATCAACAATGTTTTCTGTAAGTTTAAGTGCCGATATGTCCCTCTGGTGACTCGAGAAAAGAACTTGAGAATTAGGAGACAACCAGTGCGAGCATGGAGGAATGTTCAAGGACAGTCAGCCGTTTCTTGTTCTTCTGCCATTACATGGCACTTAGTTGCCAACCCCGTCTGTGTAGACAAGTACAAAACAGATATGTTTAAGATATTGAGTCAAGGTCAGAGTGTTTCACATCTACGTATGTTGGAAGCAACCGTCATCCTTTCCATAGACCCTGCGTTATGTCATCAAAAGGAATTTATACATTCTCTCATATACTTTCAAAGTGGAAATATCAAAGCTGTTGCTCCGACCGCTGTCCAAGGTGTGCATGCAAATGGTGAGTCATCGGCTTTGGGGGCTTCGCACCCCCCCCCCACCCCGTCCAAGACGTTGGTGTGAATGGTGAGTCGTCGCCTTGTTCTCCGCTCCAGCCAATTAGAGCCAGAGGCACTGATAACTGTGGGCTAACCATTGGGACTCGGATTACCATTGACGTCATAACTGATGAACCAATCAGTGTCGATCTGACAGACAAGCTTACATATGCACGCTCTCTCACTTCCTGGTTCTCTTGCTGCGTATGATTCAACCTTGAGACACTTGAGACTGCTTGGACTTTTGAGACAAGCTCTTCTTTTCACATATATGCATTTTTGTATAATAAATGATGAATTAAATTACAAAGGGTTTTCTCTTTTGGTTGGAAATCTCCACCACAGCGCCAATTATTTGCTGAAGACACTGAGATCTTAAAGTCCACTGAGTGCCAGCAGACGGGTCTTCAGCTTAACACCAATCTGAAGGATGGCACATACATCGTTGTATTGCTCAGCATGTGAAACAGTTTATAACTGGGTGAGGATTCAAACCTGGGTGAAACAGCTCAAAGATAAGTGCACATACCTCCAAAGCCAATAGAATGTTGTTATCGAGTTCAATGGCAACATAGTATAAAATTACAACACTTGTGTACCATAATAATTTAGAATAGTCACAATGCACTATGGTCAACATTACATGCTTTTACTTTCAATCATGCTCAAATAATTTCTTCTTATTCTTTGTAAACAGCCCAAATTATTCCAATGTTCTTGTGGGTTTGGCCAGGAAGAGGTTTTGGCTCAAGCAAAGCTCAAAATAATTTGATCAAATAATTATGCTCACATAAAAAACTAAATAAATCATATCAATTTCTTCCTTTTGTCTTCACAACAATAAATCGTTTATTGAGCTTTTTTTGCTCTGTGAGACAAGTTTCAAACTGTGACAAGCAATCAATCAATCAATCAATCAATACATAACAGCGTACCATACAGTGCCTGTAGAAAGTCTACACCCCCTTTGAAAATTTCCACCGTATGTTGCCTTATAGCCAAGAATTACATTACATTAAATCAGACTTTTTCCACCTTTATTTACACATCGTAACCCACAACTTCTAAGTGAAAAACAAATTCTACAAATTTCAGAAAATTAATTTAAAATACAAAACCCGAATATCTTGCTAAAATAAGTGACCAGTTATTATTTGGACAGGCCTGGGGAGTCATGGATTCACTGGATCATGGGGCATGGCGCTGCCGATACCTGTGCAGGAGGACGAAAGTACGAGTCTTCAGGTCCTTGGTGATTCCAGTCTTGCTCTACAGATGTGAGATTAAGACTCTGACCAAGGATCTGAGATGGAGACTTAATTCCTTTGGTACCAGGTCTCTTCGGAGAATCCTTGGCAATCAATAGTCGGACTTTGTGTCCAACGAGCGGTTGCTGAGAAAGACTCGAATGAGATTTATTATCTGCATTGTCCGTGAGCGTCCGCTGCGGCCGTATAGAAAGATGTGGCTCATTTTCCTGACGATGATCCTGCTCACCAGATTCTCTCAGCGAGGAAGCCTCGTGAGTGGAGGACGGCAATGGGCCAACCAAGTGCCTCGTGGTTGCAGCAGGTTGATCAGCATCTCAAGGAGATTGGGATGGGCCAGGCATCTGCCTGGGGGATGGTCAGATGGAGGTCCCTGGAGTACATGCGGAAAGTGGATGCAACGACGCACTGCTCCGGCGCATGCTCCCATACCTGACCTGACCTGGTTACACCGGAGCCAATTTACAATTGCTATTATAAGGGGGCTGATTTAATTTAAAGACACTTTATCCAACCAATATATTTTTGTTTTGTATTATCAATTAATTTGATGTAGTTTGTATAATTTGTTTTTCACTGGGAAGTTGTGCGTTACGATGTGTAAATAAAGGTGGAAAAAGTCTAATTCAATGCAATTTAATTCCAGGCTACAAGGTAACAAAAGGTAAAAATTTTTGAAAGGGGGTGAAGACCTTCTATAGACTCTGTAACAAAGTGCACGAAGTTAAGGCAACACCTGTTCCAAACTTGCAGAAGGGGTGCTTTTTGTTGCCGGTGGACTTCTCCAGCTGGAACAGTCTCCACGAGTCACTCATGAGGTTCTTCTCATTTTCAGAGTCCACGGCATTGACTTCCCGGTCCTTACAGCAGGGATCAAACAAAGGACAAAGGAAGAACTGGGAAAACCTAAGGGATGCAAAAGACTATTATTGTCCTGGCAAACAGAGCAATCACCATTTATATTTTCCAAAATAAAGTTACTTTTCTGATCTTTGGCTTCACAACATCGCAAGCAGGACAAAGACATGATTAGACATCAGTGCATATCCACAGGAATTACAAGGACATGAGAAGACAATGGACTAACATATGGCCCATGGGATTTTGACCCTGTGGTCCCTGCTTCATGAGTCAGGGGCTCAGATGAGAACATCAACAAAATAACCCAAGCTAATTAAAGACTGATTAAATTGTGCTATTAAGATTGTTTTCTCTCTCTCTCTCCCTTTTATAAATGCTTCAAGGTAAACAATCTGCTGAACATGTAGGTCAAAAGCCATGAACACAAAACAAATTAAATCAAATCAAAGAAATGTCTCAACAGATGTTATTTGATGATAAATTGAAAACACAATAATATTTCAAGAAACCATTCAACCTTCCATTTTGCAAATGACTACATACTATGTAACCCATCCGACTGACAGGCAGAGAGCGACATCACTGCCGATCTGGAATTGATGAAATGCTGATCTGATGAATGGAACACATCCATTAATACTAAAATCGAATGGCACTCAGTGGGGCGCAGACCTCTGCCAGGCTGAACATTTTATGTTTTATGTCCCATCGATCGATGGGCCGGATCTGCATCCAGAAATTAACCCAAATCTACCTAATCGGCTTGTTCTTGTCACCTACCCAACTCAGGAACCAAGTCTTGTTATCACTCGTCCACAACTTTTTGAAACATTGTGCTCTATATCGATTTTGGCCTCATCTCTAAATAATGAAGAATCACTTTAAAATTCTGGAATCCAGATCTGGATTAGGATCTTCAATAAAATCGAATCAATTTGTCCTTGTCAGACACCCAACCAATCTACCAAGTGTCGTCCGAATCCTTCCATAACTTTTTGAGATGTCCTGCTCACAAACAGCCAAAAAGGTGAAAACATTACCTCCGTCCACCTTCAGTAATGGAGGTAACAATCTCAGTCTCACCCTGTCACTCCAGAATGAACAGCAAACTAATCGAGTTGCATATTCAACCACTGGAAGAGGTTGAGTCTCCAGACTCTGGACAAAAGTATCCAAGCCTCAGCATCATATCTCGATGTACAAAGCATATCATAAAACTGGCCTCCAAAGCAAGCAACTGAATGGGAATCTGTGGTGGTGGATTTCTTTTTAAAAGCTATATGGTCTTTCAGTGCAACAGTAAAATGGAATTGTAGTCCAATTTAACTTGATTCACAAACATTTTTGTCGGCTTTCATGAGAAGCATGTGTTCCATGAAATGAACATGAACATTTGACCTACGGTATACTATCGATATGTGCATGACACATTTGCAATCTTCAATACTCCTACCGCCTGCCCCGACTTCCTCGTACGGCTCAATGCTCTCCATCCCGCATGAAAGTTTACTTGTGAGACCGAGCAGTCAAATGCACTACAATTTCTAGATGTGCGAGTCGAGAAGACCGAGGATGGATTCTTGACGACAATCTACCACAAGGCTACCTTCACTGGGCAGTACACACAGTGGGACTCGTGTAGCTCAACATGCTACAAGATTGCCCTTATGAATACCCTTATTAATAGAGCGTGGCCCATTTGTTCACCCTGTCGCCTTGCTGCTGAAATTGAGTGCATTAACACCATTCTCCATGACAATGGCTACCCTGAGTGACTCATCTGTGGGTTCATACAGCGAAAAACTGCCAATCGGTCTGAGGACAATATATTTGGATTAGAAAAGTCCGGTTTATCTAAAGCTTCCATTGAGGGGTAAAATCTCTCAAAATTTTGAACAGGTGATAGACAGTTTCACAATGTTACAACTCTGTTGCAATGAGAATGATTTTAACTCCCCACAAACTGCTCCCCTCAGTCCAGAAAGATGTGCTCCCTAAGGTGGAAGAAAAATAATTATATTGTTGCGAATTCGTGCCCGCCGGCGTGCGGACGGCCACATAACTCGAATCGCGGCACGTCGCCCACCGGACGGACAATTCTGTCGTGACCCTCTCGGACCAACGGCGGGAGCTAGTCACGGGTGGGCCTTTCGACCTCACCACAATCGTGCCAATCGGCCACCCGCGTAGGATAGGGTTGTTCGCCAGACTCGACCTACCGAAGTACCCACGCGGATGGTAAACCGGGCGATCGTACCTCGCCGCAGGTCGACTCCGGACACGAGCCGCTTGGGCGGCCCGTTCCGTACAATCGGGATAACCGAGCGGTGTTATCGTCGACCTGGCCGGTTCAGATTAATTACAGGGATGTTGCACACACTACGAACCCCTTAAGTGATGCAAGATGGAGGGTCAATAAAAAGGGAAAAGAGACGAAGCAGAGTGGGAACAGTTCAACAAGCAAGCATTTTATTCACACGCACACACAGACAAGCACGGAAGGCACGTATTTACAGCCATACAATTATGCACAAAAAGCAAATGTAACAAAAGAAACGATGCAGAGCTACAACCGAATACGCGTACACACGGCAACACTTAAAACAATACTACTTGAGCCAGACTGGCGCCACCCACAGACATTTACACAAAAACCCCAAAGAAAAGAAAGAAAGAAGTCGCGACTTCCCTTTTATGGCTGGTGAGTCCCTCTCCCGCGACTGTCAGCGTGGTCGCGCCTGGCCCCGACCTCTCTCGCGGCTGGCGAACCCTCTCCGGCACTCCCCGTCCAGACGCGCAGGTCCACCTCACTACTGGCGCTCTCGCGTCTCCCGTCCGTGCCTTCGTGACAGGGCCGCTCGCCAAGGCGCAGGCGCAGGCACAGGACCTCTTCCCGAAGACAAACTCTCCCCAAAAACCAACCGAAGACCAAAAAGAACACCAGCCAAGACGAAGAGAAAGAGGCGGAAGAGGAAGCGCGCCAGAGGAAGAGGCTCAAGGAGAAGAGAAGACAGAGCGCCCCGCCCGTGTCCGTCTTTTATAGCGCGGGGCTCCGCCCTTCGCCCCGCCCCGTTCTCGGCTCCACCTTCCTTCGAGAGGGTTCCCGAAAAGGGCGTTCCCTCACGCTTTACCTCCACCCTGCCCCGTGCGGGGGCCGGGGGAGTCAGTTTTTGGCTCTGGGTCAGAGAGTTATTTCTCCAAAATGAGACCCCTCCTTCACATGACCTCTGACCTTTGACCTGCATCGCCCCTCCTCCACTCCAAAGCGCGGGGAAGTCAAACGGGAGAAACAGGCGGGGAAACCTGCGCATCCTCGCAGTTCCCTCCTTGGCGCCTTTGTTTGCCGTTCAGAAGCGGACGTAGTGGCGAAGATGTAGTAGCGTAGATGGTGGAGGTGGCGTGGTTGCAGTGTGGTTGGCGCTGTGATGGGGATGGCGTGGTTGTTGGAATGCTGTGTGTTTGAAATAAAAGATAGAACAGAAAAATGGCTAACTGGAGGATCACAGCCCGGATGGATCACATAAATTCCCTCTATACAACGGGTTTGGGCTAACTACACATGTACCTATGAAGATATCTCACCTGAGGGCCCTTTATGGTGTAATGCGAATTTCCACAGCCGTAACACTACCCCCTCCCTTTTTTACAGACCCGTCCCGAGTCGTCAAATTCTCGTGTGCCATCATGTGTAGTTCTCCCCGAGTACGTTTTACCTTCGGATCCCTGAGTGCGATCCAAAATAAATAACCTGGGGGCTGAGTCACTAACTAAACAAACCCACTCACTCAGACGACTTAAATAAAATTGCCGGCGCTAGACAGACAAGCCGGGGGCGCAAAACACATATTTACAGTACAACTTAACCTTAACTTACAAAATTTACACTAACCATGGCCCAGGATCAATGGACTCTGCAGGGAGCAAAACAAAAGTCAAAAGAAAACCGGTGCATGGGCCACCACTGCAGGCCCATGTTGCAGCTGCCAACAGGACAGTCCTTGCAGCTTCGCGACAATCCTGGCACTCATGGCAATGAACAATCGGGGCAAATCAAAATTGAATTGGGGCAAACTGATGATGTGGGCAGTGGGCATGGCATGGCAAAGGTGAACAGGCATACAAAGCCGGCAGAACAGGGCCGCTGCAGGCGAACACAGCCGGCGGACGATCCGACCGGCACAGGCCTTGAAGCACAGCCGCAGACGAAGTTAGCCGGCCTCTCGCCGTGCAGTGCAGGTTGGTGGAGGGAGTGCGGTGGTGCTGGCCACTCAGAAGGCGGGCTCGGACCTACCTACTTGTTTCCCTCCCACCTATCGCCTTTGCCTGTCACTGTCCATACCCACTCCCTTAATTTGTAAAACCCAATTTCGCCCCAACTTAATTTTTTTTTTGTTTTTATTTTTTTACTCTTCTCCACTATAAATCGTCCGCTAACCCCCTTTACCGTCATTGTTAGGCTAACCTACCGTCTACTAGCCTACTCCCAACCCCTACGTTCCCTTCCTGGAGGGGAATGAGGGAGGGCTCGCGTCCTGCGTCGAGGCCGAACTCAAGCCTCAGGAAGGCCGCCCCAGAGTTCAGCGATTTAACCCAAAGTGGGTCCAACGGCCCACAACGAGAGCGAAGGGATGGATGGTGCGGAGGGGTACACTTCCTATCTACCCTAACCATTAACTCTTAAACTACCCCGGGGCTTTCAAAAAGCGCCTCCCGCTTAATCTATCGGTTCTAACAACCAGGATTCCCTTTGCCTGTGTTGGTGTCCTCACAATTTTGGACCTCGCCCCCCAATTTTCTCTCCGTGCCTTCACACGGTCTCACGGCAGGGACGCGTGGCTCCCTTGGCAGGCACTACCCTCTGCCGATTCTATAACGATGGCACCCCCGGGCACTACACTGCCTCTGAGCCTACCAGCTCCCTAAACACCGGGGAGTGCCCTCCACGGCGACTCCCCTGAAACGCTCACGTGGCAGGCTGGTGCCCCGGGCCCCTTCCCTGGGTGCCCGTGCCCAATGCACTGCCCACGCGGCTAACGGCGCCCCGGGCCCCAGCATCATGCAGGTGCACCCGTGCCCACTACGCTATCCCAGCCCCCCCATGGGCCCTTGGCCTACTTCGGCCGACTAGCCCGGTGCCCGGGGGTACCCACTCAGCGATACTCACCTTTCGCAGCCACGCTCCCAGCCCGTCAACAGGGCTCCTGCACCCCTCCAAAATGGGTTCGAGCCTACACTCCCACCAACAGCAAAACGACTTCCATTTTTTCAATTTGACTAACCCCCTAACTCACATTACACTGACCCGGGGTCCCTTGGGCGGGAGTCACTCCTCCCCCCAATCACTCATCGCACCATGCATTCCCCATTCGCTCCACTCACACAGACCAGCTGGCCTCACTCACTCACCAAGCACATGTTTCCACTCAACTCACCAACTCTTCAACACACACACACCACTGAACTCTGCCATCCTTCTAACAACCTCCCCTAACTCACTCGTGCTCCCACGTTGTCCCTTAAACTACAGCACATTCCTTTTAACACGACGTAGCTAAACAACGTCCCCGCTAAACATTCACTGTCTGTTACTGTCCTCCAAATAATCCATTTAAATCCATTCCCCATCCTAAATCTGGCTACAATCCCTCTACCTAATCCATTCCACGGGCCCCATGAGGACATACCCCTGCCCCAAGAGACCGGTCTAGCTTTCAATAACCCTTCCCCCTAGTTTCATCCTGTGCCCTGGCAGGGGGGTCTTCCACCCCATGCCCGGGAATCCTGTTCACCCGAAAGCGAGGCTTGCTTTTTTTTTTTTTTAAATGCGCAGCACCAGCGCGGAAACTCACAACCTGCGCACCAGCGCAGCAATTCACAGCCGCGCCCCTTTGGCGTGACGTCATGGCAGCTGCACGTGTACCTCGCCCCTCCGGACGGCACCATCCGGCATGGATTCAACCCCTCCTGCCGGATTTCAACCACACGTGCAGCCATGACGTCACCGTGCGCATTAAAAAAACCAAGCCTGGCACTTCGAGGGGTTCCCCCCACGAACACATGTGCTCTGTCCGTTGGAGCTTAACACACACGCCCGCGTGGAGAACCCATCCGGTCCAAATCCGAAATCCTGCCTAAACTTTGTCCGGCGCGGGATCAGCAACATTCACCGCGCTCGTTTCCGGACCGGGTTTCACTCCCGCAAGCGAGCACGTGGCGGCCTCGTGCGTTGCACAGCACGGACCTCGCGCTCGCTGCTTGGTGAACCTGGCGCGGTCCCCAAAATAGCTACGGCCGCTATTCGGCCTGTGTCCCTCTGTCGTCGTTGTCATCGCCATTCAACCCACGCACACCTGCGTGTTACGACGCTCACACTCCACTCCATCACATTCACACCGGGAGACGCGGCTGCGTGCTCCCGCATGCCGACTGTCATCTCCCTAACATACCGCTCTCTCACACACACGGTCTCCCTTGCACTCGGCCGCTCACTCACTCGTGCCATCCATCCCCTTACAAATGCCACACCACTCACGCACGCGGGGGCACTCACCCACGGTGTCTCACTCACACACCGTTCCTCATCCACACACGGCATGCTGGGAGGCACGCACTTCGGCACACTTTCCACCACACCACTCACACACGGGGCTTCTGGCACACGCGGGGCTTCACCCATACACGCGGTCACACTCACACCTTGCACCAAACACACCAGGACAACCACACTGGGGATTCGTGTCCCCACAAGGGTTCCCGGGGCCTCTACACCCCCCAAGCTCGGCGTGCACCCGTTCGCAGCACTCCTCCCCTCGACACGACCGAACCCACCTGGTCGTGATCAGCCTCAAGGGGGCATAGCGTCTCCCTCTGTTCCCGAAGGAGGCTATCCAGATGCTCGCACCGGGTCCCGAAATAGTACGCCAGCTCCCCCTCATGGTCCTCCACTAACTCCGTGTGTGTGTGTGTGTGTGCGTCTTTAACCCCATCTGGATCGTGTAGTCTTCCCTCTATGGTTCCCATCTCCCGCGTCTCTATTATTTCTGTCTCTTCCCTTGTTATCTCCCTCATGCACGTCTTCGTCACCCAAATTAGATTTTCCCTCTCGGTCACTGTCACTGTTGCTCTCTCCGTCACCTCCACGCTTCTCGCCCAACACGTCCCCCAAGTTATTTTGTCCTCACCCGCCTCCACCGTGGGCCTGACAACCGTTGCACTCCCTCTCAGCTCGTTCGCTCCCACACGTGGCGCCGCCATTATGAGCTCCACTGCCCGCGTTTCGCTCCTCGCAATTGCCAACATTCTCGCCGTGCCCGCCTGCAGGCCTCGGCCTATTTGCTGCATCTCACCCCGCATTTCTTTCATTTCTTCCATCATTCCGTTTTTTAGTTCGAGTGCGTTTCCATCCATCTTGTTGTTTAATCTGTTATTCATTTCCGCCAGCATTGCAAATAACTGCGCCATGTCGAGTGCACTCGGCTGAGCCGATTCGGCAAGGATTGGGGGGATTTGGCGGAGAGAGGGAGGGGAGGTGTCACACACCGCAGCCGCCGCCACACCCATTTCGGGCTCTGGGTTCAGTTGGGGGAGTTCGTGTTCCTGCACAACCAACATTTCCTGCTCGGGGTCTCCATCCTGGGCCATGGATTCTAACACTCCCACATCCATTTCTAATACCCCTGGCACCCGCTCGCCTTGAGACTCCATCTTATTTCTCGTAAGGGGTTAATTTCAATTGCTCGTAATTTGGAGGGAACGGGGGGGGGGGTCGCCTCGCACACCCCTGCTCCGTTCCCCGTGAATTGAGTTGGAGACGGGAGAGTTTGTTTCCCACTCTCCAACACCAGTGTTGCGAGGAGGGGGATGGGTTTGTATCCCACGACCTGACACCAGTGTTGCGAATTCGCGCCCGCCGGCATGCGAACAGCCACGTAACTCGAATCGCGGCACGTCGCCCACCGGACGGACAATTCTGTCGTGACCCTCTCGGACCAATGCCGGGAGCTAGTCACGGGTGGGCCTTTCGACCTCACCACAATCGTGCCAATCGGCCACCCGCGTAGGATAGGGTTGTTCGCCAGACTCGACCTACCTAAGTACCCACGCGAATGGTAAACCGGGTGATCGTACCTCGCCGCAGGTCGACTTCGGACACGAGCCGCTTGGGCGGCCCGTTCCGTACTATCGGGATAACCGAGCAGTGTTATCGTCGACCTGGATGGTTCAGATTAATTACCGGGATGTTGCACACACTACGAACCCCTTACGTGATGCAAGATGGAGGGTCAATAAAAAAGGGAAAAGAGACGAAGCAGAGCGGGAACAGTTCAACAAGCAAGCATTTTAGTCACACGCACACACAGACAAGCACGGAAGGCACGTATTTACAGCCATACAATTATGCACAAAAAGCAAATGTAACAAAAGAAACGATGCAGAGCTACAACCGAATATGCGTACACACGGCAACACTTAAAACAATACTACTTGAGCCAGACTGGCGCCACCCACAGACATTTACACAAAAACCCCAAAGAAAAGAAAGAAAGAAGTCACGACTTCCCTTTTATGGCTGGTGAGTCCCTCTCCCGCGACTGTCAGCGTGGTCACGCCTGGTCCAGACCTCTCTCGCGGCCGGCGAACCCTCTCCGGCACTCCCCGTCCGGACGCGCAGGTCCACCTCACTACTGGCGCTCCCGCGTCTCCCGTCCGTGCCTTCGTGACAGGGCCGCTCGCCAAGGCGCAGGCGCAGGACCTCTTCCCGAAGACCAACTCTCCACAAAAACCAACCGAAGACCAACCAGACCACCAGCCAAGACGAAGAGGAAGAGGCGGAAGAGGAAGCGCGCCAGAGGAAGAGGCTCAAGAGGAAGAGGCGACAGAGCACCCCGCCCGTGTCCGTCTTTTATAGCGCGGGTCGCCGCCCTTCGCTACGCCCCGTTCTTGGCTCCACCTTCCTTCGAGAGGGTTCCCGAAAAGGGCGTTCCCTCATGCTTTCCCTCCACCCCGCCCCGTGCGGGGGCCGGGGGAGTCAGTTTTTGGCTCTGGGCCAGAGAGTTATTCCACCAAAATGAGACCCCTCCTTCACATGACCTCTGATCTTTGACCTGCATCGCCCCTCCTCCACTCCAAAGCACGGGGAAGTCAAACAGGAGAAACAGGCGGGGAAACCTGCGCATCCTCGCAGTTCCCTCCTTGGCGCCTTTGTTTGCCGTTCCGAAGTGGACGTAGTGGCGAAGATGTAGTAGCGTAGATGGTGGAGGTGGCGTGGTTGCAGTGTGGTTGGCGCGGTTGTTGAAATGCTGTGTGTTTGAAATAAATTATAGAACAGAAAAATGGCTAAATGGAGGATCGCAGCCTGGATGGATCACATAAATTCCCTCTATACAACGGGTTTGGGCTAACTTCACATGTACCTATGAAGATATCTCACCTGAGGGCCCTTTATGGTGTAATGCGAATTTCCACAGCCGTAACACTATTCATGTATTCTCAATTAAATTCACATGCTGCTGGTACTTTATTAATTTTTGTACTATAGTCAAATTGGTGTTCAGTACTGTTTCCTTTTTCCTGAGTCTTTCGACCTACATCGCGATAAATTAATATCTTGCTATGAAAAAGGGTCTTGCTCACTGCATAGAAACAGAGTGACCTGATTGATAACACTGCAAACGTTTCCCATGAGTGTGTTATTCTTTCCCTCCCACCCAAAGTGGCCACGTGTTGCAGTTCTGTGTTATTTCGCCTTGTGCCTATCAGCTCATCCCGTCATTGAATTGCCAAATGTCTCACCCTCCCATTTTTGGGGGATATCAAATGAGTACAAGAGAGGGATTGCTTCAGGATTCTAGTTAGTGAAGTTCATTCGAATGTTTCAGTGAATCATTGAATGTTCTTCCTCCGTATATACGAAATTAAAGATTCTCTTTTGTATGCGTGAACCTGAGCGGAAATAGAGTTCTTTTCCACCACACCATCCATTAGAACTTTCCTTCCAAAATATAATCACAGGATGCTTAGTCTCCCTAAAATTTACCACCAATAATATCAAGTTTACATTATTGAATATTTATGCCCCTTAAAACAGTATGGACTGACAATGCTTCCATGCCAGGTTAGGGCCTTGTATGAGTAAAATGGATTTACACAGGTGCATCATTATGGCAGGTGATTTTAATTGTTCTCGACAACCAAATGTGGATAGGAACGGTGCAGAACCCCATCCCGGACCGGCTAAATTACAAGCCAATATAATAAGAAATTTTGGTTCCATGATTTCTGGTGTCAACAAAACCCCATAACGCATCAATTTACCTGGTGTAAGGTTATCCCAAGCTAGGCTTGACCGAATCCATGTAAATTCCCCCTTCATCAACCCCTCTCCAATTACAGGAATTTCCCCTTCCGGATTTTCAGACCACCCACAGTTGTCTTTGAATCGTCACCCATTCTGGAAACTAAATGTCACAATTTTAGAAAACCCCTCCTCTTTTAGGACAGTGTTTAAAGATGTATGCTCTGTTTTATTAAAACAAAAGCATCAGTTCAAAGATCAGCATTTATGGTGGGATACTCCAAAGGCACAATTTATGCGATTTTTTTGCCAAAAAATTTGTTTCCAAACAACACAAGAGGAACGTAGAACAAAGGCCATTTTGGAAAAGGAAATTCGACAGATCGAAACAAACCTAAAAAAACAATAATAATAAATACATAAATAAATAATAATCACCCCCCCCCCCAACAAAAACTGAGACTGAAGGAAAAGAAGGCATTCTTTAACATAATGATTGAGAACCAAACCAAGGGAGCATCAATGAGATTGCATTTTCAGCATCTCAACCTTTTGGACATACCAACCTGTTTTTTTCTTTAATTTTGAGTCCAAGGTTCCTCATCCTCAAACACCCTGACAACTCTATCATCACTCACCCTGAATGAAGCCAAATATTTTCTCCAACCTTTGTAAAACAACTGAGATCGATTTAAATGGTGTCTCCAATTTGTTTGATGGTATTTCCACCTGAACCACAGAACAAAGGTAGAACTTGGAGAAACCACTCACTCTTGAGGGATTAACATTGTGTGAAAGAGCCTTGGAAAATTACCTGGCCTCGACGGATTGCCAACATAATTTTTTGAATCTTTCTGGGACCTAATTGGCCCCGAACTGCACTCAATATTCCAGGTGAGCCTCGAAAAGAATGAACTCCCATTGAGTTGCAGAAGGGCAGTACTTACCTTTCTTCCCAGGAAAGGTGATCCTTTGCTCATTTCCCAGTGGAGACCAGTATTGTTACTGTGCACAGACTACAAGATATCTTCCAAAGATATTGCTTCACGCTTTTCCCCCTTCCTAAAATACATTATAAACATGGATCAAACCTATCGTGTGTTCCTGGTCAGAGTATCCATGACAACATTTCTGTTATTCGTGATTTGATTGATGTTTGTGACATTTATCGTGACAGTGTTGGCCTCGTTTTCCTCAATCAGGAGAAAGCATTTGATGGTTTCTCATGAATACTTGTCCAAAGTTTTAAAACGATTTGGTTTCGGACCTTTTATATAATCATGTATACATTTATGTTATTCCACTGTATCTGCTCTACTCAATATTAACAAGTGAGGCAGCACTGTCCACTTTCAGGTGCTTTATACACCCTATCCCGTGAACCCCTTTTAAACACTCTCCGTAAGTCTTTGTCTGGTTTTACTCTTATAGGTTTAAACCATACTATGAAGACAATTGCTTACACTGACGATATATGTGTTTGTATCAAAAACTCTGATAACATTGCCAGGATGATGCATAATTGAGAGCTCTTTAGCAAAGCTTCATCAGCAAAAATAAGCTAGCTAAACACAGAAGCACTATGGCTCGAACCCCTGATCTTTTTGTATGAGCCACTTTTACCTTGAAAACCATATTTTGGCTCAAGTTCAGAATTTTGGTCATGCTAAGAAGCTTTTCCTAATGGACTTGATCAAGGTTGATTTCTCTTCACTCCCTTCCTTCTATCAAAGTCTGTTAAATGCTTGGCAAGCTTTCGCTGGCCATCGCGATCTCACTAGGTATCAATGACCCATGTTTATGAATGAGCCACTGTTTCACAACACACTGTTTGAAGGTTTTGAATCACGACAGGGCCAAAAGTATGCGGACACCCCTTATAATGAGTGGATTCGGCTATTTCAGCCACACCCATTGCTGACATTGTTTGTCAGGTCAGGTTCGATCTGTGACCTGCTACAGGTACCATGTAAACCTGTACTAACCTGTTCCATGGTCGGGTTGTCGGCGACTAAACAGTCTCCCCCACCAGGTTTTCTGGTGAGGGGGGTGTTTGGATATGGACACCCAGCAGGATTAAAAACAAAACCTGTCAAAGGGCGGAAGAGCTCCTTGTGAGCCAACGGCCATCCATATCTAGTGCCCAACTGTGTCTGCAGACGTCCTCCTGCAGTTGGGTTACTTCTTATTAGGAGGTTGGTGGCAGGATTTGAACTCCGGCCACCGTAAAACCCTTCATTCCGCAAAACGCAAAAACGCAAAAAAAAACCTGAAAACCCACTCCGTGGGAGTACCTCCTGTGCAGCTTCCCTTCGCAGGGCAGCTCACCGGATGACGGGATTGGGGCAAAGCCTTCGGGACCCCCAATCTTTGATAGGAGGGAAACCACGGGGTAACATCCCTGGGTCAGATTGCGGGAGAGTGTGTCGGAGTGGTGCTGAGGTGTCGTCCACCAGACGGCGGTCTCCTTGGGTTAACCTGAGGCGGTCCCTTCGGGTGGGTGCCTGGAATGTCCTATCCCAAAGAGAGGATGATCACCTGTCTCTGTTATCATCTGAGCTCAAGCGTTTGGACATCGGGATTGCAGCTCTCTCTGAGGTTCAGAGACCGGATTGCGGCGAGATAATGGTGGGTGGTTACACCTACTATTGGTCTGGTCGCTCTGATGGTTACCATACCCAAGGAGTTGCTGTAGCTGTGTCCAATAAGCTGACCCCAATGATAATTGAGGTAACACCGGTCAACGAGCGTGTTATGAGATTAAGGATTCGTTACTCCTGAGGTGTCATTTCCCTGGTCTCTGTTTATGCTCCGACTGAGGCGAGTGATCTCACCGTGAAGGATGCATTCTACGCTACACTCGAGTCTGTGGTTGATCAGTGCCCCAGACGAGATACACTTCTAGTCTTGGGGGATTTCAATGCATCGACTGGAACTGATAGGGATGGTTATGAGGTGTGTGTTGGTCCCCATGGGTCAGGAACTATGAACCAGAATAGCACTAAGTTCCTTGACTTTGCAAGAAGTCATGGACATAGGGTGGCTGGTTCATGGTTTCAGCGCCCACAAGCTCATCGCTGGACTTGGTATTCCAACGCTGGCGGTGTGGCAAAGGAGATTGACCATGTCCTCATTGACGGTCGTTGGAGGATGATCCAGAACTGCAGGGTCTACCGGAGTGCTCAGTTCCTCAATACTGACCACAGGCTTGTTGTAGCAACTCTAAAGCTGCACCTTAAATCCTGGAGAATGGTACCATCCCAGCCTAGGTTGGATGTTGCCAAGCTCAGGGATGAGAGAGTAGCTGAGGAGTTTGCGAACAGGCTGAGTGGACACTTGGGGGGTCTGGGTGCTTTTGGGGGTCCTGAAGAGTTGTGGAGTGCCTTCAAGACCACCGTCCTTGATGTTGCTGGTGGATGTCTTGGAACTCACCGCAGGGCAAAGAAGAATTTTGTCTCTCAAGGGACACTGGATACCATTGACCAGTCGCAGGGCCAGGCTGAATGGCAGAGCTGAGCTGTTCCGAGAGCTGAGGCGTAAAACTGTACGTGCACTGAGGGTGGACAAGGAGGCCTATGTGCGAGGAATCTGTGAGGGGGTAGAGCATCACCTGTGGACAGGTGATTCTCGTCCCGCTTACAGGGGAATTCGCGCATTACGTTCATCCAAGCCCATCCCTCGGAGCACTGCAGTTCGAGCAGAGAGTGGTAGGCTCTTGACAGAGGTGTCTGAAGTGAAGGCCCGCTGGGCCGGTTACTTTGAGCGGTTGTACCAGGCTGATCCCCCAGCTGTCGAGTTGGACGTCAAGGGTGTTACAATCCCTGTTGCTGACCCACGAATCAACTGTGGTCCACCTTCGCTTGTGGAAACACGGACTGCGGTGAACCAGTTGAAACGGGGCAAAGCTCCAGGGATTTGTGGCATCCATGCCGAACTTGTCAAGGCTGGTGGAAATGCTGCACTCGTGTCGTTGCATGCAGTTTTGTGCTCTGCCTGGAACCTGTTTCTGGTGTATGTTCCCCCTCCATCCCCTCCCTTACCGAAAATGGCCGCACTGCTGATTCCACACGTGATAAAGCTGAATGTCTAAACTCGGTGTTTGCAGCTAAATCTTGTGTCCTAAACCCATCTCTATCTCTACCCACTTTACCCAGTCGCACCCAACTGTCCCTGGACTCTGTATCCTTTTCTCCTGACAAGGTGGAGAGCTTGCTTTCAAACCTCGAGTCAGATTCTGCAACCGGTCCAGATGGCATCAGCCCACGTGTCCTCAAAGCCTGCTCTTCTGCTCTTGCTCACCCTCTCTCTGTTCTATTCACCCTCTCATTTGCCCAAGGTCATCTGCCATCTGCTTGGAAATCTGCTAACATCACTGCCCTGCATAAAAAAGGTGCAAAAACAGATCCCTATAACTACAGACCAATCAGCCTTCTCCCAATCATCAGCAAGGTGATGGAATCCATCATCGCCTCAGATATGAAATCCTTCCTCTTCTCCAATGGCTTGATTTCCAATCATCAATTTGGTTTCAGACCAGGTCACTCTACCCTGGATATGCTGCTTCTGCTCTCCCATCAATGGATGGAGGTCCTCAATGCCAGACAGGAAATCCGAGCCGTATCCCTGGACATATCACGTGCTTTTGACACAGTCTGGCACCCTGCCCTACTCACCAAACTCTCTTCCCATGGTATTCAAGGCCATCTCCACTCATGGCTCGCAGACTTCCTCTCCTGTCGCAGTCAACGTGTGGCCCTAAATGGAGTTCTTTCATCCCCTCTTCCTGTGCAGGCTGGAGTTCCTCAAGGTAGCGTTCTGGGCAGTGTTCTTTTTCTGGTTTTCATCAATGATCTCTCGGACTCTCTGGAAAATCCTCTATTTCTCTTTGCCGACGACTCCACCCTCTGCCGTACCATCTGTCATCCCTCAGACCGGCAAGCAGCAGCTTCTTCACTCACTGAAGATCTGGATAAAATCACAAACTGGTCCAACACGTGGAACATGTCTTTCAATCCAGACAAATCTCACACTCTCACTATGTCTCTTCGAAAGGACCGTTTACAAAACCCCCCGATCCACTTTCTCAACAATCCTCTGGAAGAAGTCTTTTCTTTCAAGCTTCTAGGTCTCACTATCTGCCATGACCTTTCCTGGGAAAGTCACATTTCCAACCTCGCCTTAAAAGCCAGTCGCCGACTGGGAATCCTCCGTCGTGCAAAGTCCTTCCTCGGCCCTCTTGAGCTCCTGACCACTTACAAAGCTTTTGTCCGTAGCCTGATGGAGTACTGCTCTCCACTCTGGGCTGGTGCTCCTGCCTCCCACCTTTCTCGGCTTCACGCTGTCGAAACCAGGGCATTTAAGATCATCGGCATCTCCCGCAATGAAGCTGAGTCTTTGGGCCTCTCACTCAATCACCGCAGGTTGGTCGGTGGTCTGTCTGTCTTCTACCGACTCCTCTCCAGTCTTGCCCCCCCCCTGCTCTCTCTGCGATTTGTCCCCACCACATTTCCCACAGGGCGCTCAAGGTCCGCCAACAACCCCCTTCTGGTAAAACTACCAAAATCACGAATCACTGCTCATCTTCACTCTTTCATTCCTCTTTTTTCCCGCCTTTGGAATAAACTTCCTCACTCTATTCTTTCCCATTCTTCCCTCCAGGCTTTCAAAACAGCTGTTCACCACCACCTCTTATCTTCCCCCATCCAAATCCTCGATCTTTTCTACCCCTGATAATCCACCCAAGCCCACTTCCTTCATTTCTCCTGCTTTCCTTCCTGAAAGTCCCTGAAATGTCCATCTTCTCTTCGCCATGTTCACCGTCCCATCCCCATCCCTCTCCCTTCCACAGTTCACCTAATGTGTCTGTTCCCCACTGTTTTGTCCCATCCACTCCCACCCCTCTTGTCTCATGCCTCCTTGCTGTGAGTTGTGTGTTAGCTCTCATACGAGCCTCGACCAAGGTATACAAAAAAAAAAAAAAAAAAAAACAGGCATCATCCCAACTGACTGGAAGAGGGGCCTTGTTGTCCCTCTCTGGAAAGGGAAGGGTGATCGCCAAGACTGCAACAACTACCGAGGGGTGACGCTGCTCTCAGTGCCGGGCAAGGTCTTTGCTCGGATAATTCTTGATAGGGTTCGCCACCATCTGCTTGAGCACCAGCGTCCAGAGCAGTCAGGCTTTACACCAAAGAGGTCAACGATTGACCGTATCCTTGCCCTTCGTGTCCTCACCGAACGCAGACGAGAGTTTCGGCAGGGGCTGCTTGCAGCCTATGTTGATCTCTGTAAAGCGTTCGATTCAGTGAATCGGGATGTCCTCTGGAGGATTCTTGGTCTTCGTGGGGTGCCACCAAAACTGATCGATCTGATGTCTGAACTCTACTCTGGTTCTGAGAGTGCTGTGAAGTGTGGTGGTACCACCTCTGACTTATTTCCAGTTGTTACTGGAGTTCGTCAGGGATGTGTACTGGCCCCCACACTTTTCAGCACTTGTATGGACTGGATTTTAGGGAGGATGTCGGAGAGATCAAGTTGCGGTGCATCGTTTGGGAATGTCAAGATCTCGGACCTTGATTTTGCAGACGATGCAGTCATCTTTGCGGAGACTTTAGACATCCTTTTGGGGGCCCTCGAAGTGCTGAATGAGGAGTCGGAGCCGCTGGGATTACGGGTTTCTTGGGTCAAAACTAAGATCCAGGCTTTCGGTGACATCTTGGATGCTGCTGTCCTGTCTGTGTCTGTTTGTGGTGAGGATGTTGAGGTCGTGGAGAGATTCACTTACCTTGGCAGTGATATTCATGTCTCTGCTGGCTGCGAGTCAGAGGTCAATAGACGTCTGGGTCGGGCCTGGGGAGTCATGGATTCACTGGATCATGGGGTGTGGCGCTGCCGGTACCTGTGCGGGAGGACGAAAGTCCGAGTCTTCAGGTCCTTGGTACTTCCAGTCTTGCTCTATGGGTGCGAGACTTGGACTCTGACCAAGGATCTGAGACGGAGACTTAATTCCTTTGGTACCAGGTGTCTTCGGAGAATCCTTGGCTATCGCTGGTCGGATTTTGTGTCCAACGAGCGGTTGCTGAGAGAGACTCGGATGAGATTTGTTACCTGCATAGTCCGTGAGCGTCAGTTGCGGCTGTATGGACATGTGGCTCGTTTTCCTGATGCTGATCCTGCTCACCAGATTCTCTCAGCGAGGGAGTCTCATGAGTGGAGGAGGCCAGTGGGCCGACCACGTGCCTCATGGTTGCAGCAGGTTGACCATCATCTCAAGGAGATGGGGATGGGCCTGGCATCTGCCTGGGGGATGGCCAGACGGAGGCCCCTGGAGTACCGGCGGAAAGTGGACGCAGCGACACGCTGTTCTGGCACATGCTCCCATACCTGACCTGACCTGACCTGACATTGCTGACAGGTGTACAAAAAAAAAAAATAAATCAAACAGCCATGCAATCTCCATAGACAAATATTGGCAGTAGAATGGGCCATACTGAAGAGCTCAGTGACTTTCAAAGTGGCACTGTCATAGGATGCCACCTTTCTAACAGTTCATCACATTTCTGCCCCGCGAGAGCTGCCCCGGTCAACTGCAAGTGCTGTTATTGTGAAGTGAAAACGTCTGGAAGCAACAACGGCTCAGCCACGAAGTGGTAGGCCACACAAGCTCACAAAACACGACCGCCGAGTGCTGAAGCACGTAGTGTGGAAAAAAAATGTTTGTTGTTGGTTGCAACGCTCACTCGTTTGGAACCGAGTTCCAAACTCACTCTGGAAGCAACGTCAGCACAAGCACTGTTCATCGAGAGCTTCAGGAAATGGGTTTCCATGGCCGAGCAGCCGCACACAAGCCTAAAGGCCCAGTCACACCTTGAGGTTTTAGCCAGCAATGGCAACGTATCAAAATGTATGTAAAACGCTGGCTTACGCTCAACTTTTGTTTTTTTAAAGATTCGGACGTATTCATAACGAGTTGGTCGTATGCATAACATATTAGGAACGGACACAGAACATTTCGTTGTCTAAAACATAAACGAACAGTTCATCTTGTTAATTGATAAGTAATTTTATGCCTGGTGTGGGCTTAATGGTTAGGGTGGTGGGCTTGGGATCCTGAGTTCAAATCCCAATCAGCTGTTGAATTAATACCAGATGGGGTTGACTCTGCCTGTCATCCTTCCGAGGTTGGCAAAATGAGTGCCAGCTTGCTGGTATCCTGCGTCGAAGTGGCGATCCGTCCAGGATTGTACCCAATAGCCAAGGAGACTGCTTAGGCAGAACCAATGCTTTGCACAGAGTATGGTCTCAATGGATGGATGGATAAATAATTTGCATGTGAAGAAATTGAAACGTTGTTATTATGAATGCTGAATTTACATCAACAGTTCGGACAGCTTTGTCTGCTATCCAGTGTCATACACTTGCTATGGGAATAACCTGGGAAAGGGGAGTACTTGGGAATAACCTGGAAAGGGGAGTATTTGTGAATAACCTGGGAAAGGGGAGTACTTGGGAATAACCTGGAAAGGGGAGTACTTGGGAATAACCTGGGAAAGGGGAGTACTTGGGAATAACCTGGGAAAGGGGAGTACTTGGGAATAACCTGGGAAAGGGGAGTACTTGGGAATAACCTGGGAAAGGGGAGTGCTTGGGAATAAAATGGAAAAGGGGAGTGCTTGGGAATAACCTGGAAAAGGGGAGTGCTTGGGAATAACCTGAACAAAGAGAGGCCAATGTAAAACTTCAGCCATGAGAGATTTGTGAGTCCCAAATTAGACTCAAACAGAAAAAGTGTGTTTACCTGTCAAGAGCTCCTTCCAAGTGTTCTTTGGAGACATCAAAAAAGAAGTTTGTGTGCTCGCCATTCGTGAAGGCATTAGAACTGCCAGCATGCTGGCTCAGAAACTCGCTATATTCATTTTCTTGAGGATACTTCTTTGTACCCAGAAATAGCATGTGCTCGCAGAAATGGGCCAACCCTGGAATATCATCAGGGTCAGACAATGAACCTGAAAACCAATGGGAAAAAAGGAAATTAAAAATAATAAATAACCCAAAATTATCATTTTGAAAAACAAAATGCGATACACAAATCGACGTTCAGCGTGTGGCTTCCTAATCGTACCAAGAAATACCCGAGAGGAAAACCTGCTGCCCTCTGCAAGAAACCTGAAATTGGGACGGAAATTCACCTTTCAGCATGACAATGACCCAAAGCACACAGCCAAAGCTACACTGTAGTGGCTCAGAAACAAAACGATAAATGTCCTTGAATGGCCCAGAGCCTCCAAGTGGCCCAGTCAGAGTGGCCCAGTCGACCGAAATCCAATCGAAAATCTGAAGCATGACTTGAGGATTGCTGTCCAACGCTCCCCATGCAACTTCACTGAGCTTGAACAGTTTTGTTCAGAAGAATGGGCAAATGTTGTCCAGTCAAGGTGTACAAAATTAGTAGAGACCTATCCCAACAGAGTCACAGCTGTAATTGCTGTCAAAGGTGCTTCCACCAGGTATTAACTCAGTGGGGGTGGACACTTATCCAATCAAGATATTAGTTTTGTATTTTTAATTCATTTTCTGAAATTTGTAAAAAATTGTTTTTCACTTGGAAGTTGTGGGTTAAGATCTGTAAATAAAGAGGTTAAAAAAAAAAAAAATCTGATTTGATGAAATTTAATTCCAGCCAAGTCTGTCTTACCAGGGAAAGTCAGAAAATAAGTTTCGTAAACCAGTCCAGTCAGCATTATTAAAATGCCAATACTGGCGTTTCGTCAGTCGGATGACCGACGGATGAGAAGCAGTCGGATGAGAGGAAGTGGTGGTAAAGAAAGTGATGTTCACAAGATTGTGGTCAGAAGAACCAATTGGAGGTGAAATTGTGCAGTTGTAATGCAACGGATTGGAAGTGAAGAATATTGGATTGGTAGTGTGGTCATGACAATCTTGGATGTGGGTAGGGTGGGTGATAATTTGCTCCAAATCATTAAGAATGGAAAATGCAAGAGCTTCAACACCACCCCCCCCCCCACCCCACCAACATCCATGTGGGAAGATTTCAGCCTCTCCCTGTGGTGTACATTGAAGTCTCCCAGATCGAGAAATTCTGCTTGAGGGTGTTCGGATGTCATGGCCTAATGGCAAAAGTTAAGATAGTCAAAGAAAGCTATAAAGTTTGTAGAATTGGGAGAACAGTAAGTGAAACAGAGAAAGATAGTGATGGTCAGGAGACAAATCTTCAGCCAGATGACATCAAAGTTTGGAGATTCGAAGTCCACAAGGCGTACAGCAAGCATGTTGATGTTGGAGTAGACACAGACTCCTCATTTGAAGCGGAATCGTGAGTGAATGTTGCAGTTCGAAATGTTATAAGAATCAACATGAACATAATGTGATAATTGGGTCTCTGGGAGAAGCAAGATATTAGGAGAGGAGCTTGCTCGATGATGTTCAACAGAGGAAAGATTCGAAGAAAGACCACGAATGTTGGTGAAATGAATTGAAAAAGTCATGTTGGTTCAAAAGGCAAGGGTCTTGGGAGGGACCGATTCTACTACTGCCTGAGCCACCCCCCCCCCAAACCCCCAACCCTCTCATTGGCAGCAGAGAGGCAGATCACTGGAGATTCTTCGCACGCCATAATGCCGGGAACTTGGGGCCAATAACTTTTCTGATTTTATCATATTTATATTTCATTGGAGGCTGTCTGAGGGATTTGAGAGGAAAGAGAAATAAAAGATGAAGAATGTTTGAAAAGTGTGTGATGTTTGTTTGCAAGAGTTATTAAAGCTAGCCCGGTAGTTATAGTTTGAATGAGACAGAGTAAGACCAGCAATCCTGACACGGAGAGTGTAAGATGGTTCCGGGCACCACTTTAACACTCCAAAGTCAGAACGGTAGTGCCACCCTGAGCGGTTGCTGTCTACAATCGACAACCTAAAAAAACGGTCCAACCGGATGTTTTTATGGACACACCATCTCTTTACTGGATGGCCGTTGGCTCCCTAAAGGAGCTCATCCACCCTTTAGCAGGTATTGTTTTAGTCCTGCAGGGTGTCACAGTCACCCTCCCCACTGGTGAGCCAGTGAGAGGTGTCAGTTTAGTCGCCGACAACCCGACCATGCGGCACGTAGCACTGGGTTGCATGTTACTAGTGGCAGTCAAGAAACCTGACACCTGACATGACACTAATAATATTAATGACAAATATAAACAAACATATTGTTACAGATCTGGAAACCATTTGCATTCAACATACAGATGTCCCAAAAATCAGTTATGTCGTGAAGTATGTGTCTAGTCAGATCCCTTTCCTTTTATCGAGTGGGAGAATCAAAGGCGTGCGTTGCGATTTCTTTTTAGTTAGGTTATTAAATCTTTACATCAAACGAACCCTCCAACGAACAACCAACAACCATTCCATTCCCCATCACGATCCACTACCCACCCACTGTCTACAAGCACTCTGACTTGCCAAGGCAGGGTCTTGCAACCGTTCCTTGCCGCTTCTACCAACGTTCCTTCCACAAACATTGTAACTCTTGCACGACGGCCTGTGCAACATTGATACCGTTACTCGTCAAGTATGAACACGTGTGGAAGACTGGCTGGGGTTTCCCGGCAGGGGCCGTTGCAGCGTTGATACTGTTACTCATCGAGTGTGGGCCCATGTGGAAGAGTGGCTGGGGTTTCCCGGCAGGGGCCAAGGCCCCGCCCCGGAAAGGTGGGCCGTAGGACCTGTCCAATCAGAGGCGGACAGCGAGGTGTGTTCACCAAGGCCCCTCCCCGCTGAGGGAGGTCCATAAATTCCCGAGCACTCTCTGAGGCAGTTGGTCTTTTTGAGGTCTTGGAGAGTCTTTTTGAGGTATTGGAGAGTTTTAAAAGTTATTTTGAAGAGTTTTTGGTGGGCGTCGAGACGGCGAACGTGTCTCTGCTGGTCCTCTACGAGGAAGGGAAGAGCGAGCCTGACCCCCCTCGTGGACCCCGGCCATTCACCATCCGAGCTCCACCATGAAGCTCGAGTCCCACACGTGCGACTGGGGACCAAACCAGCAACCATTGTCAGGTGCCGCATCATGGAGCACGCCCTTCCTCCGATGGTCAGGTACACCACCGAACTCTGGCCCCCAGCTTGTCTGTCTCCTCAGCTGTGAGGGTCCAACAAAGAACTCTGGGTTTCTTTTCAGTGTGTGTGTGTGTGTGTGTGTGTGTGTGTGTGTGTGTGTGTGTGTGTGTGTGTGTGTGTGTGTGTGTGTGTGTGTGTGTGTGTGTGTGTGTGTGTGTGTGTGTGTGTCTGTCTGTCTGCGTGTGGGCCCGTCTTCTAAGTTGAACTGAATAAGTGTTTTTGGATCATTGTAAATACTTCTTGCATATTCGCGTTAAGTCTTGCTTTGTGTCTTCATTGACTGTAAATAAAACTTGTTAGAAATGCCCCCAGTTCGTTTCCGTCCCTTTTTGAATTGGTCCAGCATGGTTCGGATCTGAGTTTAGGTGGGGTTTTATCCCCGATAATCCATTTATTCCAGCCGGCATGGCTTTGGCAGTTTCTGTTCGACTGCACCCGAACCGGAGTTGGTAGTCGGTAGTTGGAACTCTACCGCAGTCGGTAGAGTGACCTGGTTCGAGCAAGATGTGCCGAGGGCGTGGTTTCCCCGGTAGTCGAAATCGCGTAGTTAATTAGGTAAATTGGTTATAGACAAATAGACCCTACGCAAACGGTTGAGATATTGGCGTCCACGGTCGGTTAAACGACCGAGTTATCCGAGCGACGGCCTACAATTCCGGGGAGTTTGGTGGGAGACGACGCAAACTTTCCCCACCTCGTGGTCGTTCTCGCCACCGACCCCCGGCCCACAACAATATTCACTATTTACCATTCCACTGATCCCTCGGTTAGTTAACAGACATGTATCGGTAACCGGGTAATTTCCACAAAAAAAATTGCAATATCGCGGTCAAGAACAGACATAGCTTGTTATCCACGTTTTTCGGTATTATAACACAGAATCAACAACGCAAAGTACAGAAAACCTTACTTTCACTTTTTGAAAAATTGTCCTGGGTGAGCAGGTGCTCATTTCACTTTGTTTAGGCTGTTTATCCCACTGTATTTTCCCTACCGCGATACAGTTTGAGGCATACCGAATAACTTTAGCTCTCTCAGGTTAGTACATCCATTAATTCTATATTAACTCCCAATTCAATATATGAATATTCAGGCTGAGAACTTGAATTACCATAGTATATTTCATCTGGTAGTGAACGAGGATTTACGTAGGGTGGCTTTAAACATTGTTCTAATATACAGGGTGCCCCACAGAAAACCAGGAAATTTGGTACAGTTTATTTAAACCAAAACAAAAGCAAACTTAGATGTAGTGTAAAACAAAGATACACTTTATTATATGTTAGTTTATTGATATGGTAAAATACGGCAAAATAAATCTCAAATTTCCTGGTTTTCTGTGGGGCACCCTGTAGAAAAAATATTCTTCTTTTCCACGATCAACATTATTTTTGAAGCTATTTCAGTTCCATCCATCACCACGAGGAGGACACATGATTGCAACACCAGAAAGAGGTTGTGTTGCGGCCATTTTGAATGGAATCTCAACAACAGAAGGTAAGATTCTCTCTTAATTTCACTTTTTGCATCATTAGTTGACCATGTCTGGGAAATTGAACTTCTTTACCATGATTTTCATAATTATCAGACCTATGGGGTAAAACTCAATGAACAACTGATAAATGATGATAGATGGTATGAGGATAGAAGTTTCCATGACAGGGGGTATTGGTAATTCTTGGAAGAGCAATTAATTATGCTAATGAGTCTTTACCGCGATCATCAATGTTCTTTACCGTGATATTTTATGTATCGCGGTAGGGAAAGGCTGTCACGGTAAAGACGTTTTGGCCTGGTGAACGCATTAGAGAGAAGTAGGGCCTAGCCATATTAACAAAAAGTTCCGAAGTTGTATGAAGTTTAGCGTCCACTATGGCACTCCGCCGACTAAATAATACGACTGCGGGACGATCGCTCGTGGTCGTGCGGGATTGACTGCCGAACCTTTTAGCACCAATTACCACTTCTACGGACTTTTCATTTTAACGCAATTTATTTACGGTCAAATTCGCTAAAATTCCATAAAATTTGATAATGAATCATAAAATGATATTGATGAGTGGGATTGGTTATCGTATGATATCATCAAGTGAAATTGGTAATCGTATGATGTCGATGAGTGAAATTGGTTATCGTTTGATATCGTTGAGTGAAATTGATAATCATATGATGTCGATGAGTGTGATTGGTTATCATATGATATTGTTGAAGTTTCGCGAAGGAGGGATTCTCAACCCACTCTGGCCATCTCCAGGGTTATAACCCCGGCTGGCTCGGCACAGGCCTCGGGTCATGCGTCTTCAATCGCGATACCAACGTAATCCTGGACCTTACCAGTTGGGGAAATAGAACCCCGGTTACAGACTGGTTTTGTCAGATGCCGAGCGTTTTCTGCCAGTCTGTAACCATTTTGGTTTTATATACCAATCGAACGGATCGTTCCTCGACGCGACACGATTAATCCATAGCTGCAACTTCATACGAACCAACCAGATTTATTGGGGAACATCGGGAAACACAACACAAGCAAAATATTCACGACAATGTTATTAACAATCTATAACCCGTTCTTAACTAAGGAACTACGGATTTCGAGGGGGTCCCTACAGAGATATGCCAAAAACAACATGCAGACAAGACAGACAGACAGCATGCAGACAAGACAGAGTACTTGGTGATGTTTCATGGACGAGAGGAAAGTGTCAAAAGCACGAATGTCGCTCGTAACAAGCCGATGTCCACGGATTCAAGCCCAAGCTCGAACACGCCGCGTGGCGAGACGGCGCTCACCTTCCTTTTTCGCACCGCACGCGGTCTCCGCGTGAGGTCAACGGCACAAGACCGGCAGATCGACGATGGGTCCCAGCTGGTTTCTCTCAAGGTCCAGCATACAAGTCCAGGCCTGGCCTGTTCACCAGGCCTCCTTCATGAAGCAGATCGCAGACAGACACAGCCGTCCCCTACACAGCAGATCACGACTCCCACCAGTCGTCTCTCATCCAGCCGAGGGAAGACAGATCTCATGCAGTCCTTTCCCTGCCTTTCCTTCGGCCCTGGCTCGCTTCTCCAGGCCACAGAAGGCAGACCCGGCACGCCCAGGTCCAGTTTCTCTCCCGGCAGAATCACCACTGTCTCTTCTTCGTTCGCTCGCTTTGAAGCCACTGGCTCCTCCCCTTTTTAGAAGCCAACAAAACTCCTCCCCTTAGCTCCACCTCCCTCTCCAGGCCACTCCCCCTCAGCCGACTGGGCGGGGCCTATCATCCGGAGAGGGGAAGGAAGAAGAGGGAGCTCTCGATCCACCACCACCGCACAAACAATAAACAGCCTCTTACATCTCCTGACACACATGTAACGTCCATTTTACCGAACAGCCTAGCTAAACATGCATTTAATGGGGGATCTGAGCTAATCCTATATTTAGTAGCCTACAAAGGGCCATTTCCGTAACAATATCGTTGAGTGAATAAACGTATGATGTCAATGAGTGAAATTGGTTATTGTATGATATAATTTCATGAGTGGGATTGGTTATCGTATGATATATCGAAGAGTGAAATTGGTTTATTGTAGGGAATAGTTGTTGTTTCGCTATGAATCTGTGAAAATAAATAAGAATAATAATAAATAAATAAATAAATAAAAATTTAAGCCTCGAGGACAGATACAGATTTCCCTCAAATTTGCATGGTAGAACAAGGCACCCCTATAGAAAACACAGTGCAAAAAATGTGCTGATGCATCACTTCTACTGGTTGTAATTTGAAAAATCTAATTTAGCACGAAATTCGACAAAATACCGCTAGCGACACATGTGGCCAAATGGCTCAAAAGCTTGCCTTAACAATGTCCCTGGGGAATTGTAATTGGAAATTATACAAATGTCTTGGTTTTCTCCGCACAAGCTTGTTCAAAACATGAAATAATTCAACTGAAATAATCTCGGAACCAATCATAATTCTTTACCATAATCAGAGTTTCTTTACCGTGAGCAGTGATCACGGTAAAAACCTGCTTGGAAATTTGAAAATCAATTCCTTCAAAAAATTGGAGCACTCTTACTTTGCGGCTCTGTAATTTTAGTCTTCTTCTTCGGTACTATACTTTAGAAGTGAAAAATAAATATTTCTTGTGATTAACTCATGGCAGTCATGCCCAATATTCTTTACCGCGATATTGCAATATTTTGTGGAAATTACCCCCCACCCAACAACCTTTTTGGAAACATTCGTTTTTTGTCGTTCAGGATGACCCGTTAGTTTGTTTAACAATCACAAAGTCAAACATCACAAGGTTACCAATCACTAAATGACGAGTAAAATTGTGGTGACGTCACTCTGTTGCTGCGTGCGTGCGTGTGTCCGTCTCACCTATGTGCACGTCCATCGCTGCAGAAGCCTTGTCTGTGCTCGAATCGCTCACCAGTAAAACCCGCAGTCCATTGGAGAGTTCAACACCGCGGAACTCTCGCTTCTCCTCGGGAGACTTAATGATGCCGTTGGTGACACGATTCACCGTCATGGCGGCTCTGGTCCACAGCCTAGGAAACGGAGAGTGCAGGTCATCATGGTCACATCATCAAATCAATGGCTTTGGAATTGAAGGACGAGTCAAGCGACGATTCGTGTCTTATTAATCTTAAGATTAATAAAATTAATTAATATCTCTTATTAATAAAAAAATGCAACAATATTATTAATACTTATTAATACTCGTTAATACGATTCCGAGCACAGTGTCACACTCCAAGTTCGCCGCATCCACGGGGCATCAAACAGCACCCCCACCCCCCACCCCCCATCGCCGCGCCGACCCACGGCCACGGCCACGGCCACACAGCTTCTCCTTCTCCCAGGCACAACCATTAGCATGAGGGTCTCTTACCGTTGTTCCGGTGAGCGAAGTGTTGGCAGGGCTTGGAAGTACCCGGAGTAGGAGAAAGCGCGCGTCACGGTTCGCAGTAAAGATCGCCGCATGTGCGCGGAGCAAGCGATGTGAGGGCAGAGCGCGTCACCAACATCCGGTCAGGCCGATCGCCTCTTCCTGTGTGGAAATTCCTTGTGAGGGAACATTGATTAAGTGTTATCATCATCATCATTATTATTATTATTGGTGTCGTGGGAATGTATTCGAAAGGCCGTCTGTGCAGAAATATTCGTCGATATTTGTTGTCGGTCCAGCCGAGCTATTTAAAACTGCCTCTATACACCTCCAAATGTGAATCAGCATACAGTGCGAAGTAATCGTGTCGATTACGATTGCTTTCAATTATAACGGTGTCATTTATAATGTATAAATCTGTCAACACTTTGCTTTGTGATGTTTCCATCATTTTCCGTCTTCGCTCCCCCTTACCCAGAATCCTGTTCGGTTAGGACCCACTTGGTCACGTGCTCTTTTACTGTTATTCAAAAAAAATTTGGTGTTTGTTTACAGTATCGAGGCTCGTGGAAGAGCTCGTACTAATACACTGAACGAATCAGAACAAAAGGAACAGTGGGAGAGAGAGCGAAGAGAGAGAAGAGAGAAGAAGAGAGAAGAGAGAAGAGAGAAATGGGGGGGGGGGGGGGGAAACAGGCCAAGACAGAGGCAGAGGGACAAACAATGTGTGTGGGAAGGAATGGGGGGCAGGAGAGGATACATGGGGAAGGTCAGATGATGTGTGGGGGGTGGACATGATGGATACAGAAGGAATCAACTTCAAGGCAGGAAAACTGGAAAATCAGAAAGAGGAGGAATTTGGTGGGGTTAACAAGGGTAGAAAAGATCATGGTTTTGGATTAAGGATGACCTGAGATGGTGATGAACAAGTGTCTTGAAGATTTGGAGGGAAGATTGTGAGTGAAGAGGATGTGGAAGTTGTTCCACAGGTGGGAAAAAGGGGAACAAATGAGTGGATGTGAGCAGTGATCCTGGATTTATGGAGTTTCACCAGAAGGGGGTTGCATGGTGGACCGTGTGAGCCCTGCAAAACCTGGGGGGTGGGGGGACAAAGCAAGGAAAGTGCAGAGGGTGAAACACCAGAAAGAAGGGGGTGGAAGACGGAGAGACCAATGACCTGTCTGCGATGGTCATGGGATAAGCCCGTAAACATAGGGCAAAACACCTGGGCGCTCGCCTGGAAGTGGCTGGACAAGATAACCAGGGAACCACTGGTGGGCATGGGGATGAGCCACAGAATATGTAACAAGGGGGAAAGTAAATAACTATGGATTCTTTTTTAATGGCATGAACAAACTTTGGTACGTCACGGCTGAAGAAGGGTGTGGTCAAGTTTCATCGAAATTGTTTGTGTCGTTTCAGAGAAGAAAGCAAATACATATTGTGGGGGGCAACTGGCGTTACACCCCCTTCGAGCCCAATTTCTCCGTCACACACAAACTTTGGTACACCATGGGTGATGAAGGTTGTGGTCAAGTTTCATTGGAATTGCATGTGTAGTTTCTGAGGAGAAAGAAAATACCAATTTTGGGGAGCAACCCCCATAGACCCCTTACGACCCGATTTTTTTTTAATGCAATGAACAAACTTTGGTACATACGTGGTGATGAACATTGTGGTAAAGTTTCCTCAAAATCATATGTGTAGTTTCAAAGAAGTTAAAAGTATTTGTGGATGGACGGACGACGCGCCATCCCACAAGCTCCCCAGAACTACGTTCCAGGTGAGTTAAAAACCGACTCCAACAACTTCAGTTAAGTTAGCTCAAGAAGAAGTTTATTCCTCCTCCTCCTCCTTCATATGCAGCACACAGTTGCAGGTATTATCATTGACTGAGGGTGCACCTGTGCCACTGATGCAATGCCCCTATTACCAATACACTGGAACTCATTTCACCGACCTCAGAAAGATGACAGGCTGAGTCAACCCAACATGGTGTTAATTCAATGGCTGACAGGGCCTCGAACTCAGGAACCTAAAATCCCAAGCCAGCCATCCTAACTGTTAAGCCAACACCAGGCTCACGTATATTTCATTGTTTCAATATGCTTATCCAACATGGGGTCTCCCTTCAGGCCGTCCAGCCCCCATGCCCACTCACTTCCGCCAAAGCAAACTCTCCTCACCAACATATCATCAATTCATCATCAATTCAAATGAAACTAGAAAGCATCTCAAAATGTAAAGCCCATCCACATCTGCTTTGTATTCAAACTAAACTTGACAAAAATGAGAGTTCAAAAAAAAACTTGGACATTTTATTCATTTGTGTTCTCCACAATCTCTAATAAAGGTTTGTTGAAGATTTGATGACAAAAGCTCAATTGGTAAAAATAGGACCACTGGACCTGTAGCTTATCTGGGCCCTGGCCTCATGTTGTCGTCTAAATTTGGGAGAATTTTGACTGATGAGTCTGGCGAGGAAGATTTTTGAAGGAATTTATGTGATTTTTCCAAATATTTTACGAAGTCCGCCAATTTGACACACTTCCGGTCACATGATCCGCATGACTTCCACAATATAATTAACATCCCTATCCTACCATAATTTTGCAACCCAGATTTGGGAGCATTCTGACAGGTGGGTCAAGAGAAGATTTTGGAAGGAATTCACACGACCGCCATTTTGACTCACTTCCGGTAACATGATCGGCATGACCTCCGCAATTTAACATAAGGACCGTGTCCGAAAGTTGTGACCCAAATTTGGTTGGATTCTGACTGGTGGGTCTGGAGAAGAAGATTTTTGAAGGAATTTCTGCAATTTTCTGAAAAATTGAGTCGGCCATTTTGACACTTCCGGTCACATGATTGGAATGACCGGCAATTTCACATCCCTACCCTGGCTTAATGTTGTAACCCAAATTTGGTGACAGTCTGATTGGTGGATCAGGAGAAGAAGATTTTGGAAGGAATTTGCGGGACGACCATTTTGACACACTTCCGGTCACATGATCGGCATGACCTTCGCAATTCAACATCCCTATCCTGGCCTAATGCTGCAACCCAAATTTGGTAGCATTCTGACTGGTAGATCTGGAGAATAAGTTTTTTGAAGAAATTTACTGTCGGCCATTTTGACCTACTTGAAGTCATGTGACCAGAATGAGCTTTGCAATTCCTATTTCCAGTCAGGAGAGGAGCATTGCTGCAAAATTTCAGCCACATCGGCCTCCCAGTTTGGCCGGAGAAGTCGAAAAAGGAGACGGACGGACGGACAGATGGACGGATGTAAAATGTAAAACAATAAAATATATTCCAGACGAGGTCTAGTTTTGAAAGGCTGGCATTAGTTTGTGGTACGTCAAAGATCTCACGATATCCTTCACTATGGGGGGGGGGACTAGCTATCACCGGCATTATGACAAGAACATTAATTAAATAGTGCTTTGTGGGACCTTGAGGGGCTGTTGTGCTCTTTTCTGATTAGCTGTCCTTGAGCCTTGCCTAATGGAACCAACATTGTTTCGACTGTTTCACTCCTTTCCCAGTTGTAGAAAGCAGTTATTTTGATTTCAAACTTTGGGAAAAGTTACTCTTTCCCCAATGAAAGGCCATTTCTTTTTTATCCTGCTTGTTCAATCATTTCCCCCACCCGTCCCTGCTTCAATATCAGGCTTGGACGAGAGCATTTTTTTGAGAGTTTCATTGGTGGAGATTTCTCCCGTATGTGCACACGTACGGAATGTTATGAAACATTCTCCTTTGTGTGCTGAGCCTGAGTGGAAATTGACTTCATTTCTTCCAGTTATCTCCATATGCGGGTTTCCGATAGTAGAACGGAGTCCTCCCAGGTCTCGAAGTATCCACCTCTGTTTCAGTAAGGGCAGCCATGACTCATGGACCAATTTGTGAAGTTTTCTTGTTTTCAAAGTTTTGTTCCGAAGGACCTTTTGAGGATCGTCACCAAGCCCCGGACTTGGTACACTGGTACAATGATTACTGGTACAATTTTGGCACTTCAACTTCAAGGATCTTTTCACTTCATTTTTGAGATCTTGTTATTTAATCATTTTCTTGATTTCTTTAGCCAAATTGTTGAGGGCAAGATTGCTGTGTAATGACACCTCAATTAGCAATGCCTTCTTTTCCTTTTTGTATTGAGTACAATACCCGGTCGCAGTTCCTCGTTCTCTATGTTCACGCTGAATGGGATCATCAGATCATACGTGAACATTATTTCCTTCTTTTCAATGATTGCTTTTAGTTCGTGTTTCCACGAGTTTTCTGGAACTGGGATATTGAAGTTTTTGTAGATGTTCCAATGGATTACCCCACAGACCTTGTTGTGCCATTGTGTGTACAGCTGTTCTGACATTAGTTTTTTTTTTACATCCCGATAGTAGGTGACTTGTGCTTTCTGTTTATCCCATGCAGAACCTACACTTGTCTGATTAACTCAGTCCCACCATTTTCTAAAAGTCATTCATGTTATGTCCTTCTTCTTGAGCATTCAAAACGATTCCTACTCCGTCCCATTTGAGTTGACCTATTCTTCACCATTCCAGTGAACTATAAATACACCGTCTTGGGAATGAACCTTAATCTGGTATTGGTAAATGTACTGCCTTGGGTATAAAACTTATTCCGGTACGAGTAAATATACCACCTTGGGTATAAAACTTATTCCGGTACGAGTAAATATACCACCATGGGTATAAAACTTATTCCGGTAGGAGTAAATATACAACCTTGGGTATAAAACTTATTCCGGTACGAGTAAATATACCACCTTGGGTATAAAATTTAATCCGTACTGGTACATGTACCACCTTGGGTATAAAACTTAATCTGGTACGAGTAAATATACCACCTTGGGTATAAAACTTATTCCGGTATAAGTAAATATACCACCTTGGGTATAAAACTTAATCCGGTACAAGTAAATATACCACCTTGGGTATAAAATTTAATCCGGTATGAGTAAATATACCACCTTGGGTATAAAACTTATTCCGGTATAAGTAAATATACCACCTTGGGTATAAAACTTAATCCGGTACGAGTAAATATACCACCTTGGGTATAAAACTTATTCCGGTATGAGTAAATATACCACCTTGGGTATAAAACTTATTCTGGTATGAGTAAATATACCACCTTGGGTATAAAACTTATTCCGGTATGAGTAAATATACCACCTTGGGTATAAAACTTATTCCGGTATGAGTAAATATACCACCTTGGGTATAAAACTTATTCCGGTATGAGTAAATATACCACCTTGGGTATAAAACTTATTCCAGTACGAGTACATATACCACCTTGGGTATAAAACTTATTCCGGTATGAGTAAATATACCACCTTGGGTATAAAACTTATTCCAGTACGAGTACATATACCACCTTGGGTATAAAACTTATTCCGGTATGAGTAAATATACCACCTTGGGTATAAAACTTATTCCGGTATGAGTAAATATATCACCTTGGGTATAAAACTTATTCCGGTATGAGTAAATATACCACCTTGGGTATAAAACTTATTCCGGTATGAGTAAATATACCACCTTGGGTATAAAACTTATTCCAGTACGAGTACATATACCACCTTGGGTATAAAATTTAATCCGTACTGGTACATGTACCACCTTGGGTATAAAACTTAATCTGGTACGAGTAAATATACCACCTTGGGTATAAAACTTATTCTGGTATGAGTAAATATACCACCTTGGGTATAAAACTTATTCCGGTATGAGTAAATATACCACCTTGGGTATAAAACTTATTCCGGTATGAGTAAATATACCACCTTGGGTATAAAACTTATTCCAGTACGAGTACATATACCACCTTGGGTATAAAACTTATTCCGGTATGAGTAAATATACCACCTTGGGTATAAAACTTATTCCAGTACGAGTACATATACCACCTTGGGTATAAAACTTATTCCGGTATGAGTAAATATACCACCTTGGGTATAAAACTTATTCCGGTATGAGTAAATATACCACCTTGGGTATAAAACTTATTCCGGTATGAGTAAATATACCACCTTGGGTATAAAACTTATTCCGGTATGAGTAAATATACCACCTTGGGTATAAAACTTATTCCAGTACGAGTACATATACCACCTTGGGTATAAAATTTAATCCGTACTGGTACATGTACCACCTTGGGTATAAAACTTATTCCGGTATGAGTAAATATACCACCTTGGGTATAAAACTTATTCCGGTATGAGTAAATATACCACCTTGGGTATAAAACTTATTCCAGTACGAGTACATATACCACCTTGGGTATAAAATTTAATCCGTACTGGTACATGTACCACCTTGGGTATAAAACTTAATCTGGTACGAGTAAATATACCACCTTGGGTATAAAATTTAATCCGGTACGAGTAAATATACCATCTTGGGTATAAAATTTAATCCGTACTGGTACATGTACCACCTTGGGTATAAAACTTAATCTGGTACGAGTAAATATACCACCTTGGGTATAAAATTTAATCTGTACTGGTACATGTACCACCTTGGGTATAAAACTTAATCCGGTACTGGTAAATACACCACCTTGGGTATAAAATTTAATCTGCACTGGTACATATACCACCTTAGGTATAAAATTTAATCTGGTACGAGTAAATATACCACCTTGGGTATAAAATTTAATCCATACTGGTACATATACCACCTTGGGTATAAAACTTAATCCGGTACGAGTAAATACACCACGTTAGGTATAAAATTTAATCCGTACTGATACATATACCACCTTGGGTATAAAATTTAATCCATACTGGTACATATACCACCTTGGGTATAAAATTTAATCCATACTGGTACATATACCACCTTGGGTATAAAACTTAATCCAGTACGAGTAAATACACCACGTTAGGTATAAAATTTAATCCGTACTGATACATATACCACCTTGGGTATAAAAAAACTTAATCCGGTACGAGTAAATACACCACGTTAGGTATAAAACTTAATCCGGTACTAGTAAATACACCACGTTGGGTATAAAACTTAGGAGATGTACACGTACACTTTGTAGTTGTATATGTACACATACATTTTATAGTTGTAGGAGATGTACACATATATTTTATAGTTGTAGGACATGTACACATACACTTTATAGTTGTAGGAGATGTACACATACATTTTATAGTTGAGAAGATGTACACGTACACTTTCGTACACTCAACACACCTCCGAGTTGATGGACACGAGAAGCACCCGCTGGATGGACAGATGCACACACAGATGGACGCACGCAGGCACGCCGAGACTGAGCTTTTTGTTTAATTTATCGAAGATGAAAAAACTAAAACAATGTGTTGAAACCTGAAAAGGTTCATTCTCACAACAACAGTCATGATTAATAGATGAATTATTTAATTTAAAAACTCTCTCCTTGTGTCAGTGTTTTGTGTGGACTGAATGCTGTTAAGATGTCCAGGGGTGAATTCAGTTACCAAGCAGCTCGCTAACACTTGCCAAGCTAGCCGTTCCTTATCAACCGTTTCAAATGGAGTGCTTGTTTGAGTGCTAAGCCACTTGGCGAGCGCTCCACAGCTCGACAAGAAACGTGACACTTGAACACACCCGAGATTCATGACATGTGGACGAGGATCAACATGCACACCAATCACAACGTGATTTATTTTGGACATCATTGATGAATTTAACCCTCAGGGGGGAGATTTGGACACGACACATGGAGACACACGACACATGCAGACGCACGACACATGGAGACACACGTCACATGGAGACGCACGACACATGGAGACGCACGACACATGGAGACACACGTCACATGGAGACGCACGACACATGGTGACACACGACACATGGATCCCAGGTCGAGCTCCTGGATGTACTGTGTACACCTGAGTACAATGATCACGATGTTGGGATCCCAAGTCCAGCTCCTGGATGTACTGTGTACACCTGAGTACAATGATCACGATGTTGGGATCCCAAGTCCAGCTCATGGATGTACTGTGTACACCTGAATACAATGATCACGATGTTGGGATCCCAGGTCCAGCTCATGGATGTACTTTGTCCACCTGAGTACAATGATCACGACGTTGGGATCCCAGGTCCAGCTCCTGGATGTACTATGTATATTTTTGTCAATCATCCGCTAATCTTGTCATTAACGTACAAGTACTCTGATGTCAACAACACCTTCCTTGTCCTGCTTACAATTTACATGTACAAGTTTTTCCAGAGGCCTTTTTGTCAGCCTTCAGCTCTATATATTGAAACTCAACTCTTCATGAGCCAACACCAGCTGCAGTGAGTTCAGTGATGGAAAGCATCAAAATCCCATTTTTATTCATGTCCCTCATCAGAGGAGAGGATATTGCATTTGGGTTTGTTTGTCCACACAGAACATGAGTATCTACATTAATTACATTCGAACCTTCACAAACCTGAGACTAATTAAGACCACAAACACCCATAAACCCCATTATAACCCTAACACGCTTGAACACCCTTACAAGACCCCTAAAACCCCCGACTGTTTCGATCCAAGACTCGTTAGACCTGTAAGACTCTTTGGAACCCTGAAGACCCTTAGACTTTCTACATGTTTTAAGTGATTTCCAACCCCCAAAAAAAATTGTTAGAGAAAAAAAAAAAAAAAAAAAAAAACTTACAAATTTTGCACCTTTTTTTTTCAAAAAAATTTAGATTTATTTTTTGGGCATTTCTACATGCGCGTCAAAATAGTTTAGTTTATTCAATCGTGGTTCAGTAGAGTGTGATCCGTTTTGACCTACAATGAATAGGATATCAGGTTCACTTAAGCGACCCAGCAGTATTGGCGGCGGAGGTTTTGCACTCTACTGAGTGCTCCCCCTCGAGTTAATTTTGTTTTGCTTCATTTCTAGATAAGAAGCTGAACTCGTCAACATGAGCCCTCACCTAACCCTCAAATATTACTCAGAAAAACAAGCACTCACCTGTCCTTCACAGATCACCCACGCAAACAAGCACTCACCTGTCCACAAATCACGGACGCAAACAAGCACTCACCTGTCCTTCACAGATCACCCACGCAAACCAGCACTCACCTGTCCTTCACAGATCACCAAAGAAAACGAGCACTTACCTGTCTACAGATCATGGACGCAAACAAGCACTCACCTGTCCTTCACAGATCACCCAGGTAAACAAGTACTCACCTGTCCTTCACAGATCACCCAAGAAAACGAGCACAACCTCAGCAGATATTGTGGTGCCTGTTTGAGCAGAAAGTTCAAACTGCAGCATTTCAGGGTGGCAAAACACCTCACCTTGATAAATAGTATTAAGAGGTGAAGATTATTGTGAGTGCAGGTAATTTTGGTGAGGGTGGGGTAGACGAAATTAATGACATACTTAGCCGTAAAATGGTTTATCAAACAACAACACCAGGTCTCTGTGATAATTTATACAGCTGGTCAGAAACCAAATAACAAAGAATTTCACTTCGTTGTACCGAATCATCGTGGCATTTCATGATCATGAGTGTCTGTGCACACACCTCCAGGAGCACGTTATCCACAGCTCGAAGATACAGTACGTGAAGGACAAAGTGAAACAAACCACAACACCACTGCAGGTGATGCCCCATCAAATGGAAGAACAAGGAAAAGATAAGTTAAAATACATTTACAAATAACTTACAAAGACATTATCAGATTGACCGAGAAGCAGAAAGCTGAACAAAGATTAAAAATCGGTAATCCCACTGTTAATTTGCAATCGGTCACCGCCTTTAACCCCAATACAAATTCTTATTACAGAGCCTTGGCATCATAAAGCTGGATGTATCAAACAAACGGTTTCAAATGGAGCACCTCGCCGCCATTAGAGCATTAAAATTGCATCAGATGTGGCAATAAATGCGGATTGTTGCTCCCAGCTGGCCTGCTCGATGACACAAGACGCCATTTGCATTCTTGCCGTCTCCATCCCTACCCCGTTTAGAATCCCGTGTAGACATGCCTTTGCGAGGTGTTTCACGCAGCGGGAATAAACAACCTCGCTTCGCTCGGCCTTGGACGAAGCACCACCTCACTCTCCTCTGAAACGTTTATCTGTGTCGTTCTGAGCCTTGGAACACAACCATCTATTAAAATGTGTCACTCAGCACTTTTACGCACGATTGATGGACTTACAGCAATTATGATCATGTCAAACAGCACAAATCCCAACTCGACCTTCCTACCTTGTCTCCCCATCACAGCATCAGGTGCACCTGATCGCCACTCGCACGACACCATCTCGTAAAGAGTTTTCAAGTTGAGAGACCTCGTGACCTCGAACACCATCAATGGTCTGAGCCAAGAGATCGGCAGTACCTTTGTTTATGACAACCCCTTTAAAGGAGGGGTGCCACTAGTTTTCAATTGGTTGAGTGTTTTGAAGTCGTGTGATGTGGAAAAGATACAGTGCCTAAAGAGAGTATTCACACCCTTCGAATTTTGTCACATTTTGTTGTGTTGTCGCCTGAATTTAAAACGGATTAAATTAAAATTGTTGTCACCGATCTACACAAAATACCTCGAAACGAAAAAGTGAAAAAATGTTTTCAGAAATATTTACAAATTAATTGAAAGTGAAATACAGAAATACTGCATCAAATTTACATAAGTACTCAAGCCCCCTGAGTCAATACTTCATAGAAGCCCCTTTGGCAGTGATTGCAGCTTCGACTCTTCTTGGGTATGTGTGCATCAGCTCTGCACATCTGGATTTGGGGAGTTTCTGCCATTCTTCCTTGCAGATTTGCTCAAGCTCTGTCAAGTTGCATGGTGAGTGTCGGTGAACAGCAATCTTCAAGTGTTTCCACAGAATCTCAATGGAAATCAAGTCTGGGATTTGGCTGGGCCACTCAAAGACTTTCAGGTTCTTGTTCTGAAGCCATTCCAGTGTTGCTTTGTCTGTGTGCTTGGGGTCATTGTCCTGTTGGAATGTAGATCTTCACCACCAGGGCTTTTGCACTCTGAAGCAGGTTCTCCTCAAGGATTTGCCTGTATTTGGCTCCATTCATTGCTCCCTCCATCCTTACAAGTCTCCCAGTCCCAGCCGCCGTAAAGTATCCCCACAGCATGACGCTGCCACCACCATGCTTCACGGTACAGATGGTGTTAGATGGGTGATGAGCTCTGATCGGTTTCCGCCAGACGTAGCGCTTTGCATTCAGGCCAAAGAGTTCAATTTTAATCTCATCAGACCACACAATCTTATGCCTCATGCTCTCAGTCTTTCACATGCCTTTTTGCAAACTCCAGGCATGCTGTCATGTGACTTCTTCTCAGGAGTGGTTTCCATCTGGCCACTCTCCTGCAAAGCAGAGATTTGTGAAGTGTTGCAGAGACTGTTGTCCTTCCGGAAAGTTCTCCAATCTTAGCCATGGAACTTTGAAGTTCTGTCAGAGTGATCATTGATTCTTGGTTACCGCCCTGACCAAGGTTATTCTTGCCCGTTTGGTCGGACAGCCAGCTCGACGAAGACTCTGGGTAGTTCCCTATTCTTCCCATTTTCTAATGATGGAGCCCATTGTGCTCTTGAGAACTTTTTAACACGAGAAATTGTTTTATACCCTTCCCCAGATCTATGCCTCCTCTCACAATTATATCTTGAAGTCCTATGGACAGTTCCTTGGACTTCATGGTGGAGTTTCTGTTCTGACATGCACTGCCAACTGTGGGACTTTATGTAGAAAGGTGTATTTCTTTCGAAATCATGTCCAATAAACTGAATTGGCCACAGGTGGATACCAATCAAGTTGTAGACATCTCAAGGATGATCAAAGGAAATTGTATGCACCTGAGCTCAATTTGAAGTGTCAAAGCAAATGGGTTGAACACTTATTGACTGGTCATTTCAGCTTTTAATTATAAATTCATTTGGAAGAATTTCGAAAAAAACATAAAAATGTATTCCACGAACATTATGGGGTAATTTGTGTGGATCAGTGACAAAAAAATATATATCATGGTACCAGGTCAGGTCAGGTATGGGAGCATGCGCCGGAGCAGCGCGTCACTGCGTCCACTTTCCGCCGTTACTCCAGGGGCCTCCGTCTGGCCATCCCCCAGGCAGATGCCTGGCCCATCCCCAACTCCTTGAGATGCTGATCAGCCTGCTGCAACCACGAGGCACGTGGTCGGCCCATTAGCCTCCTCCACGCACGAGGCTCCCTTACTAAGAGAATCTGGTGAGCAGGATCAGTGTCAGGAAAATGAGCCACATGTCCATGCAGCCGCACCTGATGCTCAGGGACTATGCAAGTAACAAATCTCATTTGAGTCTCTCTCAGCAACCACTCGTTGGACACAAAGTCCGACCAACGATAGCCAAGGATTCTCTGAAGAGACCTGATACCAAAGGAATCAAGTCTCCATTTCAGATCCCTGATCAGAGTCTGTCTCATATCTGTAGTTCAAGAATGGAAGCACCAAGGACATGGAGACTCAGACTGTCGCCCTCCTGCACAGGAACCGACAGCGCCACACCCCATGACCAGTGAATTCTTGACTCCCCAGGCCCAACCCAGACGTCTGTTGACCTCTGGCTCACAACCAGCAGGTCAGGTCAGGTCAGGTATGAGAGCATCGCCAGAGCAGCACGTTGCTGCGTCCCCTTTCCACCGGTACTCCAGGAGCCTGCGTCTGGCCATCCCCCAGACAGATCCCTGGCCCATCCCCATCTCCTTGAGATGCCGATCAACCTGCTGCAACCACGAGGCACGTGGTCAGCCCATTGGCCTCCTCCACTCATGAGACTCCCTCGCTGAGAGAATCTTGTGAGTAGGATCAGCGTCGGGAAAACAAGCCACATGTCCATGCAGCCGCATCTGACTCTCACGGACGATGCAGGTAACAAATCTAATTTGAGTCTCTCTCAGCAACCACTCGTTGAACAGAAAGTCTGACCTGCGATAGCCAAGGAGACTCAGAAGAGACTTGGTACCAAAGGAATAGAGTCCAAGTCTCACATCCATAGAGCAAGACTGGAAGCAGCAAGGACCTGAACACTCGGACTTACGTCCTCCCGCACAGGTACCGGCAGTGCTACACCCCAAGATCCAGTGAATCCATGACTCCCCAGGCCTGACCCAGACGTCTGCTGACCTCTGGTTCACAGCCAGCAGAGACATGACTATCACTGCCAAGGTATAGTAGTGAATCTCTCCGTGACCTCAACATCCTCACCACAAACAGGCACAGACATGACAGCAGCATCCAAGATGTCATTGAAAGCCTGGGTCTTAGTTTTGACCCAAGAAACCCATAATCGCTGCGGCTTCGACTTCAGCACCTTGAGGGCCCCCAAAGGGATATCTAAAGTCTCCGCAAAGATGACTGCATCATTTGCGAAATCAAGGTCAGAGATCTTGACGTTCCCAAATGATGCACCACAGCTTGATCTCTCCGACATCCTCCCCCGAATTCAGTCCATACAAGTGCTGAAAAGTGTGGGGGCCAGTACACACCCCTGTCGAACTCCATTAACAAGGAGAAATACGTCAGAGATGGCACCACCACATCTCACAGCACTCTCAATACCAGAGTATAGTTCAGACATCAGATCGATCAGTTTTGGTGGCACCCCACGAAGACCAAGAATCCTCCAGAGGGAATCCCGATTCACTGAATCAAACGCTTTACAGAGATCAACATAGGCTGCAAGCAGCACCTGCCGAAACTTTCGTCTGCATTCGGTGAGGACCTGAAGAGCAAGGATACGGTCAATCGTTGACCTCTTTGGTGTAAAGCCTGACTGCTCTGGACACTAGTGCTCAAGCAGATGGTGGTGAACTCTATCAAGAATTATCCGAGCAAAGACCTTGCCCAGCACTGAGAGAAGCGTCACCCCTCGGTCATTGTTGCAGTCCTGGCAATCACCCTTCTCTTTCCAGAGATGGACAACAAGGCCCCTCTTCCAGTCAGTTGGGATGATGCCTGTGTTCCAGGCAGAGCACAAAACTGCATGCAATGACACGAGTGCAGCATTTCCACCAGCCTTGAGAAGTTCAGCATAGATGCCACAGATCCCAGGAGCTTAACCCCATTTCAACCGGTTCACCGCAGCCTATGTTTCCACAAGCGAAGGTGGACCACAGTTGATTGGAGGATCAGCAACAGTTATTGTAACACCCCTGACATCCAACTGGACAGCTGGTGGATCAGCCTGGTACAACCGCTCAAAGTAACCGACCCAGCGGGCCTTCACTTTGGACTCCTCTGTCAAGAGCCCACCACCCTCTGCTCTAACTGCAGTACACCGAGGGACGGGCTTGGATGAACGCAATGCGCGAATTCCCCTGTAAGCGGGACGAGAATCACTTGACCACAGGTGATGTTGTACCCGCTCACAGATTCCTCGCACATAGGCCTCCTTGTCCACCCTTAGTGCACGTACAGTTTTACACCTCAGCTCCCTGAACAGCTCAGCTCTGCCATTCAGCCTGGCCCTGCGACTCTGGTCAATGGTATCCAGTGTCCCTGAAGAGACAAAATTCTTCTTCACCCTACGGTGAGTTCCAAGACATCCAGCGGCAACATCAAGGACTGTGGTCTTGAAGGCACTCCACAACTTTTCAGGATCTCCCAAAGCACCCAGACCTTTCCAAATTTCCAGTCAGCCTGTTCGCAAACTCCTCAGCTACTCTCTCATCCTTGAGCTTGCCAAGATCTAGCCTAAGCTGGGATGGTACCATTCTCCTGGATTTAAGCTGGAACTTCAGAGTTGCTACAACAAGCCAGTGGTCATTATTGAGGAACTGAGCACTTCAGTAGACCCTGCAGTTCTGGATTATCCTCCAGCGACCATCAACGAGCACATGGTCAATCTCCTTTGTCACACCGCCAGCGATGGAATGCCAAGTCCTGCGATGAGCCTGTGGGTGCTGAAACCATGAACCATCCACCCTAAGTCCATGACTTCTTGCAAAGTCAAGGAACTTAGTGCTATTCAGGTTCACAGTTCCAGACAAATGGGGACAACACACATCTCATAACAATCCCTGTCAATTTCAGGTGATGCATTGAAATCCCCCAAGACTGGAAGAGTATCTTGCCTGGGGCACTGATTAACCATAGACTCAAGTGTGGCATGGAATGCGTCCTTCACGGTGAGATCACTCGCCTCAGTCGGAGCATATAGAGAGACCAGGGAAATGACACACAAGGAGTGACAAATCCTTAGTCTCAAAATACGCTCCCTGACCGGTTTTACCTCAATTTTCATTGGAGTCAGCTGATTGGACACAGCGACACAAATTCCTTGGGCATGGTGACCATCAGAGTGAATAGACCAATAGTCGCTGTAACCACCCACCATGATCTCACCACTATCTGGTCTCCGAACCTCAGAGTGCTGCAATATCAAAGTTCAAACATCTCAGTGCTGCAATCCCTTCTGGGTCTCACTATCTGCCATGATCTTTCCAGGGAAAGCCACATTTCCAACCTGGCCTCCAAAGCCAGTCGCCGACTCGGAATCCTTCGTCGTGAAAAGTCCTTCCTCGGCCCACCTGAGCTCCTGACCACATACAAAGCTTTCAACCGCAGCATCATGGAGTACCGTTTTCTCTTTGGGCTGGTGCTACTGCCTCTCACCTTTCTCGGCTTCACACCGTGTAAACCAAGGCATTTAGGATCATTGGTATGTCCCGCGATTAAGCTGAGTCTTTGGGTCTCTCACCCCAGGCAGGTCGTTGTTCTTTGTCTTTTACCATCTTCTCTCCGGCCTCGCCCACCCCCCCCCCGCCACTGTCTCTGATATATGCCCCCCCCCCCACTGTGTCTGATATATGTCCCCCCCACCCCATATTTCTGCAGGGCGCTTAAGGTCCTCCAACAACCCTCTTCTTGTAAAACTACCAAAATCACGAATCACTGCTCAACTTCACCCTTTCATTCCTCTTTTTCCCTCCATTGGAATAAACTCCCTCACTCTGTTCAATCCCATTCCTCCCTCCAAGCCTTCAAAACAGCTGTTCACCACCACCTATCGTCCCCCATCCAAATCCTCGATCTATTCTACCCCCGTTAATCCACCCCAAACCCACCTCCTTCAAATTCACTGCTTTCCTTCCTGAAAGTCCCTGTAATGCCAATCTTGTATACCCCATTCCTTTCCTTTCCACAGATCTCCGAATGTCTCTGTTCCCCACTGTTTCGTCCTTCCCACTCCCGCCCCTCTTGTCTACTGACCCCCTTGCTGTACATTGTGTGTTAGCTCTCATATGATAAGGTATACAAAAAAAACCCTTCAGCTCAGATGATAACAGAGATGATCATCCTCTCTTCGGGATAGGACCTTCTTGGCATCCACCCGAAGGGACCGCCTCAGGTTAATCCAAGGAGTCTGCCATCTGGTTGACGACACCTCAGTACCAACCCAACACACACTATCACAATCTGACCTGGGAAGGTTACCCCGTGGTTTTCCTCCGATAATCAAAGAGTGGGGGTCCCGAAGGCTTTGCCCCAATCCTGTCATCCGGTGAGCTGCCCTGCGGAGGGCAGCTGCACAGGAGGTACTCCCATGGAGGGTTTTTCAATTTCTTTACAGTTATCTTGCGTTTTGTAGAGTGAAGGGTTTTACGGTGGCGGGAGTGCAAATTCTGCCACCAACCTCCTAAAATACACAAGTAACCCAACTACAGGAGGACGGCCGCAAACACAGTTGGGCACGAGATATGGATGGACGTCGGCTCACAATGAGCTCCTCCACCCTTTAGTACCATTACAACGTGAAGAATGGATTTACTTCGTCGGAAAAGCTCATAATGGATTTCCTTGGTCTGTTAGGGAAATAGGCAAATGATGGTGATGAGGAATTTTTTTTCTCCTAACCTCGTAGTGATCGTTGTAGAATTCTTCAATTGCTGTGGAATCTTATTTAACTTGCAGGATTTTAACGTCCAGCCGATTCGGTTTTAAAATCCTGTTCTCAAATCCGAACACTGAAAAAACCAACGTCCACAAAAGTACTTTTCTCAAATGGACAATTTTATTCTAATTTTATCCACCAGTTTATTCTCACCCTCGTACACTTCACGCCACAATGAACCTCTCCCTCATACATATACATTTTGAGAGCGGAGAGGGTTTTTGATAGCATATAGGCAAAAGTACAGTCTTATCAGACAGGTCACCTTGGACTAGCAAATAATTAAACAAACGTCCAGAAGTGGCAAAGGAATACAAAATAAGACACTAGGTTATAGGCTTAAACAATTTTAATAAATGACAAGTCTGAAGACGATGATGGTTCACGAGCGGTATTTGACGATGTAGATTTTTTCAGAAGTCAAGGATGAGACAATGTGATAATTTTTGACCAAGTTATAAAAATGATCAACATGATGTGGTACGGGTGACAGGTTATTAGCTGCAAAGTGTTGAAAACCCGGTTTCGTTCAACAACTTTCAAAATTTGACCTTTGCATAACCTTTAAAGGTCACAAAACAATATTGTGGACATTAAAATAAGGAAACAGGATACGTGCTAGAGCTTAATGGAGTTAGTTCGTCGAAGAAGGTCGAAAACCCGGTTCGATTCCCACAACTTTGAAAATTTGACCTTTGTGAACTTTAAAGGTCAAAGGTCAAGGATTATGACCTTTGGTGCAAAACTTCCTCTGGAACATTCCAGGAACAAGATAACGTCATATAGGCTATATGGCATTTCGCACTCCTCGGATTATCCATACTTTGATGAAATCAGCGTAAAAACAAGTTGAAGGGGGCGCCACGGGCAAGGTGTTCGAGATGGAGCAAAATGGTTTCAAGACTTGAGGTGGGGAATGACCTCAAGATTATGCATAAAAAAATATTGTCATCCTCGCTCTCGAAGTTTGGGTGGTCGTCTGATTTTTATGCCAAAATTCGAAATTTTCTCAGTTCATGACCTTGTGACCTTGACACCTTGTGACCTTGACCTTGGGACAAAAATGAAAAAAATCGAGCTCTGTGGGGCTATGCAGGTGCCATTGGGCTAACCAAATACCGAAATCCCTGCCAGATTCGACAAACCCCTCGGAGAAGATGGATTTTTATGTCAAAAATCGCAATTTTCTAAGTTCATGACCTTGTGACGAAAATGAAAAATTGAGCTCCGTGGGGCTATGCAGGTGCTATTGGGATAACCAAATACCGAAAACCCCTGCCAGATTCGACAAACCCCCTCGGAGAAGATGCAAATTGAAATCAGCTACCCCTAAAAACACAATTTGCAATTTTCTAAGTTCGTGACCTTGTGGCCTTGACCTTGGGACGAAAATGAAAAAAAATCGAGCTCTGTGGGGCTAGGCAGGTGCCATTGGGCTAACCAAATACCGAAACCCCTACCAGATTCGACAAACCCCTCGGAGAAGAAATTTTTTTGTCAAAATCGTAATTTTCTAAGTTCGTGACCTTGTGACGAAAATGAAAAATCGAGCTCCCTGGGGCTATTGGGCTAACCAAATACTGAAACCCCTGTCAGATTCGATAAAACCCCATGGAGAAGATGCAAATTGAAATCGGATACCCCCGAAAACCACGTTTTTTTGGGGGCATGGCTCCGCCCATAATGGGCGGACAACGGCAATTTTCAGGAAAACAACGAGATCATGATGTAAACCTCCCACCAAAATTTCATCAGGATCGGATCAAAAACCACGGAGCTATGCTTGGGACAGACAGACAGACAGACAGACAACAATAACGAATCTAGTGGTCACATATATTTTGTGAAAATATTTTTTCGTGAACCAAAAATGAAGAGAAAAAAACCAAACAACTTTAACCTCGTCATACTGAAGCAAGGGCCACTTGTCTAAAAGAGGAATAATTCCCCAAGGAAAAACACAAGTAACCAAACTACAGGAGGACGGCCACAAACACAGTTGGGCACGAGATATGGATGGACATTGGCTCACAAGGAGCTCCTCCACCCTTTGGTACCATTACAACGCGAAGAATGGATTTACTTCGTCGGAAAAGCTCATAATGGATTTCCTTGGTCTGAAAGGCTAATGATGGATTTCCTTGGTCTGAAAGGCTAATGATGGATTTACTTGGTTTCAAAGGCGAATGATGGATTTACTTGGTCTGAAAAGCTAATGATGGATTTACTTGGTTTGAAAGGCTAATGATGGATTTCCTTGGTCTGAAAGGCTAATGATGGATTTACTTGGTTTGAAAGGCTCATGATGGATTTCCTTGGTCTGAAAGGCTAATGATGGATTTACTTGGTTTAAAAGGCTAATGATGGATTTACTTGGTTTGAAAGGCTCATGATGGATTTACTTGGTTTGAAAGGCTCATGATGGATTTAATTGGTCTGAAAGGCTCATGATGGATTTACTTGGTCTGAAAAGGAACAGATGTTTGGTACTACAGAACTTTAATATACAAGAAAACAAACATGACATATTACCCAAAGCTTTTCATGCTGTACTTCTCAAGGTTGACTCACAGCAAGAAAACTAGGAAGCGAGAGAGCGTGCATATACAGCATACAGCGTGGGGCATTTATATCTGACACATTTGCAATCTTTCTAGCCAGAAGCGGTCTTGGCATAACTAATTATTGTTTTCTTTGTTTTACACATAATACTTGAAAGTTTTTAATGATGGAGCACTTTAAATGCAATGAGCATTTTTTTTTTTTTAGATCCTCGTGGAGGATCTCTAAGTCATAAGGCCCAGTCACACCTTGACGTTTTAGCCAGGAATGGCAACGTATAAAAATGCACATAAAACGTTGGCGTACGCTGAAGTTTTGAGTTTTTTTTTTTAAAGTTTTGGTCGTATTCATAACGTGTTGGTCGTATGCATAACGTATTAGTCACGGGCACAGAACGTTTCGTTGTGTTAAAGATAACTTATACCAACGAATGCTTAGCCTGTTGTCGACGTTCACAACTGATGCCCAATGATAGTTTAACTTAGTCATAGCGCGCTGCACGTATCACTGACGAACTCGTGGCGTTCTCTGTTAAAAACCTGCCGCACGCAGATTTAAATCATAACCGCCTGAAAATTGGAAGTGTCAACATCGCAGTCACACCTTGTCGATTTAGCCAGCGTATGCCGACCTATGAAAAATGTGTCTAAAACGCTGGGACACGTCGAATACGGTATGGGTAAGTTGTGTATACGTTAGGAGCACGATGAAAAACAATGAAGTACGCTGGCATATTACGTGGTACGTCTAGTACGTCGTGAAATTTCAAGCATGCTGAAAATTTTATGACATACTCGACGTATGGCTCACAAGTTCCGCATACGCTGGCATAAGTTCTCGGCACGCTCCTACGAGAGTAACGTGCTTTTAGCCTACGAGTAACGTGCTTTGAACCTATTAGTAGCGTGCTTTGAACCTATATGTAACGTATCTCAAACGCACATTGGCTTATGTAGACGAATTTGATTGATGTCTTTCGCACGACCACAGAACTTACTGAACATGTTTCTAACTTACAGCTACCGTATAATGGCGTATTGGCAGCGTTTAGGGGAATTGGTATATACAAATGGGCTTCACAAGAGGAACCCGTCAGTGTTCCAGACTCCATGTTGAGTAGATGTCAATGTCAGAGGCAGTGGCAGTAGTAGTAGTAGTAGTAGTAGTAGTAGTAGTAGTAGTAGTAGTAGTAGTAGTAGTAGTTCGAGAGAATTTAGTGATTTCGATGTTATTAGTAGTAGTAGTTCGCGAGAATTTAGTGATATCGATGTTAGTAGTAGTAGTAGGAGTAGTAGTAGTTCGAGAGAATTTAGTGATGTCGATGTTATTAGTAGTGGTAATAGTAGTTCGAGAGAATTTACTGATGTCGATGTTGGTGGTAGTAGTAGTATTACTTTCAAGTAACGTGTTGCAAAGTGTGAACAACGTTCGTGTAGCGTGCTTACAAAACGTTACTCATAGGTTAGAAATAAGTTTCGGGTACGCTAAACATTACCTCGACGTGTTTCGACTTATGAGTAACTTACAAGTAACGTGTTTCAACGTCTGTCAACGATTGCATAACGTGCCTACAACTTATGGCCAGCGTAGCAGAACGTGTGAGTCATACGCCAGCATACGTCGTAAAATTTCAAGCATGAAAAAATTCGAGGAAAACCCAAAAGTTCAACGTTTAAAGCCAGCGTACTACCACGTATGGCAGTGTTTTTCAGCATGCTCTCAACGTTATCAAAACTTACCCATAACGTATTCGACGTGTCGCAGCGTTTCAGACAAATTTTCCAAAAATCGGCATAAGCTAGCTAAAACGTCAAGGTGTGACTGGGCCTTTACTCACGTTGTTGTTCTTCATCTTCTTCTTGTGGACTTTTTTGTTTCACAGCCTACAGTTTTCATCGAAACTTCTTGAAACTTGGCATATATATGTAAAAATACCCTGCGCAGACAGCAATCATCTCCGATTTTGAAAATTCCTCCTATAAAAAAAGTTATGACGTCAAAATATCTCCGCTAATGGAAATCGCCTAAAAATTATCTCCAAAACTCGGCAAGCTTTTCGAATTCTGTTTGCAGGAATTGAACAGGGCATAAGCAGAGATTAATTACCTCACATATGATACATCACTATGACGTCATATCAATTTTTATGATGTCATTCCTATTTTTTTGACTTTTTTGCTTCACAACCCAGAGTTTTCATCGGATCTTCGTGAAACTTGCCATGTATATGCAGAAAGCCCACGCGCAGGCAGTAACCATCTCTGATTTTGGAAATTCTTCCCAGAAAAAAAAGTTTACGTCATAATATCGCCGCGAATGGAAATCGCCTATACCATTATCTCCGAAACTAGGCAAGCTGTTTGAATTTTGTTTGCGGGAATCAAGCCAGGCATTAGCACAGATAATTTATTGCAAACCTGATACATCACAATGACGTCATTTCTGCCAAAAACATTTCGTTTTTCTGCCATTTGAGCTTGTTTTTTTAATTTTTAATTTTGTTAAAATGCAATGAGCATGCCAATTTCACAAACAAGGTCATCATGACAGATGAGGCACACTTTGATTTGGCAGATTAACTCCACCAGATTTCTTCCTATGGGGATTTCTGAAGGGCAAAGTTTATAAGGAACATCCAACATCGATCGATGAATTGAAGGCAAACATCACTGCAAACATCCACTCGATTGATCAAGAGACATTGCTTGCGGTAATGAACAATATGATGATCCGCTGTCGTGAATGCACAAATTCGAAAAGGGCACATTTGTCTGATGTAATTTTGAAGAAATAAAGAATCAAAATTGATTTTAAAAACTTGAAGTATGTGCCTATGTTGTATCGAAATTTTATTTTATTTGGTTTAGAAACCAAAAAGTTATAGGGATAATAAAACCGTCAGAAAAAATGCCCCACCCTGTATATGTTTGTCTATGTAAGACCGACACTGATTGGTTCAACAGTTACGACGTCAATGGTAATCGGAGCCCCCATTGGTTATCTCACAGTCATCAGCATCTCTGGCTCTGATTGGCTGGAGCGGAGAACAGGGCGATGACTCACCATTCACACCAACGTCTTGGAGGGAGGCGGATGCGAAGCCCCCAAAGCCGATGACTCACCATTTGCATGCACACCTTGGACAGCGGTCGAAGAAACAGCTTTGATGTTTCCATGTTGAAAGAGAATGAGAGAATGTACTAATTCCTTTTGATGACATAACACAGGGTCTATGAAAAGGAAGAAAGTTGCTACGTAGATGTGAGATACTCTGACCTCGGCTCAATATCTTGAACATTTCTGCACAGACGGGGTTGGCAAATAAGTGCCGTGCAATGGCAGAAGAACAAGAAATGGGTGACGGTCCTTGAACATTCCTGCATGCTCGCACTGGTTGTATCCTAATTCTAAAGTTCTTTTCTCAAATCACTAGAGGGGCATGCTGTGTGATACGGTCAGCCATTAAAGATACATTGTAAATACAAATTAAATTTGAAAGCCGTTAAATACAAATTAAATAGAAGTAAATGAATTTATGTTTAATCATCTGACGAGTGATATATTCAATTGATATAATTAAGGAGGTTTACCGAAGCTCACACAGCGTCTCAAAGTTATAGGGTTTAATTGCTCTCAAATCCATCCATTGGGACCATACTGTGTGCAGAGCGTTGGTGCTGCCTCAGCAGTCTCCTTGGCTATCGGGCACAATCCTGGATGGGTCGCCACTCCGACACAGGATACCAACAAGCTGGCACTCATTTTGCCGACCTCTGAAAGATGACAGGCAGAATCAACCCCAGACGGTATTAATTAAACAGCCAAGCAGGATTTGAACTCAGGACCTTCAGACCCCAAGCCTGCCACCCTAACCATAAAGCCAACACCATGCATAGAGCAATTGGTGGTGTTGAAATTTTTTACCATCTCCTATTCAGTGAAAACAGCTTGGAGAAGTAACGATTAAATGGATGGTCTCCATTACAACTGCCACGATACGTTCACGTCTTGTTTGGCCACATTTTGAGTATTGGGCTAAGTTTTGCTAACCTTGTTTGATGAAACATGCACTGCAACAACAGAAGGAAAGATTGTATACAGAGAAACAAAGTTAATGCAAAGATTGAGGAGTTTTAGTGATGAGGAACAATAACAAACAGGACTTTTTACAGTAGAAAAAGAGGATATTGTATGTGGGATATGATGAAATATCTAATACATTAAAAGGGAATGATAATTTAATTGTTTTTGTGAGAACATGTTTTTTTCAGTTGGAGGTATAAAATCTCACAACAGATGCAACAGTTCTAAGTTCACCTTGAACAGGAGTTCAGTTAAATCATTAATGACTTTACAAATGCAAAACTACTGAACCAAGATGAACCAAATACTAATTAATATTTAAATAATACCAACTACGAATGAATACCATAAATGAATAACTTCATGATGCAACATGCACTGGTTACACACTTCTCATTGTATCAAAACAGTACCAAGTCATATACAAATATAAATATCATTTACATTACGAATCGTTAGAAAGGCCAAACAGTTTCACCGTCCCTGCATCACGGCTGTTGTCGTATTTCCCATCTTTATCATCACAAGCAAATGCCAATAAAGGCCTCTTCGGGTGCCAGGCCACAGTGAATGTTGGAGATTCACAATGCACTTCCCACAGCTTCTCTCCTAGAAGTAAAAATAAATACATTTTAAAGAAAGTTTCCAGCATTTCCAGAAATGCCAAAGATGTCACAATGTGAAACAATCTTAATCAAATGTATATAAAAATATACATATATAAACACATACAAAAATATACATATACACATATTATTAGATACATTATTTATTACTACTTTTTGATAAACACAAATATTGTTGCGGGCCGGAGGTCGGTGGCGAGAACGACCACTAGGTGGGGGTGGTTACGTCGTCTCCCACCAGATTCCCCGGAATTGTAGGCCGTCGCTCTCGGATAACTCCGTGAGCCGGCGGGTCGCTGAACCAACCGTGGACGCCAATATCTCAACCGCGTAGCGTAGGGTCTTTTTGTCGAGAACCAATTTACCAAATTAACTACGCGATTTCGACTACCAGGGAACCACGCCCTCGGCACGTCTTGCTCGAACCGGGTCACTCTACCGACTGTGGTAGAGTTCTAACTACCGACTACCAACTCCAGTTCGGGTGCAGTCGAGCGGAACTGCCAAAGCCGTGCCGGCTACAATGAACCGATTACCGGGTATAAAAACTCGCCTAAACCCAGATCCGAACCATGCTGGACCAATGCAAGAAAGGACGGAAACGAACTGGGAACATTTCTACAATTGTTTTATTCACAAATAAAAAAAGACACAGGGCAAGAATTATCGCAGCTATGCAAGCAAGAATTTACGATGATGGAAAACACTTAACAGTTGTACTTCTAAGACGGGCCCACATACTCAGACGATTTATTGAAAGATCCCCGCAGCCAGAGAGGGAAAGACGAGCTGGGGGTCGCAGTTCACGTGGGTACCTGCACGTTGAAGGGAGGGAGTGCTCCGTGGTGCGGCACCTGCTATTGGTCATGCGGCTCGGCCCACAGTCACACGCGTGGGGCTCATGCCCATGGAGGAAACAGAGCGGGGCAGTCGGAGTCCCAGGGCGGAGATCAGGGTCACGGACGGGACCCAGGAAAACTCCACGAACGCCAGGAAAATGTAGAGCGCACACCAACCAACTTGCTCCTCCAAAAGAACTCCCGTTCCTCCTCCAAGAAACTTACTCAGAACCAACGACTGAACAAACCTCAGAACTCTCCGCTGAAGATGGCGTCGCAACTTTTATGGACCTCCCCGAACGGGGCGGGGGCTCGGTGGAAAAGACGTCACTGTCTGCCCTGATTGGACGGGGCTCCCATGGGTCCGCCCTTTCTGGGCAGGGTTTCGGCCATGCAGGAAAACCCCACCCCCACTCCACGCCTGCCCATACTCGTCAAAAAAAAAAAAGTTACAAAGGTTGTGGAAGCCGAGAAGGAACTGCCAGAGATTCTGCCTCGGAAAGCGAGTCGCCGGTAATAGGCAAGTGAAGCGCTTGTTCAGTGGTGTTGTCGGTTTGTTTGTTGGATGGTCTTTGATGGTTTGTTGGATGGTTCGTTGGATGTAATAATCTACCAAAAAGAACATCGCAATGCACACATTTGATTCTCCCACGAGACAAAAGGAAGGGACCTGTCTCGCATGTACTGAACGCAATAACTGACCTTTGGGACATCTGTATGTTTGAATGCATATGGCTTCCAGATCCGTAACAATATATATATATATATATATATATATATATATATATATATATATATATATATATATATATATATATATATATATATATATATATATATATATATATATATATATAAAAACATACATATACAGTGGGGAGAACAAGTATTTCATACACTGCCAATTTTGCAGGTTTTCCCATTTACAAAGCACGTAGAGGTCTGTAATTTTTATCATAGGTACATTTCAACTGTGAAAGACGGAATCGAAAACAAAAATCCTGAAAATCACATTGTATGATTGTTAAATAATTAATTTGCATTTTATTGCATGAAATAAGTATTTGATCACCGACCAACCAGGAAGGAATCTGGCTCTCACAGACCTGTTAGTTTTGTCTTTAAGAAGCCCTCCCATTCTCTACTCATTACCTGTATAAACTGCACCTATTTGAACTCGTTATCTGCATAAAAGACAGCTGTCCACACTCAATCAATCAGACTCCAACCTCTCCACAATGGGCAAGACCAGAGAGCTGTCTAAGGACATCAGGGACAAAATTGTAGACTTGCACAAGGTTGGGATGGGCTACAGGACAATAGGCAAGCAGCTTGGTGAGAAGGCAACAACTGTTGGCGCAATTATTAGAAAATGGAAGAAGTTCAAGATAACAGTCAATCTCCCTCGGTCTGGGGCTTCATGCAAGATCTCACCTCGTGGAGCCTCAATGATCATGAGAAAGGTGAGGGATCAGCCCAGAACTATATGGCAGGACCTGGTCAATGACCTGAAGAGAGCTGGGACCACAATATCAAAGAAAACCACAAGTAACACACTACGTCGTCATGGATTAAAATACTGCAGTGCACGCAAGGTCCCTCTGCTCAAGCCAGCGCATGTCCAGGCCCATCTAAAGTTTGCCAATGACCATCTGGATGATCCAGAGGAGGAATGGGAGAAGGTCATGTGGTCTGATGAGAACAAAATAGAGCTTTTTGGTTTAAACTCCACTCGCCGTGTTTGGAGGAAGAAGAAGGATGAGTACAACCCCAAGAACACCATCCCAACCGTGAAGCATGGAGGTGGAAACACCATTCTTTGGGGATGCTTTTCTGCAAAGGGGACAGGACGACTGCACCGTATTGAGGGGAGGATGGATGGGGCCATGTATCGCGAGATATTGGCCAACAACCTCCTTCCCTCAACAAGAGCATTGAAGATGGGGCGTGGCTGAGTCTTCCAGCATGACAACGACCCGAAACACACAGCCAGGGCAACTAAGGAGTGGCTCCGTAGGAAGCATCTCAAGGTCCTGGAGTGGCTTAGCCAGTCTCCAGATCTGAACCCAAGAGAAAGTATTTGGAGGGAGCTGAAAGTCTGTGTTGCCCAGCGACAGCCCCGAAACCTGAAGGACCTGGAGAAGATCTGAATGGAGGAGTGGGCCAAAATCCCTGCTGCAGTCTGTGCAAACCTGGTTAAGAACTTCAGGAAACGTCTGATCTCTGTAATTGTAAACAAAGGTTTCTGTACTAAATGTTAAGTTCTGTTTTTCTGATGTATCAAATACTTACTTGATGCAATAAAATGCAAATTAATTATTTAAAAATCATACAATGTGATTTTCAGGATTTTTATTTTAGATTCTGTCTTTCACAGTTGAAGTGTACCTCTGATAAAAAAAAATTACAGACCTCTACGTGCTTTGTAAGTGGGAAAACCTGCAAAATCGGCAGTGTATCAAATACTTGTTCTCCCCACTGTACACACACACACACACACACACACACACACACACACACACACACACACACACACACACACACACACACACACACACACACACACACACACACACACACACACACACACACACACACACACACACACGTTGTGGGCCGGGTATCGGTGGTGAGCACGACCGCTAGATGGAGCAGTAGAGTCAGCTCAACTGAACACCCGGAAACTAAATCGTACCTTTTCGATAACTCGAAAGGTACGGGTCCTTTACAGGACCGTGAATCGTCAATAATTCAACCACGTGGGACAGGGTTATTTGCCAAACTTCAAAATACCTAGAGGCCCACGTGGCGAGCTACCGAGGAATTCACACCCTCGACGGGGCTCGAACGGGCCGAGCCGTTGCCGTGCTCGACCCGTGCGTAACCCGAGCAGATGGTTATAGTCCGGGAGCTAGGTGAGATTTGTTCAACATGGAAGGTGCAGAAGGTTTCGGGTGCCAGTGCTGTAGAATTAGGTTAGGGGACCCCAAAAACCCGATTCTTAAGTTACGCCAGTGGTGGGTGGGCTGGGGGTGCCACCCCAAAACGCACCCCAAATTGTATTTGTTCAACATGAAGGGTGCAAATATCACACCGGTGTCATTTGGTAGAGGAAAGTACACTGAATGAGAAAACTGAACTTAAGAATGGGATTTGTGGTGGAGAGGGTACTTAAGAACAAGGTTAATTAACTGCTAATTAGACATTTATTTAACATAAAAGGTGCAAGTCTAAAACCAACATTAAAATTTACCCATAGACAATATAAGTTTTATTCATCAACTTAAGAATGTAATTAGTGGTGGAAAGTGTACTTAAGAAAGATCAAAGGTCACGGATGAACCATTTTTGACTTTATGACCCTTTTTGCAGGTTTTCAATTCACAAGTTCACAGAAATCTTGTTTATAGAAAGATGCAACATGGTCATATACAAAGTCAATAAATCTTGGGCCACCAGTCTCGGTAAAATGTAATTTTATAACTAAAATCGCACTCTTTTGACCCCTTTAACCAACTAAATTTTTTATGAACATAAAAAGTGTGAGGATGAAACCTTGCATTCAATGTGGATTACAATGATACTATGTATGAACACTCACTTAAGAATGATATTTCTGGTGGTAAAGGTACATAAGAAGGGGTTGAAGGTAAGTTTGCACCGAGTGACCCCGAATTAAAAATGCAATCAACATGAAAGATGCAACAGTGAAACCAGTCCCTAAAGTTTGAAATGGGTACATAGATTCATGATCACTAACTTAAGAAGGGTTAGTATGGTGGTAAAGGTACTTAAGATGAGGAGATAGACCAGTTGGCATGATTCACATCAATTCAACATCAATAGACCATTTGGCATCAATCAATGACAGGTAGCAAACTGGTGATGATATTGAACATCCCTTGTGATATTCTGAAAAATTATTTAACATTGCTTGTGAGCTCAGTCACTCTGTACCAGGCTAAAGGTCAATTTGCATTGTATTACCAGCACTGAAAGTAAACATGGCATCATGCATTTGGCAGAGCTCGGACCTGGTGTTTGTTTCATTTCAGCTACCGCACAACTAATCTTCATCAGAAGATAGGCAGTCTTCATCATCAGATGAAGAAATGCTGAAGTCGCTGTCATTAGAGCTTTCTGGATCCAAGACATCATCATCGTCTGGGGTCAAAGAATCTGGAAGTTGAGGACCGTCGAACCAAGAGATTTCATATTGATCATCCACCAACTCCCACCCATCAGCTGATGATGGATGCTGGCAGATTTCTGATTTGTCAGCATTAGACCACATCTTTGCTACGAATGATGATCTGCTTATGTGTTTGGAAACCTTAGATTCACAGGGAGGAATCAGGCTGGCGTCAATGCCCTTCAGCTTCGCAAGGCAGTTCCCAGTTCTGACCTTTGGTCTATATGTCTTTTCAAATATGTTGTAGTGATTGTCATTGAGTGAGACATCTTTTCCCTTTAGACCGTACATCTTGGTTGTAAATTTGTTCAGGGTGTCTCTGTCTTCATCGGTTATCGTTCCTTTGGTCATCTCTGAAAATGCTTTCTGGGCATCATTGTCTTTCACAAGCTGTGCAAAGGGGCGAACTTTTCCCTTCCCGTGGAAAGAGGAGGTGTCGTCTGATCCGGTGAACGCATGGAATCCTGGTAAGGCAGAGCAGAGAGGCTGTCCGATGCTGGCACCTGCATGCCTATCACACATATATTGCTTCAGTAATACACAAAACACAGAATTATATTATTGTACACTACGCATCCTATTAGGCTGCATACATTGGATCAGAGTTATGCAATAGGAGCCAGCCTGATGGCATGACCTACTAGACGATAGGGCATGTGGTCCTAAGAGCTTGTCTTGTGGTCTCCATCTCCCGACTTTATAAAACTTATTTTATAATTAAGTTCAATATTTTTTATGAATTATTATCGTTCATATTCCCACATCATCGGTTGGAGCATTTTGTTGTATTTTGGGTTAGAATAACTAATATTTCGTCGGTAAAATAATTATCACGATCTCGATATTTATCCAATAAAATTGTACGTTTAATTTATCAACGTTGCTGCGATTTTTCATTTTTGAAAAGGAGCCAATCAGCAACATCGTACGAGAGTGCTGCGGTACGGCGAATAACGGGTCACGTGTGTAAACAGATGCTGTTTGGTGAAAAGTATCGGTGAAAATGGCATCAGTTGGTGTCAAATTTGGTGTAAAAAATAGGTGTTATGCACATGTTCCAGGTACCGGTGGTGATATTGTGCCATTTACCGAAAAAAGGTGGAGAACATTCTTGAGTGCTGTAGATATTTGGAGCGATTTGGTGGGAAACCAGGCCGATTTAGCGAGGTCTTTCGTCCGCGATCATGGTCTACACTGCAGCGCATGTGAAAGTGCATTGCCGGTCCCTGAAACTGGGGGATGCCACGCAGTGTGTTACCAGTATTTCACTGATTCTACCAAGCAAAAACGTGCCCAAACTGCTAAACAGAAGCATCAGAATGTCACCCAATCATCCGGTAAGTTTAAAAGTAGCCTACAAATACATCATGAATGAGAAAATTGCATGTGCAATCACGTAGGGAGGCCTATGATATTGGGTCAGGTCAGTCCCAAATGTTGTGATTTGTGTAGTCTATGAATCGTAAAATGTGGGACTTTTGTTTTTACATGTAGTAGATCGATTCCATATATCTTTGGGCTTTTTCAATACTCTGATATAACCCTGCCCTACAAAAGGTAGATGCCTACCATAGATATCCCTGTTGGAGGATTTATAACACGGGAGTCTAGGGTCTCGGTTGGGAGCCAACCTGCACCCTGCAAGACCCCGCAAAATGTTTGCTACATGACTTGATAGAAGACCTTTCCAAATATATTCTACCAACTTAATCATTAATCATAATCATTTTTTTCCTCCCTTGTGAATGATTGTTTAAAATTCATCAGTTTTGATGTAATTTAGAATGTGCAATTTCTAACAGAAAAAAAAAATGTGTGCAGTTTTGAATGTTGAAATTTAGGTTGGTATTCCTTTACATAAAAATAAGTCAGTTGGGGGAGGGCAAGCAAATGTTTTGAATTTTTTTTTTGTTTGTTTCTGCCTAACATGTGCACTGTATTTATCTGGTAGTCCATGTAAGTGCAGTAATTATAACTGCAGCAAAACTTGACAATTAAAAAAAAATCTCAACAGTAGAGATACTAATACAAAAGAGAAAGTTCTATTTAGAGAAGAAATATATTTCAGTAGGTTGCCACATACATACATACACTTTTGGATTAGTTTTTAAAGGAAAGTACAGCATTTTGGAGTTTGAAAATCTAGTTATTTCATTTTAAAAATACAGAGGAAAATTCTTCCAAGGAGCCATTTGCTTTAGAAAATTAGTTTCTTTTTAAATCCTTTATAGTGCTGCACAAACTTATATTTTTCCCAATTTAACCTATTTTATAATTGAATTGACCATTAATATGTGTAATTTTAGCAAATTTTTAGATTAAGAAATCCTTACCCAAAATTTTCATTTTTAAAAATGGTGCATTTTGGTTGTTTTTGGAAACTTTTTTTTTCAAGCCAAGCAGATCTGCTGCACATGTGTGGAAATTGATTGTTGCATCAGTTACATGTATGAATGATTAGGCCTAAAAATTGTTGTGTTGACCTCCACTGACAAGAATCACTGGAGCATTTGATTTTTTTTTAATGTTCAATCAAACAAACTTCTGTTTTACTTTATAATTTAAAAAAAACAACAAAAAAAACATGCATGCCAATGTACCGACCCACCTGTAAATTCCACGAGAGCAAAAATAACATTATTTTCTTAAGCCTCTGTTTTTGATTGTGCATGTGTTTGTTGTGTTTTTTTTCTGATTTCGTAACAGTACATGTATACACTTATGAGTTTAATATTTTGTGTTTGTTGTATACAGAACTGGATCCCTCTGCATTTTCTTCAAGCGGAGACAGAGACAAACATACATCTGCTACATCTGATGCAAGACACTTGCGTTCCACTTCTAACATTGCAAAACAGCCGACTAAATCTTCTCACATCTTGCCAACAGTTTGTATCGTATGCAGGAGTGATAAGACATTTAAGGATTCAAGAGGCAGAAAGCAGAAAGAACCATTGACGCTTTGTGAACAGATTGATGGAGGCAAGCTTCGACTAGCTGCAGAGGAAAAAGATGACAAAAATATTCTTGTTCATATCAGAGATCGTGACTGTGTAGCTATAGAAGTCAGATATCACGGAGCTGCTACAAGGGATACACAGACTATTTGAGAAGATCTAACCCTCGACATGTTCAAGCAGCTACAGAACAGATATATTCTGAAGCATTTGACAGTTTTTGTAACCATACAATTAACCAGAAAATTCTGAAGAACAAAGAAATCTACCGGCTTAAGTCATTGAAACGTATATTTGACAAGGCAGTAAAAGGCATTGAAGGGAAGGACTCGTCGAACTACAAAACCCATAGCCTGAAACAAAGAATCAGAAGGAGATATCCCCAGCTTTGCTTCATTCAGCCCCCCAAAAAATACCAGAGTGAACTGGTATACATTGACACCCTATCAGCTGAAGAGCTTGTAAGGGATACGGTCACCTCAGAAACAGACAAATACAACCGACACAGATACAACTGATGCTGAGGAGTCTCCACCTCCAGTGAAACGGCCAAAACAGTGCAACAGAAGACAGGTCGTACCTCAAATATCATCATTAAGAGAGCGTTATTCAACAGCCCTAGATCTGAAGAATGCTGTGATGGATACAACAAACTCTACAACTCTTCCCTGGCCTCCAACCTCAGGTGACTTAACCATGGATGCTGCCCGCCAGATAGTTCCAACCATGCTATACAACTTTCTTGCAGGGGTTGTTGGAGCATCTGATGATCCAGAGGGTGTAAACCGTGTAAAGATTGGTCATGTGCAAGACCATCAAATATTAACCATTGCACAGGACATCATCTACCTAGCTACTAAAGGCAAGACAATGTTACCGAAGCAGTCATCTCTAGCAACGGCGGTACGGCATCTTAGTGGATCGGCACAGCTAATAGGCTTACTTAATGGTTTTGGCTATAGCATTTCGCACACCAGTGTTCTCGAGCATGATACTGCCTTGGCACAGCAAGAAGTCCAACGAGGTTCTAGAGCTCTTCCCTCATGCTTGCAGAAGTGTCTTCACAACTCTCATCTGGGACAACAATGATTTTGGGGAGCAGACACTTTCGGGAAAAGACACAACCCATAATACCAACGGCATTGCTGTGCAGCATGCAGAGATTCATCAGGATGTAGATGCACATTCTACACTTCCACCAGTACAAGGAATGAGAAAGACAAGAAAGCGCTCATAACCAGCACCACATACAGAGGTGGTTACATTCAGTGGTGAGAAGTCGTCCCCGAAGGCATTTGCTGGCAATATGAAGCTGGAAATGACACACTATGAGCCAACTTTATATCCTCACAAGAAGAAAGATGCCGCCTTCTACATAACAAAATGGCCACAGAAACGTCTTCTTCCTGCTTGGACTGGATTCAATCAGTTACTGACATCCAACATCCCACCAAAAGCAACCATTGCATACCTTCCTGTTGTAAATGATAGTCCAACTGATCTGAATACTGTGAATACCATCCTCCATCGAAGCATTGAAATAGCAGACCAACTGGAGCTCCCGTCAGTTATAGTAGTGATGGATCAGGCTATTTATGCCAAGGCCCAGACAATCAGATGGCAAACACCTATTTTCATGGACAGAATTGTGTTAAGACTTGGGGCATTCCATACAACCATGACAGCTTTGGCGTGTGTGGGAAAAAGATTTCAGGATGCGGGAATGCAAGATGTCCTTATTGAATCCAGTGCAGTGGCACCAGGTTCTGTGAGCGGTGTGATGAATGGCCACAACTATAACAGAAGCATCCGCTGCCACAAACTTATGGCAGAAGCATTACATCGGCTTTGCTGGCAAAGCTTTATGGAGAGTGTTCCTTTGGAAATGCAAGAGCAGTATCGAGATGTGATTTCATCATTACAATCATCATTCCCAGGCCAGTATGTGCAGCATGTGGAAGGCACATCCTTTCAGGCCATGATGAATGAATATGACAGTTTCATCACAGAGGGGAACAAGAATGCTACCTTTGCTTTTTGGAACTCCTACCTGGAAATGATAGAGGACATCCTCCTTTTCATCAGGGCTATACGGGAAGGAAACTGGCACCTTCATCTTGCTGCAGTTAGGGCACTCCTACCGTGGATATTTGCCGATGACCGAACCAACTACTCACATTACCTCCCAGTCTATTGGTTTGAGATGAGCCAGCTACCTACTTCACATCAGTACATCTACAAAGAATTGGTCAGTGGACACTTTGCCGTTCAGTGACAAGATACTCACGGGTTTGCACAGGAAGCTTGTGATATGACGATCGAGCAAACGGCGAATAGAAACTCCAAAACAAGAGGTGGGATCAAAGGGTTCTCAACCAACCAAGGAGCTACCAATCATTGGATACGAGCGCACCATCAACGAGCAGCGATAACCAGACAATGTGAAGAGATGGCTGGCAAAGGGCAGAAATCTTCAAAAAGGGCAGACCTTACCAACAGTGGAATGACTAGGGATGAAGACGACGTAAACTACATTATGAGTACCATCACGAGCATGATGAATCCTTTCGAAAATAACACGGAAATGGATGCTAATGATCTGGTTCACTTGTCATCTGGAGTCATTGCACCAGATGATGTGTATTCTGACCTCATGACCGCAAAAGTAAAGGGCGATGAAGCTTTCGTCAATTTTTCTAAAAGCCGCTTGCAAGGTAATGATGTAGACCTGAACAAAACGCTGAAGAAGATGAAACTGAAAACATTTTCAGATGCAGGCAAGCAAACCATCAAGGTTAAAGGGAAAGATGTTACTTTGAAAAGTGATCGTGAGTTGTTGGCAAGGCTGGTCATCTTTGGCAAAGTACGAAAAGTGAATCTCAAAAGCATGATGACATACTCGTTGAGCCCGTATCCACCAGCCCTTGCGACTTATGAGGGATGCTTAGTTAAAACTAACAAGGCGAGGCTGCTACACTACCAAGAAAGTGTACCTGAGAGTTCCCCTATCATGGACCCACCAAAGGGAGGCGTATGGATAGTTGATGGCATGGCCATGCTTCAGCAAATGAGTTCAAAAGGAATGCCCGCAAGCATGGGTCAACTGGTGGAAAAAATTCTGAGACAGTTCATGTACCTGGCACAAAGTAGTACCTCCAACTCTGTACACTTTGTAACAGACACGTATCCATTGATCAGTATTAAGGGTGCTGAGAGGAAACGAAGGGCAGCGAGTGGTTCCCAGAGGATTAAAATATCCAAGGCAGACCAACCTGTACCTAAACAATGGAAGAAATATCTGGCAAACAGCTTCAATAAGGAACAGCTAGTTCACTTCTTGTTCAACCATTGGAGTGCTTGTGGAGAGGACAACTTTAAGGGCATCACACTGTATGTTGCACATGGCAAGATGTGTCATTCCATCACACCAATAAATGGTACCATCAGCATTGAAGAAATACCGCAGCTCAATTCCACCCAAGAGGAGGCTGACACTAGGATGCTCCTACATGCACATTACATCAGCACCCAAGGCATCAGAAGCATCATCATCAAAAGCCCAGACACTGACGTGTTTGTTATTGGTGTGGCACTTGTATCGCACCTTGTGGGTTCCCAGTTGCATTTCCACACTGACAGAGACGACAATGTACGTACCATTGCCTTACAGGCCATACAGCAGGAGCTTGGAGATGACATCGCAAATGCCATCATAGGTCTCCACTGTTTCACAGGATGCGATTCTGTAAGTTCCTTTTACGGCAAAGGGAAAACAAAAGCAATCAAACTTCTCACCCAAAATAAATCCTTTTCCCATGCGTGTCAAATGCTTGGAGAGTCTTTCTCCGTAACAGACGAGCTTGTTTCTTTACTGGAGGATTTCGTTTGCAAGCTTTACAGCCAGCAGGAGTACAGTCATGTCAACGATGCACGGTATTCTGTTTTCGATGGCTACAAGAAACGAAAGTGTCATGCCACCAAACCGAGATGCCCTCATTAAACACGTACAACGAGCCAACTTCCAGGCAGCTGTTTGGAAGCGCAGCTTTGACAATCACCCAGATATCCCATCGCCAGCTGGACATGGTTGGAAATTGATCGATGGCAGCCTCTCAATAAACTGGATGGAAATGCAACCTGCTCAACAGAGCATTCTTGAACTCTCACGCTGCACCTGCAAGAAGTCCAAGTGCAAAGCATCAGATGCAGATGACCAGTGTTGTGTGCCTTTGGGGCTATGTTGTACCGAACTGTGTGAGTGCAAGAACTGTGACAACATGCATGTACGCGATGACGGTGCTGAAGAAAGTGAAGAAGAAATGGATGAAGTTGGAGATATCTGCTTCGATGAAGAAAACTTTGACGAGGAAGAATCTTTTTAATGGTAAGGTAAACTTACATGAGATTATAACTCCAGAATACTGTGTAAAGAAACCATTTTAAACAGCATATCTGTTGCTCTCACTTGCAACACCCGCATTCCCTTTTAATGGGGGACTATGGGAGGTGGATATTTTTTGTTTTTTGTACCCATACAATATTAATCTTGTTGGATCCATACATTTTTCCTCTAAAAAATTACCAAACATTACTTTTTAAGTGCAATTTAACAACCCGAGTCTCATTTTTTACAAACCGGAAGTGCTAAAAATCCACTTCCGGTTGTCATTTTTGTTTAAAAATAACCCCTTTTCACCTATTTTCAAGCAAGTTTTGCAATTCTAAATAGAGTCTAAGTGTTTCTATATGTTCACAGCATGTCCTGCTACCTATTGAGTAAAAAAATACTGCCATCTGTTGATCTAAATATTGTCTAAATGCATTCACCCACTGAGCTGCATGTGCTGACATGTAAACAGACATTCGTTACTTCGATCTGCAAAATGTAACGTCGGCCATTTTGATGCGAATCTTTATCGGCTTCTATCATTTTTCAGCTTTTCGTGATTTGATCGTAATTTTTTTTAGGTTGTGAGTGGGCTACATCCTTGAAAATTGGCACAATTGTTGATTGTTTTATGTACTGTGATCCAATGAGAGCATTTTTGGAAATTATCTTTAGTTCAGAATTTATGGCAGTCCGAATAGTTCATCAGCAAGAAAAAAAAATCACAAAATTTGGCAAATCGTTGCCATGGCAACATGCAAAATATTTTTTTCAAACAAACTCTCCATTGGATCACAGCTTGCTAATCTATAAACAACTTGGTGATGTTACAGCATGATCTGATATTTGTAAATGTGTACAAAATTATGAGCAAATTTTTAATTTTACCTTAGCCCAAATTTAAGGTCATTGGCATTTGACCTTGGGTCACTAACAAGATTGACCTTGACTTGCACTAATTAATGTATTTCTTAAAACTAGACACTTATATGATTATGTTGATACCAAACATGGCATCATTTGTCAAAACATTGGCAAGATAATACCTCTTAAATGTAGTCAGGTCTTTTTGACCCATGGTATCCCGTTGAAAAACATTACTTGTTTGACGCATTATTTTTAGGCGGGAATTACTAATTAATGCTCCACTTTTGGGCGTCGGAACAAAAGGGATATTGATAAGACATGCAATACCTATATTTTAAGACATAATATATGTAGTTCCAATGTGGAGACCACAAAAAGCACTTTCTGAAGGGATTTTGACTACATGCCCCATAGTCTACTTAAACTCACCTATAGATTCTCATATAACATGCTAAAATGGATGTAACCTCTTATCTGAAATTGGTCAGCAGTTTTTCTTCATTACTCTTCTTGGCCCTCACATAGCCTGTACATTTCAGGAATCTTTGAAAATAGGTGGCAGCACTGACTTGAGCTATGGAATGCCAAATCATTAAAAAAAGAAATTGATGTCAATCATGCCAACTGGTCTATCTCCTCATCTTAAGTACCTTTACCACCATACTAACCCTTCTTAAGTTAGTGATCATGAATCTATGTACCCATTTCAAACTTTAGGGACTGGTTTCACTGTTGCATCTTTCATGTTGATTGCATTTTAATTAGGGGTCACTCGGTGCAAACTTACCTTCAACCCCTTCTTATGTACCTTTACCACCAGAAATATCATTCTTAAGTCAGTGTTCATACATAGTATCATTCTAATCTACATTAAATGCAAGGTTTCATCCATGCATTTTTATGTTAATTAAAATGTGAATTGATTACGGGGTCAAAAGAGTGCGATTTTCGTTATAAAATTACATTTTACTGAGACTGGTGGCCCAAGATTTATTGACTTTGTATATGACCCTGTTGCATCTTTCTAGAAACAACATTTCTGTGAACTTGCGAATTGAAAAGCTGCATAAAGGGTCATTAAGTCAAAAATGGTTCATCCGTGACCTTTGACCTTTCTTAAGTACACTTTCCACCACCAATTACATTCTTAAGTTGATGAATGAAACTTATATTGTCTATGGGTAAATTTTAATGTTGGTTTTAGACTTGCACCTTTTATGTTAAATAAATGTCTAATTAGCAGTTAATTAACCTCGTTCTTAAGTACCCTCTCCACCACAAATCCCATTCTTAAGTTCAATTTTCTCATTCAGTGTACTTTCCTCTACCAAATGACACCGGTGTGATATTTGCACCCTTCATGTTGAACAAATACAATTTGGGGTGCGTTTTGGGGTGGCACCCCCAGCCCACCCACCACTGGCGTAACTTAAGAATCGGGTTTTTGGGGTCCCCTAACCTAATTCTACAGAACTGGCACCCGAAACCTACTGCACCTTCCATGTTGAACAAATCTCACCTAGCTCCCAGACTATTACCGAGGTCCCGTCGGTCCAAATGCACAACTACGGCAGCAACGGCCTTTTTAATCACCCAACACGCACCGTGCTAAACCAATGAAGGAAAGGACAAGGACGAGCTGAAACATTCAAAAATAGGGGTATTTATTAACAATAATCGGGGGAACGAGGGAAGCACGTAAGGGAAGAGTTAAACCGACTAAGCAATGCAATCATGTACAAGCGAAGAGCACTTAACAATTCCTACTTACAGACTGGGCCCACAGACACACACATGCACAAATACCCAAAAGAAGTGATGGCCGCGGCCTTTATTCAGCCTTTCAGCTCGGGAGGGAAGGTTAGCGGAAGGGGAGAACCTGTCTCGCACCTCTCCGCCTCGTGCGGTTTTCAACGTCCTGGATCCGGTTTGGCGGGACTCAAACTCGCAACACAGTGCAAGGATGGACGGCAGCTGGCGCGAAGGTGGACCAAACCTAACACCGTCAGGCCAGACGGGATGACCAGGCGACGAGACTCATAAGGCGACCAGGTGACTAGGCGACGAGACCTTCACGTTCCAGCCAGAACGACCTGAACAATTGAACTGGCCAACGCTCCTGCCACGAGCACACAGACTCTCGAACGCTGGTCCAGACAACCACACTTTCTCCTCAGGTGGGAGGGGCTTCTTCCCCTGGCCACTCGCCTCCTCATTGGTCGAACCCATGGTGTGCAATTGCGCTCATCACCCCCGTGATTGGCCGAAAAAGGCGCCAAGTCCGCTGATTGGACCGGGGGGGGGGGCGTGGCGGCAGACCGCCCCTCAAACTAGGAGAGTAACATTGTCCTGCGTGGGCTGCGCCGATTGGCCGACTGACGGCAACCTCGCTCGCACCCCCCCCCCCCGGATTGGGCGAAAGAGACGTCAGGTCCTCGTGAACTCCACCCACGTATGTGCTGACACGCACACGTGCAATGGTGCCGGTGGAGGATGGTGGGAGGAAGCAAAGGCAGGTGTCATCGTTAAAAAGTTGTTGATATAAAAATCCTAACTATCAAAATAACTCTCAGTGCATGAACATTTAATTCCCATTTGACACAGGGGACGGGACCCTAACTGGAAACACTCACTAACTGATATAACTGCTCTATAAGGACCTGAATGTTGAGTCCAGTAAGCTTCCAAATTCGTAACAATATATGTATATATGTATATATGTATATATATATATATATATATATATATATATATATATATATATATATATATATATATATATATATATATTGTTGCGAATTCATGCCCGCGGCATGCGATCGGCCGCTCAACTCGAATGGCGGCCGCCTCGCCCACCGGAATGGACAATTCTGTCGTGACCCTCTCGGAACAACGCCGGGAGCTAGTCACGGGTGGGGGTTTAACCCCACCACGACCGTGCCAATTGCCCACGCACGCAGGATAGGGTTGCTCGCCAAATTTGATCTACCTAAGTACCTGCGCGGATGGTCGACCGGGCGATCGCACCACGCCACAGGCCGACTCTGGACACGAACCGCTTAAGCGGTCCGTTCCGTGCTACAGTGATAACCGAGCGGTGTTATCGTCGGCCTTGACGGTTCCGATTAATTACTGGGCGTATTAAGCCCACTACGAACCCTTTACGTGAAGCAGGATGGAGGGTCAATAAAGAAAATACGAAGTGAAACGGGAAAACAGTTCACACAAAGCACATTTATATTACGCGACACACAGGAAGCACATATATATATGCAGCCAAACAGTCAAAATGCACATATAGCAATTAAAACAAAAGCAACAACGACGCAGAGCTACTACCGACTACGCACACACACGGCAACACTTATACAGTTCTACTTTACAGACTGCGCCACCCACAGACATTTACACAGAACCCAAAAGAAATAGAAGTGGTCACTTCCCTGTGCGCGCACTGAGTCCTTCTCCGCGCCCTCAGCTCCCCGCTCCTCCGGCGTGGTCGGCGAGCTTGTGCTTCGCGCCGGCACGTGTGGCCGTTCGACGCCACGGACAGGGTTTTGGGGAATCAACGGGGTTTTCAGCGCTCTCTCGGTGCGGACGGGGGGGGGGGGAAGAAATCGTCGACACTTGGGGTCGAGAGAGAGAGGAAATGGCGGACGCTCCGTCCCACCAGTGGGGTCTCGGGACCACAACGACTCCGGCGAACCCTCGAACAGGAGCGCTCTCTCTCTCTATATATATATATATATATATATATATATATATATATATATATATATATATATATATATATATATATATATATATATATCTCTCTCTCTCTCTCTCTCTCTCTCTCTCTCTCTCTCTCTCTCTCTCTCTCTCTCTCTCTCTCTCTCTCTCTCTCTCTCTCTCTCTCTCTCTCTCTCTCTCTCTCTCTCTCTCTCTCTCTCTCTCTCTCTCTCTCTCCAAAAGGTCCAAGGCTCATCAGGATCAAGGGCTCCGCAGGGATCAACAGGACGGCAAGAACAGGCTCGCAGGATCAAAAGGCTCAGCAGGAACAACAACAACCACCCTCTTCGCAGATCCACCCCTTGTTATAGCACGGGGCTCCGCCCCGTTGCTCCACCCCCCTTCGAGGCGCTTCGAGAAAGGTCTCGAAGAGGGGCGTTCCTCCTTCCTGGCCGCGTCACACCGCGCATCCACCAATCGGGCGCCAGCTGCCCCACCCCGCTTCTGTCACACTCCTCGGAGAAACAGGCGGGAAAAATCCAAATGCCATTGTTGTGCCTTCTTCTTTCACTCCTTGCGTTCTCGACGGTTTCTAACGCGGAAACCGTCGTAGTGTGGACCGTGGAGGATGGCGTTCGTCAGCGGGGGTAGTGGCGAAGATGGTGGTGGTTGTTGTGAGGGTAATTGTAGCGTGGTTGGCGTTGTGGCGTAGTTGGTGGCGGTTGTTGTTTACGGGGAGGTTTGTCGTTTAAGATAACAATAGAAAAAGAAAAACGGCCATCTCAAAAGAACGCAGCCCGAATTAATCACATAAATTCCCTCTAGACAACGGATTTGGGCTAACTACACATGTACTTAAGAGATATCTCACCTACGGGACCTGAATGGTGGTTTGCGAATTTCCACAGCCATAACAATATATATATATATATATATATATATATATATATATATATATATATATATATATATATATATATATATATATATATATATATATATATATACAGTAATTCCCCGTTTCTCGCGGGGGTTACATTCCAAACCCTCCCGCGGTAAGTGAAAATCCGCGATGAATGGACGCCTCCACAAAACACATTTTAATCTCAATTAAACACATAAAGAAAACATTTGAAGCATAAAAATGCTTACTGTAAACTCAGTAACGTTGCAAAAACATTGTGATGGGCAGTTGCTGGCGTTGTTTCTTCATGGTGGTGAGGAGAGTTTAAGAGGTTTCCATTCCGCCATCAATAGCGTTCTTGAATTGCAACGCCCGAACCATAGAGGGATCCCATGCTTCAGCCATCCCCTGAAATTCTTTGGCCGTTTTCACCATTGTTACTAAGCGTTCAAGTGATAGGCCTTCGTCGTCGTGCTCCTGTGATGGATCAGATTGTTCCTCCTCCTCCTCGCATGCAGACTTCGTAAGCTCAGCCAAATCCTTGTCCGTTAATGGATCAGAGTTGGTTTCGATGAGGTCATTCACTTCGTCGTGCGTTATGTCGTTGAATCCTCCTCCTAGAATCTTCGCCAGCTTGACCACCTTATCGATTGCCGAATGGTGAATTTCGTCTGGAGAAAAGGCCTTGTATTCGTGGACGCATTCTGGCCACAGCTTCTTCCAACAGGCGTTTAAGGTTTCTTTTTTCATTTCTTGTAGAGCCTTCTGAATTATTTGGAGACAAGTTGCTATCGTGAAATCACGCCAATACGCCCTCAGAGAAAAATTGTCGTCGGAATCCATGGCCTCCACGAGGTGCTGCAGCGCGTTGCGAATGTAAAGCGCTGATGTTGGCTTTGTCCTTCTTGATGTAGCGTATGGTCGATTCATTCAAACCGTAATGGCGCCCAACCGTGGCAAACGTTTTTCCTTTGGGCGGCATCGTAGGGCTTGGAGAAAAAAAAAAACGTAGAAAATATCTGTGTCGTTCACAAGCGAAACACTCAAGACAGCGAGAGTGCGCCTCGTGGGCAGCAGCCAATCAGCGCCAAGGAGAAATGAATAGCGCGCTCTCCGTCTTTGTTCCGTGCGCTGTCGACAAACATACAAAAATTTTTTTGTTTGTTTTATTATGAAGATACTTTCGAGCGCCACGCGTTATAATTTATTGTTTAAATAATTTATATTTTATATATTATTACCACGATGTACCGGGGAAATCCGCAGAAAAAAATTAGTTATGTTCCAAGGGAAAACCCGCGATGAACCGGGGGCGCGATAGGTGAACCGCGATGAAGCGGGGGTTGACTGTATACCCATATATACACGCACGCACGCGCACACACGCACGCATGCACGCACACTGTTACAGTTGTGGAAATTCACAGAACACCATTCAGATTCCCCAAAGATCAGTTATGTCGATAAGTGTGTGTCCAGGTTAGATTTCCCCACCGATGTAGAACGGGAATTATTCACGTGCCGGGCTGTGAACCTTTGAGGTTCTGTGAACCAGAGGGCTGTGAACCAGAGCGACCCCTCCCCTCGGGGCTATAAAAAGGCGCGTTTCGACACCAAGACCAGAGTTGGTCAGGGGAGGCAGTCAAGTTGGTGAGTCCAAACGGTGGTTGTTTGTCGGGGGAGTGGAGTTCGTCCGTCATTGGAGCCAGCCAAGTCACCAAGTTCTTGGTCGTTGTTGGCCATTGGAGTCAGCAGCAAAGTCGCCAGCCGGAGAGAGGTCGCCGGCCAGCAACATAACAGTACGGGCGATCAAGCCCCGAGTCGGTCGAGCGACGCTGAGGAGTGAGCGGGCTCTTAAAGAGCATCAACTCGTAAAGAGCAAGGCCCGTTCGCTCCTCTGAAGCGTCGTCGGCCAGGCCCGATCGACCAGGCCGCGCTGCTCGGCCCTGGACCAACCAAGCCGCCGTTACATCAGCTGCCGCTTTGACAACAAAGACATACGGAGGGTCGCCGACAAAAAGATCCATCGAGTCGCCTCAAGGGCGACAAAGGTAACCTGCACGGCCTCGCGGAGCTCCTTCGGTCATCCCAGCTCCCAGGAACATTAAAGGCTTACGAGCCCAGCGCTATCTTTCCTTTCTGGGGTTTTTGCATGAAAGTCTGTGACGCCTTGTCCATAAGTAGAATTGTTGCAAGTGCAATAAGTGCATGTACGTAATACATCGATATTGGCTGTAGGTTTTTGCTCATGTCTTGTCCCCAACCCCCCATTCATTGCATACTGTACGTGTTAAAATAAATGTCCCCATTGTTGAAATCTGACCTGCTCGTTGCGTCCTTTCCTGCCATAATTGCGTTCGGAATAAATAGCTGGCTGAATAATAGCCGATAAAACGTACATCTGGTCCGACGGGGCTTGGCAATCGCAAACGGAACGAGCTGCTTAAAGCGGCACGTTTTCGTGCAGGCTGCTTTGAGGTGTAAATCCCCGGCATTTCTGTCTGCGCGAATAATTAGCTACATCAACAATTCGGCGATCGACCCTGAAGGGCGTGGACAGAAGAGTTGGCTGGTTTATAGTGTGGTGAACAACACCCGTAGCTGGGTTTCGGCGTTGATCCAAAAAGCTGTGACTCGATTGCTCGTTCGGTGGGCGCGTGTGGCCGCAATTGAGCGAAAGGCGGTGGCCCGCACGCCGAACGGGCGAGAATCCACAACAATATACAGACAGTGTAACCTCGATTAACCGCCCCCCTTTTAACCGCCACCCTCGCCTTCCGCCTGGAAATCAGGGTTTCCCAATTTCCATAATGCATTTTTCAATTAAGATCCGCCACCGCCATCCGCCAATGCTTTCCCAGTACACAAGTACTTATAACAATGAAAAACACCCTTGTTTATCCGCCAGCGCTAACCGCCAGCGATCGCCAGAACTTCACCACATCACGAATATTGTGCAATCATCTAAAAATAACCTTCGTCATCATTGGTGAATGGTCAGCGGCAGCACGTGCTAGTCCCGTCTGCCTCACGTCGTGCATTGAGACTGTTCAGTTCAAAGATTTTGTTCAGCATGTCTGGAAGAAAGAGGCCTAGATTGTGTTTAACACTCGATCAGAAGCGCATGATATGTGAATACGCAAAGGAGAACTCGTCTGCGAGCCAGCAAGAGATTGCTAATCATTTCTTTCATAGTCACTGGGGAAGACCTCACCGATGAGGAAATTGTTGAACTTGCGCGCAGACACCACAGATGGCGATGATGATGCCGCCGATGACGTTGAAGTGCCACGCCCACCTTCATCCATTGAGGCCAAAGCCGCAATCGATCTCATGTTCAGGTACCTTGAGGCCCACTCGTCATCCACTGATTCGAGTTTGAAGGTGGTGTGCCGGTTGCAGTTTGAGATTGACATCATCAGCCTAGGCCTATGTTGACAAGTTCTCAATAGCCTTCTTTGTGCGTAGCTCATGGTGGTCATGTCCTGTTTCACAGGATGGACAGTTCTATTATGTTTTAGGTAGACCTTTCCATTTCATCAGTACTGTAATTTGATTAGTGTGTTCAGTGGTAATCAAAACACTTGAACAGATTGTAATTTACGATCTTCAGTTCCATATCATGGCATAAGCAAATGATATGCACAATACCTATGAGCCCATGACTTTGAGCTCTGTTTTTTTTTTTAAACATGTCAGCAGAAACAAATAAAGTACGTACATGTGAATAGGCCTGTGTCTGGCATACATGTAGTTTCCATGTTATATATTTTTGTTATCCATTTCTTATCCCTTGATCCAAATAGGATGGAGTAGAATGTAAAATAAACTTGAAAGACTGTTGAAACGTGCCCCCAATAGATCAATTCTGGCGCACGTGGATGCCTGTGTAGTGGCAGGGACAAACCGTGACATTGATATCGGACATCTGAATCCCTTCCAGCAACCAGCCATTCACCCGCCACCCTCGCATAACCGCCATATAAGACCGTGTCCCAGCGCTGGCGGTTAAACGAGGTTTCACTGTATACACACATATACACACACACGTGTATATGTGTATATATATATATATATATATATATATATATATATATATATATATATATATATATATATATATATATATATATATATATATATATATATATATATTGTTACGGCTCTGGAAATTTGCATGACACCATAAAGGGCCCTCAGGTGAGATATATCGGTAAGTTCATGTGTAGTTAGCCCAAACCCGTTGTATAGAGGGAATATATATGTGATCCAGTCAGGCTGCGATTCTTCAGTTAGTCGTTTTTCTTTTGCTGTCGTTAATTTGGTGCAAGAACAACAACGAACATCGCGACAACCAACATCTCAACGATCACGCCATTCACTACGCGACGCCAACAATCACGCCATTCACACCACGACGCCACCTTCCACAACTACACTACCACATCTTCGCCACTCGCCATTCAATGAGCACCGTACGGTCACGATCTCCGCGGGACGGATGAAATGGAGCGGAGCGGCAGCTTGAATATCTCCCGCCAAGATCTCCCACCCAAAACGCCCACGCTTTGGCATGGGGGAGGTGCGATTTGAGCCAGAGGTCAAAGGTGAAAAAAGGTGGGGGCCTGATTTTGGGGGAATAATTCCTTGGCCCCGAGCCAAAACTGACTTTCCTCGTCCCCCGCACGGCGCAGGGAGGGGGGAACGAGAGGGCACGCCCCTTTTTGGGAAGCTTCCAGAAGGGAGGTGGAGCCAGAAATGGGGCGGGGCGAAGGGCGGAGCCCCACCCTACAAAAGGCGTGGGCGTGGAGAGGCTCGCGTTCGAGTTGGGTCGGTTGTTCCCTTGTCCCGGTTGGAGTTGGGCTCTTGTTCGGTCGGTTGTCGAGGGGTGGAGAGTCCTTGCTCTTGGTGTGTGCATCGGATCGCCCTGGGAGAAGCTCGAAACCCGGAGAGGCTCGAGACTGTCGGAGCAAGGATCGTACTGTGCATCGTCCGTTCTGTTTGTGGTTCGGTTGAGCACGGGGCTTCTCAAGCTAGTCGGTGCAGTCCCTGGACGGAGTGCCTGCCATTCCCCACCCCGTCCGCACCGAGATAGCAGCGAAACCCGGTCCAGTTCCCCCAAAAACCCCATCCGAGCTGTCAGGCGGACGACGCGAGCTACGCACGGCACGAGCTCGGTGCACCACGCCGGAGGGACTCGAGGCTGCGGTCGCCAAGGCTGGACGACGCGCCCAGGGAAGTCGCGACTTCTTTTCTTTTGGGGTTTTTGTGTAAATGTCTGTGGGTGGCGCCAGTCTGTGAAGTAAAACTGTGTAAGTGTTGCCGTGTGTAAGTCCTATTCGGTAGTAGATCTGCGTCCGTGCATTGCTTTTGTATCTTTACCACTGCATACGTGTGTTTCTTTGGTTTTATTGTATTCCTGTGTATTACTTTTGGTGTATTACTGTATTATACGTGCCTTCCGTGCTGCCGTGTGGTGCAGAATAAATGTGCTTGTCCAATTGTTCCTGCTTTGCTTCGTCTCCTTCTTATAATTGTCTCTCCATCCTGCATCACGTAAGGGATTCGTAGTGGGTTTCAACATCCCGGTAATTAATCGGAACCGTCAATGCCATCGATAACTCCGCTCGGTGATCCCTGTAATACGGAACGAACCGCTTAAGCGGTTCGTGTCCGGAGTCAGCCTGTGGCGTGGTCCCATCCCTAGGCAGATTACCCGTGCGAGTACCATAGGTATATCGACTTTTGGCGATTTACCCTATCTCGCGTGGGTGGACTGCGGACTGGGTGGTGGTGGGTTTAAACCCCCAGCCATGACTGGCGGTAGTCCCAGGAGGGTCACGACTGAATTGCACGTTCGGTGGGCGAAGCGGCCGCTATTGGTTACACGCGGTCGTTCGCACGCTGGCGGGCGCGAATTCGTAACAATATATATATATATAATATTTATATGTACAGTAAACCCTCACTGTCCACTTGGGTTACGTTACTCAACTTCTGCGAACAGCGAAATCACGAATGGTGAAGAATTTATAACATGCAAGTCAATGAGATACGTTCCAGCCTCCCAAAATAAGTCCAAAAATCATAAATATATATTTTTAAAAGACATTTAATTGAAAAATAAGAACAATTCAGTAAAATAAGATAAAAGCCGGGAGGCGACGATGGTTCATGGGCATTATTGAACACGAGAGGTACAATTGAGTTAGTGGAAGCTTTTGAGGAAGCCCTACCGTAAAAACCTATCTCTACCGTCAAAATTGACCAAATCAAATCGGATTTTTTTATATGTTGTACTTATGGGCATTACGCACAGCTTCGAGGAAATGAAATCGTGAGAAAAAAAAACAGAGACAAAAAAGTTCAAGTGGGCGTGGCTCCACCCACAAGGGCCGTAGGACGACCGTCATACAAAAAGACACAACGAGACCATGATATCCAGCTTGTGTCCAAGTTTATTCAAGATCGCATCAAACGTCACGGAGCTATGCTCTGGAGAGAGTCACAGACAGACACACAGACACAACAAAAATAGTGGTCACTGCTGGCGCCCACGAACCAATAGAGGTCACTGCTGGCGCCCGCGAACCAAAAATAAGTAACATTTACCATCAATAAGAAGACAATACTACTTTGGTGGGTAGCCCCGGTCAGTTCTGCTTGAACATAGCCATGGCACGGACGTAGCCGATCGATCTCCCAGGAGTGACCCAAAATCCCCCGCATCTATTATGGTGTTTAACTTATGATGCTCTTGCCTTTGTGGAGCCTTTGTGGAGATATATTATGTTGATCTTGCCCTAATTTTATCATTACATTTACGAATGTAATGAATAGTGGACTCATTGACGTTGTAGTATTTCGCCAACACAGTAACACGTGCACCACTCTCGTCGATCTAATATTTTCACTTTTTTCACTTATTTTATTCTGCTCTTCTGAGCAGATGCACCACTTAATGGATGTTTTGAACCCATGATTAAATGAATGGGATACAAAGTTTTATCACAATAAAATACGCACCTCACCAACCGCCAAACAGCCAGAAGACAATGATGCGGCGGTGCGGCAGATGCTGGAAGACGCAGAATGTAAGTTTACAAGTTGTTTTGTTTTCCGGCAATACGGTACAATTATAATTTAACACATAATGTTAAATGAAGGAAAATATTGTTATCCAAACATTGAAAGTGTTAAAAAAAAATTCTGAAATACAAACGAGTTCAGAGTGGGCAGGGTATATTTTGTCCACGCTGGGAGGATGTTCCTGGAAGACGCAGAGGGCAAATTTTTATATTTTTCGGCAATACAGTATAGTTATGCTTTAACAGGTAATGTTAAATGAATAAAAATATTGTTATCCAAGCATGAAAAGTGTTTAAAAAAAAATTATGAAAACCGAAGGAGCTTGAAGTGGGAAGAGATCATTTTTCCCGCAGATACGCAGGAGTATCAGCGTGGACGGAGAGAAAGGGTGTCTAAAATGTAAGCACAGATACACGAAATAGCGGATGGTGAAGTTGACTGTGTATGTATATATATATACATATATACATACACACACACACACACACACACACACACACACACACACACACACACACACACACACACACACACACACACACACACACACACACACACACACACACACACACACACACACACACACACACACACACACACACACACACACACGAGCCTGGTGTTGGCTTAGTGGTTAGGGTGGCGGCTTGGGATCCCAGTGTCCTGAGTTCAAGCCCCGTTGGCTGCTGAATTAACACCAGGGGGTTGACTCAGCCTGTCATCCTTCCGAGGTCGGCGAAATGAGTGCCAGTGTACTGGTCCGGGTGTATGCCCTGGTTAGAATAGGTGTACCATATCCCTGTGTGTCGTAAGAGGCGACCAGGGTTGGCGTCAGGAAGGGCATCCGGCCATAAAACATTGCCTCAAGAAAAAGCCAAACCCCTGCACAGCAGGGAAAAATGGCTGTAAAAACGTAAAAAAACACACACACACACACACACACACACACACACACACACACACACACACACACACACACACACACACACACACACACACACACACACACACTTTATATAGATAAAGAGATTATACATATACTGCATATATCGAGAAGGACCCACGCACATCTCTCACCATTGAATGGAGGGAATAACGAATCAGCACTCACCTCATCAATGAAACCCAGGTGGCTAGGATTATATAAATAAATCGACTCCTCCCATGCTCTTCCAGCCAAATAAGCTGTATAAAGCAACCAAGAAGTTCTACACAAGGTTAGCGTTTTGTTATTTCAAACCCTTCCCAGAATTCCTCCATAACTATAAAGACATTCACAAATAGTACACACATGAGAATCTATTTATCTATCATCAAACATTTGTATTCTCATGTTCGAACCCTTTTAGATGAACATTATATATGTATATATATATATATATATATATATATATATATATATATATATATATATATATATATATATATATATATATATATATATATATATATATATATATATATATATATATATATATATATACATATGCATATACATATGCATATACATATACATATACTAATATATATATATCAAACCTTTGTATCGATATCGCTATTTGAAACGTTTGTATTGATATCTATATCAAACGTTTCTACATTTCTATAATCAAACATTTATATTGATTTCTATATGTCTACATCAAAAGTTTGTATCGATTTCTATTTATCTATATCAAACGTTTGTATCGATATCTATATATCTATAATCAAACATTTCTATCGATTTCTATATCTCTAAAATCAATCGTTTAAATATATCTACATCAAATGTTTGTATCGATATCTATATAGCTTTCTGAAACGTTTGTATTGATATCAATATATATATCAAATGATTCTATCGATATCTATAGATCTATAATATAATCAAACGTTTCTATCAATTTCTACATATTGTTGCGAATTTGCGCCCGCCGGCGTGCGGACGGCCACGCGACTCAATCGCGGCACGTCGCCCACCGGACGGACAATTCAGTCGTGACCCTCTCGGACCAACGCCGGGAGCGAGTCACGGGTGGGGGTTTAACCTCACCACGATCGTGCCAGTTGCCCACCCGCGCAGGATAGGGTTGCTCGCCAAATTCAACCCAAGTACCTGTGCGAATGGTCGACCGGGCGATCGCACCACGCCACAGGCCGACTCCGGACACGAACCGCTTAAGCGGTCCGTTCCGTGCTACAGTGATATCGTCGGCCTCGACGGTTCCGATTAATTATCGGGCGTATTAAGCCCACTACGAACCCTTTACGTGAAGCAGGATGGAGGGTCAATTAAAAGGAAGGAGACGAAGCGAAACGGGAAAACAGTTCAACACAATGCACATTTATTCCGCGGCACACGGAAAGCACATATATACAGCCACAATAATCAAAATGCACATATGAAGCGAAAGCAAGAGTTAAACCGAATACACGTACACACGGCAACACATATACAGTTCTACTTTACAGACGGCGCCAACACACATTTACTCAAAAGCAAAGGAAAGAAGCCACCCTCATAGACAAGTAGGCAGACGGGGCCCGTGGTCCTTTATGGCGTGGGACTTGGCAGACCGAACGAGTCCCACGAGACCTTTGCAGGTTACCTGCACCTTCGCGGTGCGATGGTGGGCGAGCTCTCTCCGGCGCTCCTTGTACGAACGCGCAGGTCCACGCGACACAGCTGGCAGAGCGGCGCCTCCAGTCCGCGTCCCCTCCGCGACATCCGGACTCTCCACCGACTGCAAGCTCCAACGAGCGGGTCGCTCTACAGACCGCTTCTCCAAGACCCAGACGGGCAGAAGACCATGAACCGCCGACTGACACTGACACTCTCATCGACCGCCCTGACCTGATCTCCTCTGACCTGACTTCCTCGCAGTGGCGGCTCCGTGCGCCCTTTTATTTCCCCGGCACCCCGCCCCTCCCTTCGTGGCACGCGGGGGGGGGGGGGGGGGCGGGAACATTCCACCAGAGAAATCGGGGTGGGAGTTGAGTTCCTACCGTCATTCTTGTTTACCACGGAAATCGGGGTGGGAGTTGTTGTTGTTCCCCTTTTGTGTTCGTGGAGATGTTGACGATTGCTGGCGGAGTGGTGAGGATGGCATGGTTGTTGAGGCAGGTGTGGTTGTGGTTGTTGTGAAGCGGCATTGTGGTTGGTGGTTGTGTGATGGCGGTTGAGAAGTGGTTGGTACAAAATAAAGATAGAACAGAAAAACGCCAAACTCAAAGCGTCGCAGCCCAAATTAATCACATAAATTCCCTCGAGACAACGGATTTGGGGCTAACTGCACATGTACTTAGAGATATCTCACCTACGGGCCCTTCATGGTGTAATGCGAATTTCCACAGCCGTAACAATATCTATATCAAATGTTTGTATTGATACACAATTTGAGCAAGCATCGATTCCCATCTTTAATATCACACACCAGTTATTACCTGTTTCTACCTCTGCAATGTCAATGAAGTGATCTTCTGATGCTGACGCCAACATCTTCCCATCATAGCTAAAGCTTAATGTCCGTACTGGCCAGTCCAGCCTGAGAAACACAGTAGTATCACAACATAACATATTCAACTGTGCTCAAGCCTGCAACTCGAATGAATAAAATACAATGTACGTGTTTCAATAAAACCATCAAACTGCTTGAATCCACAATATCGAGGTTTGCATGATTAAGATGTTCAATATTTTTTACTCAGGCTTACAGAATGGCCGAGAAGTACACACATTTTCCTCCATGCTGTCTAGAGCCTGGGTTTGGATCCCGTCCCAGCTATAAACTGTCATCCCGGTGATTCACAGGCAGGGTGATTAATCAATGTGTGCCATCCCTCAGATAGACGTTAAAATGGGCGTCCCTTCTGCCAACCTTCTTTAATGGACGTTAAAGATCCCACGGGATCCTTTGTGAAAGAGGCAAGCTATCGCCAGCATCATGAACATGAAAAATGTTTGTAATAACCAGCAGAGGGCATTCATTGCATCATTTTACAGCAATCACTCAGCTAATGATGTTACCCCACAGCCGTGATGTACGAGGAAGAAGTATTTTTACTCAATATAAAACAGAGGCACTTGTCACGTAATCGTAAAAATCCATTCTTATGATATAATTTTTGAATGTTGCTGACATAGTTTAAGACTCGACTAAAACAAATCCCGAGAAAAAAAAAAAAAAAATCGGACGTTTCTTCAGACCAAAAAAAAAAAAGCATTTTAAATAACTCAATAGATGTGCGGCTTTGGGACCTGTCCCCTTGGGGGATTGCTTATTCGTAAGGTCCATTCAACTTGTTTGCATTTTTTTAGAGGTCCCTTGAGGTGTTCTGAATGAAATTGGGAGAAATCTGGGGGAAAATGAATGGCTCTCTGCTGCTATTTTGTGAGATGCAAGCATACTATATGGGACCCCTTTGAAAGGTCTTCTTGGCTGCAGGGAGAGGGGTGTGGGCCTGTCCACCATCCAAAAACACTCAAATCTAGAAAATGTAGCATGGGTAAAGCGACTGAGGCCACCCTCTGTAAAACCAAGTAATTCTCTGTTCGTCTAATTAAATAATTGAAAACGGCCGGGACAAGTTTGCATGCGTGTTCTGGTAAGGGCAGGTGATGGGCACAAAATAATTCCCCGCTCATCCACCCCCCCACCCCCAGCGAGAATGGGGAGACGACTTCTAATTTTTGCCTGTACACGGAGCAGATGCAAGTGGTTTAACCACTTGTGGTAGAGGGAGCAGGTATTAACACGTTTTTTGGCTCCCAGAGGGCACGGGTGTTACTATTACTAAAAGGAGGAGTGTTCGCCCATCCTTCACGCGAAGAAGAATCAGGGCCTCGAGCTTTAAGGTCACAGTACATGCTGTTGTGGAATCATAAAAATGGTACCGTTAGAAAGGTAATAATAGAGTTACTTGGTTGGAAAGCGAATAATCCATTTACTTGGGGAAATAATTGTCCGTTTAATGCCCATTTTAAAAGCCAATCTTTATGTGATTGAAGAAGAAGAAACGGGAATCGGAGCTTAATGCAGCACTTCCATCGGAAGCATCTATTACTCTACAACAGCAGGAACACTTTGGAAGGAAACCAAAGGAGCCCAACCGTTTTACCCATAAAGGTTTAAGTTTTTAAGTTTTAGCAAAAATCAAATGATGCATCACGTGAGGACCACACAGCGAGTTATAATGGAATGTCTCAATGTAGGTCTTCCTTCTTGCATCACACTCAAAAGGTTCTAAATCTTAAATGTTTTATCACATGTTCTCATCATGTCTTTGCCTTTTGCAGTACATATATTTCATACATATGGAAATAAGGCAAAGATTTTGGAAAGAAATCAATCTTTTCTGGAAACAGTACCTATTACTAAATGAGCATTTGTAAAGATACTGTACCTGGACAAACAACGAACACAGACAAGCTCACGGATGTCCCAAAGGCTTACAAGTGCGTCTGCACTGCCCACGGCAAAGTATTTTCCTGTTGGATCAAACTTTATGCAGATGCAGTTCGAAGGGTGAGCATTCATTGACTGGATCGATTTCAACTCTGGGTAACTAAGACAGACAGAGAAGAAATGGTAAACTTAGCAAAATAAAACATAAAGATGGAAACATGACTGAATTCATGGATAATATAGGTTGTCCTTTCTCAACCTTCAAACAACCATTCCATCATACCATGATACACGCCTTCAACCATTCCATCATACGTGCCTTCAACCATTCCATCATATCATGATACGTGTGGAGAGATTGTATATCTCCCAAGCTGAGAATAGCCATTTGTTAGCAGAATTACTTTTAAAAATCAAAAGTAAAAGAAAGAGCCAAAAGCATTCATTATAGTGTACTCTTAACAGCTGCAGTTCTTGGCTGTGTTAAAAGCCAAAGCATGTAGTCTCTTTCTTTGTGACATGGTTAAGCAACTGGCTTTTTATTGCCCTTGTAAAAACCTTGAGCCAAGAGAAGCCCGATCGTAAATCAACCTTGAGCCAAGGAAGCTTGGTCATAAACAAACCTCGAGCCGAAGGAAGCTCAATCGTAAATCAGTGCCATTTGACACAGCACAACAGCTACTTCCACTTTCCAAAGAGTGGAATAAGGAAAGGAAGGTAAAGGCTCTTAAAAAGTAAGCCGTCTTCCTGACTCCCTGGCCGGATAATGACCAAACCAGATAGCTTTTAGAGCCCAAAGGGAGGAAATCAGCACCAGGCTTTTACCCCTTGGAGGAAATTGATCTTTGGGAAACAAAGTCTCAATAGAAAACAGTGACGGGAGCTGGGCCAATCTTGAAACCAGATGGTCCCACAAGGGGCAGGACAAATTGTATAAAAGGCAAGCCAGAGTGCCAAGCTAGCAGAATTTGATTGAGCTTGACTACTGTGGGTATTGTGTCTCTCTATATCTCTCCATGTATACATGTTTGGTGTGAATTAAAGCTCTTCTCTACCAAGACCATACGTGTGGACAGCGCTCGATCTCAATCAGCACGCTACCGTGGTCTCAACATATGCGCCTTCAACCATTCCATCACACCATGATACGTGCCTTCAACCATTCCATCATACCATGACACATGCCTTCAACCATTCCATCATATCATGACACACGCCTTCAACCATTCCATCATACCATGACACACGCCTTCAAGCATTCCATCATACCATGACACACGCCTTCAACCATTCCATCATACCATGACACACGCCTTCAAGCATTCCATCATACCATGACACACACCTTCAACCATTCCATCAAACCATGACACACGCCTTCAACCATTCCACGACACACGCCTTCAACCATTCCATCATACCATGATACACGCCTTCAACCATTCCATCATACCATGACACACGCCTTCAACCATTCCATCATACCATGACACACGCCTTCAACCATTCCATCATACCATGAGACATGCCTTCAACCATTCCATCATACCATGATACACGCCTTCAACCATTCCATCATACCATGATACATGCCTTCAACCATTCCATCATACCACGACACGCCTTCAACCATTCCATCATACCATGACACATGCCTTCAACCATTCCATCATCCCATGACACACGCGGCTGCATGTCCCAATCGCTTCACATCGCCACTGCCCATCTTCCCCATCCATTTTCCTCCACATTCTCTTGTGTATTTGTGTGAGGTAAGGAGTGAAGGAAAGACTGCTTTCCTTTTCTCCATTCATTACTTTCATTTTTAAGTTCTTCTTGTTTTCTTCTTTGCCCCTGAGTGAATGATGGCCAAGTCTTTTGTTTAACTGAGATTGAGGGAATATGTATCATTGCTAAATCTGCTTTTATGCACCTTTTTGCTTTCTTGCTTATAAATATTTGCTTTTAAATGATTGCTTCCGTGTGTGTGTGTGTGTGTGTGTGTGTGTGTGTGTGTGTGTGTGTGTGTGTGTGTGTGTGTGTGTGTGTGTGTGTGTGTGTGTGTGTGTGTGTGTGTGTGTGTGTGTGTGTGTGTGTGTGTGTGTGTGTGTGTAATAAATAATTGCTTGTTGCTTTTTCCAATGTGTCTTGGTTGCGTTTTCCTTTATTGGTCCGACAGTACACAAGTGAGGTTAGACGGGACGTTCTACCCCAACAATTTGCTTTGTCAACCAGCACACACTCACTGTAACGCTCGGCAGTAATCCGAGTATACGCTGAAGGCACTGACCCCGATTAGCTGGCCGTCCACAGGTAAAGTGTCACGTGAAGTAGTGCAACCCTGCCCAGATTGGCCATGCCAATCGGCTTTTGTGGTTGCTTAGCAACCTGCCAGTGCACGGAGTTCTGTTCCCGGCAGCCTCAGGACCAGGCTTTCGGGAGGGATCAAGTGCTTCCCTTCGTGGCAAGCCTCAAACCCCAGATCCATGACAGTATCAAAATGGAGATTTGTATGGAAACACATTAGTGAATTTTATTTTTATCTTCTCATTCAACAGTTTTAATTCAGACCCAATCAATCACCCTCCCGTCGATGTCCTCACAAACAGCACTCATGCTCAATGCACTCTGATCTTCAAGGCCACCAATGACGTTTCGTAGGCCTTGGTGGCAGGTGCTACTTAGGAAACTGGCTATTTTGGCAAAACTATGTTCGTGGCAGACGACTCATAGTTGTAGTAATGGAACATCCTCCAACACCAATATAATAAATGGTCTATATTTCTTTCAATGGCCAAGAGTCGATATTTCTCATCTTTATGGATATCAATGAGCAGTAAGAGCTGCAGTTCTATGTGCAGACGACATCAGGTTGTGGCTCACATATCAAGCAAACTTCATTGGAGTGGAGTGGCTGATTCACTGATACTGACCAGAAACACAAAGATGGGAAATACTTGGAATATACTGTTGGAAACTAGAATATGGAACACCTTGACAGTCTCCAGAAGCAAGGGTGTCAGCAACCATAACCCCCTCTCCATTCCTATTAATTGAAGCTAAGAAATGGAAGGCTAAACATCGTCAGGATATCGACCGCAGGATTGCAGAACACACACTTCTGCATGCAAGGACGGACTGTGTGGCAGCTGAGGTTAGCTACTACAGGAAGTGTTTCCTTCACTTTACTTGTTTCCTATATAAAGAACCTAAATCAGCTGTATATTCAGACTCAGTTGCACATGAGGGGTATGTTAATAGTCATCAAGCATGGTTTGGATTCCTCAGTGAAGGGAAAAATTATAAATACCATGTCCAATTGATTACTTTTATTGGGGTTTTTCTTTTTACGTACCAAAATAAGTTTCGAGAAATTGGAAATGTACACTCGCCAGGGAAGGTCACTGAATATCTACCTTTTTCAACTTAAAGTTGAAAAATAGGCAAGCAGCAGCTTCTTCACTCTCTGCACATCTGGATAAAATCACAAGCTGGTCCAACACGTGGAACATGCCTTTCAATCCTGATAAATCTCACACTCTCACTATGTCTCTACAAAAGGACTATCTGGGAACCCCCCCCCCACCCCACCCATCTACTTTCTCAACAATCCTCTGGAAAAAGTTCTTTCTTTCAAGCTTCTGGGTCTCACTATCTGTCATGATCTTTCCAGGGAAAGCCACATTTCCGAGCTGGCCTCCAAAGCCAGTCGCTGACTGGGAATCCTCCGTCGTGCAATGTCCTTCCTCGGCCCACCTGAGCTCCTGACCACAAACAAAGCTTTCGTCTGCAGCCTGAGGGAGTACTGCTCTCCCCTCTGGGCTGATGCTCCTGCCTCTCACCTTTCTCAGCTTCACGCTGTGGAAACAAAGGCATTTCGGATCATTGGTATCTCTCGAGATGAAGCTGAGTCTTTGGGTCTCTCACTGCAGGCAGGTCGATGGTCTTTCTGTCTTCTACAGTCTCCTCTCTGGCCTCGCCCCCCCCCCAACTGTGTCTGAGATATGTCCCCTCCCCCCATATTTCCACAGGGTGCTCAAGGTCTGCCAACAACCCTCTTCTGGTAAAACTACCAAAATCATGAATCACTGCTCATCTTCACTCTTTCATTCCTCTTTTTCCACACCTTTGGAACAAACTCCCATGCTCTCTTCAATCCCATTCTTCCCTCCAGGTCTTCAAAATAGCTGTTCACCACCACCTCTTCTCGTCCCCTATCCAAATCCTCGATCTGTTCTACCCCCGTTAATCCACCCCAAACCCACCTCCTTCAAATTCGCTGCTTTCCTTCCTGAAAGTCTCTGTAATGTCCATCTTGTATCCCCTGCGTACCCCTCCCCATCCCTCTCCCTTCCACAGATCTCCTCATGTCTCTGTTCCACACCATCTTTATTCCTTCCCTCTGCCACCCTCTAGTCTCCTGCTCCCCTTGTTGTACGTTCTTTGTGTTTGCAATCATGAGCCTCAACAGTGTATCCCCCCCAAAAAATAAAAATAAAAATAAAAGAAGTACAACATCATATTGTTACGTTTGTCCGGGAGAGGGGAGGGGGGCAGGAATCACCTTGGAACAGTTACAAATGTATAGCTTAGTATGTTTCATGTTCAGGTAGGTAGTTTAGCCATCTCATTGTATTGTTGCGAATTCGCGCCCGCCGTCGTGTGATCGGCCGCTCGACTCGAATGGCGGCCGCCTCACCCACCGGAACGGACAACTCAGTCGTGACCCTCTCGGAACAACGCCGGGAGCGAGTCACGGGTGGGGGTTTAACCTCACCACGATCGTGCCAATTGCCCACCCGCGCAGGATAGGGTTGCTCGCCAAATTCGACCTACCTAAGTACCTGCGCGAGTAGTCTACCGGGCGATCGTACCACGCCACAGGCCGACTCTGGACACGAAACGCTTGAGCGGTCCGTTCCGTGCTACAGTGATAACCGAGCGGTGTTATCGTCGGCCTCGACGGTTCCGATTAATTACCGGGCGTTTCAAACCCACTACGAACCCCTTACGTGATGCAAGATGGAAATTCAAACAAAGGAAAGGACGCAGCGAAAAGGGGAACAAGTTCACACAATGCACATTTATTTCACACAGAAGGCACATAAGGCAGGTATATCCAGCAAAATAAAAATGCACATAAAACAGTTAAAACAATAGAAGCAAATGCAGAGCTACAACCGACGAAAACCGACACACGGCAACACTTAAAACAATACTACTTGACGGACGGCGCCACCACAAGCATTTATACAAAAAGCAAAGGAAAAGGAAAAGAAGTTGCGACTTCCCTTTTCGTGGCCGGTGAGTCCCTCTCCCACGACCGTCAGCGTGGTCGCGCCTGGCCCCGACCTCTCTCGCGGCCATCGAACCCTCTCCTGCACTCTTCGTCCGGACGTGCAGGTCCACCTCACAACCGGCGCTACCGCGTCTCCCGTCCGTGCCTCCGTTCACAGGTCGCTTGCCAAGCCGGGAGCGCAGGACCTCTTCCCCCGACAAGACAAGCAGACAGGAAGCCTCGAAGACAACTTCTCTCTTAGGAGACAGGAAGCCTCGAAAAACCAACTCAACTTCTTTAAGGACCGTGTTGTCCGCCCTTTTGTAGCGCGGGGCTCCGCCCTTCGCCCCGCCCTGTTTTCGGCCCCGCCTCCCTTCGAGATTCTTGGAGAAGCCTCTCGAAGGGGGGCGTGCCCTCTCGCTCTCCCTCCACTCCGCCCCGTGTGGGGGCCAGGGAAGTCAGTTTTTGGCTCAGGGCCAGAGAATTATTCCCCGAAAAAGAGGCCCCCACCTTTTCTCACCTTTGCCCCCCAGCTCGGATCGCACTTCCACCACACCGAGCGCGGAGAATTTAAACGGGAGAAACAGGTGGGAAAAGCCCCCGAGCATCATTGTTGGTTTTTGATTGTTCCTCCGCGGAGATCGTAACCGCACGGGGCTTACTGAATGGCGAGTGGCGAATATGTGATAGCGTAGATGGTGGAGGTGGCGTGGTTGTAGTGTGGTTGGCACTGTCGTGGGGATGGCATGGTTGTTGAGATGCTGTTTGTTTGAAATAAAAGATAAACAGAAAAATGGCTAACTCAAAGCGTCGCAGCCTGGATGGATCACACAAATTTCCCCCTATACAACGGGTGTGGGCTAACCACACATGAACCTATCAAGATATCTCACCTGAGGACCCTTTATGGTGTAATGCGAATTTCCACAACCGTAACACTACCCCTCCCCTTTTTACAGACTCGTCCGAGTCGTCAAATTCTCGTGTGCCATCATGTGTAGTTCTCCCCTCGTACGTTTTACCTTCGGATCCCTGAGTGCGACATTCATGGTATTCGTGTCCCCAAAATAAATAACCTACGGGCTGAGTAACGAACTAAACAAACCCACTCGTACGGACGACTTAAATAAATTGCCTGCGCAAAGACACACATGCCGGGGGCGCACTCATATACAAAACACAACTTAACACCTTAACTTACAAAATTTACACTAACCATGGCCCAGGATCAATGGACTCTGCAGGGAGCAAAACAAAAGTCAACGGTGAACCGGTGAACGGTGTAGCTGCCAACAGGACAGTTCTTGCAGCTTGCAAACTGTTGCTTTCACGATGATCCCGGCGTGCATGGAAATGAACAGGGGGGGGGGGGCAAATGCAAAACAGAACGGGGCTGGTGAACATGGGCAGTGGGCATGGATGGCAAAAGCAGGCAGGCAAGGCATGACAAGGCCGCTGAAGCAAACACAGCCGGCAGATGAACTGGCCGACACAGGCCTTGCAGTAAAAACAGCCGGCAGACGATCGACCGGCACAGGCCTTGCAGTAAAAACAGCCGGCAGATGAACTGGCCGGCACAGGCCTTGAAGTAACACAGCCAGCCGATGAAGTGGGCCGGCAAGGCCTTGCAGTGGAGGTTGGTGGAGGGAGTGCAGTGGTGCTGGCCACTCAGACGGTGTGCTCGGACCTACCTAAACGTCTCCCTCCCAACCTATCGCCTTTGCCTGTCACTGTCCATACCCACTCCCTTAAGTTGTCAAAGATCAATTTAGCCACAACTTTTTTTTTGTTATTTTTATGTTTTGCTCTTCCTACCTCCCCACTATAATCCCCGAACCCCCTTTATTGTCCTTGTTCGGCTCACCTATCGTGTCCTGGCCTACTCCCAACCCCTACGTTCCCTTCCCAGAGGGGAATAAGGGAGAGCTAGCGTCCTGTGTCGAGGCCCAACGAAGCCTCAGGATGGCCTCCCCAGACTTCAGCGATTTTTAACCCAAAGTGGGTCCAGCGGCCCATAAGGAGAGCGAAGGGATGGATGGTGCGGAGGGGTACACTTCCTAATCTACCCTAATCATTAACTCTTAAACTACCCCGGGGCTTTCAACAAGCGCCTCTCGCTTAATCTATTGGATCTAATAACCCAGATTCCCGTCACCTGTGTTGGTGTCCTCACAATTTCGGGCCTGGCCCCCCAATTTTCTTTCCGTACCCTCACACGGTCTCATGGCTGGGACGCGTGGCTCCTTTGGCAGGCACTTCCCTCTGCCGATTCTCTAACAATGGCACCCCCGGGCACTACACTGTCTCCGAGCCTAACAGCTCCCTAAACACCAGGGAGTGCCCTCCATGGCGACTCCCCTGAAACGCTCATGTGGCAGGCTGGCGCCCCGGGCCCCTTCCCTGGGTGCCCGTGCCCAATGTACTGCCCACGCGGCTAACGGCGCCCCGGGCCCCCGCATCATGCGGGCGCACCCGTGCCCACTACGCTATCCCGGCCCGCCATGGGCCCTTGGCCTACCGCGGCCGACTAGCCCGGTGCCCGGGGTAACCTCTCAGCGATACTCACCTTTCGCAGCCACGCTCCCAGCCTGTCAACAGGGCTCCTGCACCCCTCCAAACGGGTTTCGAGCCGACACTCCCACCAACAGCAAATGACCTCCATTTTTGTTAATTTAACTAACCCAGCTAACTCACTCTACACTGACCCCGGGGTCCCTTGGGCGGGAGTCACTCCTCCCCCCCAATCACTCATCGCACCATGCATTCCGCATTCGCTCCATTCACACAGACCCGCTGGCCTCACTCACTCACCAAGCACATGTTTCCACTTCACACATCGCTGAACTCTGCCATCCTGCTATCTGCATCCCTTTACTAACTCGTGCTCCCACGTCGTCCCTTAAAATACAGCACGTTCCTTTTAACACTACGTAGCTAAGCTACGTCCCCTCTAGACATCCATAGTCTGTCTCTGTCCTCAAAATCTCTTTTCCCATTGCCCTTCCTAAATCTGACCTAAATCCCTCAACCTAATCCATTCCACGGGCCCCATGAGGACTTACCCCTGCCCCATGAAGCCGATCTTGCAAAGCTAACCCTTCCCCCTAACTAGTGTCATCCTGTGCCCAGGCAGAGGGGGTGGGGGGGGGTCTTCCACCCCATGCCCGGGAATCCTGTTCACCCGAAGCGAGGCTTGCTTTTTTTTCTTTTTTTTATTGCGCAGCACCAGCGCGGCAACTCGCAACCTGCGCACCAGCGCGGCAATTCACAGCCGCGCACCTTTGGCATGACGTCCTGGCAGCTGTTCGCGTCCCTCGTCCCTCTTGGACGGTACCATCCGGCAGGGATTCACCCTCCTGCCGGATGCGAACCAAAAACGCAGCCATGACGTCACCCGGCGCATAAAAAAACACAAGCCTTGCGTCTCGAGGGGTTCCCCACGCGAACACATGTGCTCTGCCCGTTGGAGCTTGACACACGCTCGCGTGGAGAACCCCTCCGGTCCAAATTCGCAATCCGCCTAAACTTCGTCCGTCGCAGGATTGGCAACATTCACCGCTGGCGTTTCCGGACCGGGCTTCACTCCCGCAAGAGAGCACGTGGCGGCCCCGTGCGTTGCACAGCACGGACCTCGCTGCTGGGTAAACCCGGCGCGGTCCCCAATACATCTACGGCCGCTACTCGGCTTTTGTCCCTCTGTCGCCGTTGTCTCCGTCGCACTCTCGCGCTCAAGCTTCATTCACCCTACGCACACCTGCGTGTCACGACACTCACACATCTCGACATTCCACTCACAGCGGGAGACGCGGCTGCATGTTCGCTCATGCCCACCGTCATCTCCCTTACACACAGCGACCTCACACACGCTGTCTCCCTTGCACTTGGCCGTTCACTCGCACACGCGGTGACACTCACACGTGGTGCCTCATCCACACCCGGCGCGCTGGGCACGCACGCACGTCGGCGCACTTGCCACCACACCACTCACACACGGGGCCGCACTCACACCTTGCGTGCTGGAAAGCACGCATCTCCGCACACTCGCAAACACACACACCTGCACAACCACACTGGGGATTTGTGTCCCCACAAGGGTCCCCGGGGTCTCCATACACCCCAAGCTCCTCGTGCACCCGTCCGCAGCACTCATGCCCTCAACCCCGCGAAGCACGACCGAACCCACCTGGTCGTGACTCGCTTCAAGGGAGCATGGCGTCTCCCTCCGTTCCCGAAGGAGGCCATCGAGCTGCTAGCACCAGGTCCCCACAAGTTCTGCCAGCTCGCCCCCATTATCTCAGTGTGTGTGTGCTCGTCACTAACCCCATCCAATTCGCCCTCTATCTCCCATGTCTCTGTACATTTCCTCTCCTTGGTCCTTATTTCTGTTTCTTCCTGGTTCCATTTTCCTTCCCATTTGAGTCGTTCTTCCTCTCTGAGCTTTTTGAGTTGTTCGTTCTCTTTCCGGAGTTTTTCAATCTCGTGGACTCAAATTTTGCTCTCCGTTTTAGTTGTTCAATTTCAAACTCACATTGTTCTTGTTTTCTACCCCACAGTTTCTCCTGCTCTTCATTTTCCAATCTCATCGTTTTTCAATTGGCTCATTTCCTTCCTGTGTTTCATTCGCTGTTCTCATTACTCTTCCTTGTTTCCTCTCCTGTCCTTCCTTCTCCAGTTTCATGCTTTGCTTCATTTGGTTAATCTCCTTTTTGTGTTTCATTCGCTGTTCTCTCATTACTCTTCCTTGTTTCCTCTCCTGTCCTTCCTTCTCCAGTTTCATGGTTCTCTTCATTTGGTTAATTTCCCTTTTGTTTCATTCGCTGTTCTTTGTCTATCTCCTCGCACTCCAGCCTCGCCTTTTCTTTCAATCGGTCAACCTCGGCTTCATGTTCCTTTTGTTTTCTATCTAATTGTTCCTCTCGTTCTTCCCAATCCAATCTCGTTGTGTCCTTCAATCTCCTGTCTCATTCCTTGTTCTTTGTATTTCCTTTTCCACAGTCTTTCTTGTTCCTCATTCTGCAATCTGGCCTTCGCTTCCAGCTGTTCGATCTGTACAGTGTGGTTCCTTAATGTTTCATTCTCCGTTCTCGTTCTTTCCTCACTCAACATCCTCAGTTCTTTTTGTAATCCAGTTTCTTTGTTTTAGTGTTTCTGTAACTCAGAAATTTTCTTTTTATTTCTAATTCTTTTCTCATCTCCGCACACTCCGAGCTTGCTTTGGCTTCTAACTGTTCTTCCGGCTTGCCCTTGTGGTTTTCTACCCGTCTTCCCAGTTCCACTGTCTCCGTTTTTACCTCCAGTCCCAGCTTATCAACTCTCTGCGTCATGTCTTGAAGTCTTTTCTCACACTCCACCGTTACGACCTTCAATCCCTCCTTTGTCTCCTTCTGGCTTTCTTTTAATTTTTCTATTGCCTTCTTTACCTCGCGTCTCGTCTTACACGTCTCCCGAATTATTTTCTCACCTGCCCCCACCGCGGGCCTGACAGCCGTTGCACTCCCCCCCCCAGCTCGTTCGTCCCAGCATGTGGTGTCGCCATTATGCCTGCCTACAGACATTGCCCCACGCTCTGCGTTTCACCCCGCAGTGTCCGCACACCGCTCCCGAATGCTTGCATGTTCGCATCCATTGTATCACTCATCTATTGTGCACTTGCTTTCATTTCTGCCAGTATGGCGAATAGCTGGGCCATGTCGAGTGCGCTCGGCTCAGCCAATTCGGCCAGGATCGGGGGGTTTTGGCGGAGAGGGGGAGGGGAGGTGTCATACACCGCGGCCGCTACCATGCCCATTTCGGGCTCTGGGTTCGGTTGGGGAAATTCATCCTGCACGGACATGTCCTGCTCGGGGCTTTCATCCTGGGCCATGGATTCTACACATTCTAAATCCATATCTACCCCCGACACCCGCTCGCCTTGAGACTCCATCTTGTTTCTCGTAACGGATTAAATTAGTATGCTCGTAATTTGGAGGGAATCGGGGGTCACTCCACTCACCCCTGGACCAATTCCCGTGAATTTAGCTTGGAGGCGGGGTTGATTCGAATCCCACTCCCGGACACCAGTGTTGCGAATTCGCGCCCGCCGGCGTGCGATCGGCCGCTCGACTCGAATGGTGGCCACCTCACCCACTAGAACGAACAATTCAGTCGTGACCCTCTCAGAACAATGCCGGGAGCTAGTTACGGGTGGGGGTTTAACCTCACCACGACCGTGCCAATTGCCCACCCACGCAGGATAGGGTTGCTCGCCAAATTCGACCTACCTAAGTACCTGCGCGAGTGGTCGACCGGGCGATCGTACCACGCCACAGGCCGACTCCGGACACAAACCGCTTGAGCGGTCCGTTCCATACTACAGTGATAACCGAGCGGTGTTATCGTCGGCCTCGACGGTTCCGATTAATTACCGGGCGTTTCAAACCCACTACGAACCCCTCACATGATACAATATGGAAATTCAAAGGAAAGGACGCAGTGAAACGGGGAACAAGTTCACACAATGCACATTTATTTCACACAGAAGGCACGTAAGGCACGTATATACAGCAAAAGAAAAATGCATATAAAACAGTTAAAACAATTAAAACAATAGAAGCAAATGCAGAGCTCCAACCGACTAAGACCGACACACGGCAACACTTAAAACAATACTACTTGACAGACGGCGCCACCACAAGCATTGACACAAAAAGCAAAGGAAAAGGAAAAGAAGTCGCGACTTCCCTTTTCGTGGCTGGTGAATCCCTCACCCACGACCGTCAGCGTGGTCGCGCCTGGCCCCGACCTCTCTCGCGGCCGGCGAACCCTCTCCCGCACTCCTCGTCCGGACGCGCAGGTCCACCTCACAACCGGCGCTGCCGCGTCTCCCGTCCGTGCCTCCGTTCACAGGTCGCTCGCCAAGCCGCGAGCGCAGGACCTCTTCCCCCGACAAGACAAGCAGACAGGAAGCCTCGAAGACAACTTCTCTCTTCGGTGACAGGAAGCCTCGAAAAACCAACTCAACTTATTTAAGGTCCGTGTTGTCCGCGCTTTTGTAGCGCGGGGCTCCGCCCTTCGCTCCGCCCCGTTTACGGCCCTGCCTCCCTTCGAGCTTCTTGGAGAAGCCTCTCGAAGGGGGGCGTGCCCTCTCGCTCTCCCTCCACCCCACCCCGTGTGGGGGCCGGGGAAGTCAGTTTTTGGCTCAGGGCCAGAGAATTATTCCCCCAAAAAGAGGCCCCCACCTTTTCTCACCTTTGACCCCCGGCTCGGATTGCACTTCCACCACACCGAGCGCGGAGAATTTAAACGGGAGAAATAGGCGGGAAAAGCCCCCGAGCATCGTTGTTGGTTTTTGTTTGTTCCTCCGCGGAGATCGTAACCGCACGGGCCTTACTGAATGGCGAGTGGCGAAGATGTGGTAGCGTAGATGGTGGAGGTGGCGTGGTTGTAGTGTGGTTGGCGCTGTGGTGGGGATGGCATGGTTGTTGAGATGCTGTTTGTTTGAAATGTAAGATAGAACAGAAAAATGGCAAACTCAAAGCGTCGCAGCCCGGATGGATCACATAAATTCCCTCTATACAACGGGTGTGGGCTAACTACACATGGACCTATCGAGATATCTCACCTGAGGACCCTTTATGGTGTAATGCGAATTTCCACAACCATAACAGTATGAAGCAGAGTAACGTTGACTTAAGAATCATCCTGTTTGAATATGTATCATACGAAGGGTGATATGTTGTCCACTAAATAGCTAGGAATTAAAGTGAATGACTTGTATGTGGAACCTTCTGTAATCTCCGTGTGATGCGCCGATGAGGCCTTGGATAAGAGAGGGAGTAGTTTTGAGAGGGGTGACATCTGGAGAGAGAGAGGAGAAGATTTGAGAGTGGTGTCATCAAGAGAGGGGAGGAATTTCAAGGGATCCTGGGTTGGGGGGGGGGTGGGCTCCACTCTCCTGGGAGAGACGTGGTTTGGTCGCCTCGGGAGTGGCAGTTTTTTGGTCGCTTCCCCATTGGGGTTTCCTCACCTCCCAAGGGGTGGTTTTCGTTTTTGGCTCTCCGGTCGCCGCCTGTTCGTCTGCTAGTTTGTGGTTGCTTTGATGACAATCTAGTCTCCACAAGAGATAAGGCCTCACTCGGTTGTTGTTCCCCTTCCCCGTCCGTGGTTAATACTGGAGTGTGGCGCTTCAGATGCTTGATTGCACTGTAAAGAATAATTTATTGAAAATCTGTCTCTCCCCCCAACCTCATGTTCTATTCTTCCCGTTATTTGTAAAAGGGGAATAAACCCTGTTAAATCAGAACTAAGGATCCCATGTGCATGAACCTCCCAATAAATTGAACCTAGGGAGTAAAAAGCCAGTTCGGTCCATTTGTCCAGTAGTCGGTGTTAAATCAACTGCTTGACACGACATTTGTTGATCAGGAGTGAGATCCTCGAACCCAAAGGCTTCTAGATTAAAGTTGATTGGTGTGAGAAGAGTGTAGTAGAACGTGCTTCAAATTAAAAATATTGTTTTTTGGAATTTCTTTGGTACATGTGGGAAAAAGATCACTGCTCAAAATTGGGAATGCTGCACGAAATGGCAGTGTGCAGGGGCAGCAAGGATGAAGGAGGAGAGCCGGGGGTGGGCTCCAATGGGGAAGAGCCTAGGGTAAGAATCTCCCCCCTCCTGAGCGGTCTAACCAGGAAACGGGCGCAATGTCCACCCAGGCCACGTTCAATTATTGGACGAATTAAGGAAATGAATGGTAAAATGGATAATATTAATCAAAAAAGATGAATTGGTTGTACAAATTAGAAATATACAGGGAGAAATAAGAAAGAAAACAGCGAGGTTTCACAGTAAAGGTGGAATGGTAAGTTGGTTGAGTGGGGGGGGGAGGGGAGGGGGAGGGAAAATTCCACAAGGACATGTTTGTTGGGTCATGGCCTGGAGGAACATCGTGCCAGTGGGAATGTCACTCTGCTCCGATGGGAAGAGACCATCCACGTGATGAGAACGGTAGATGGTTTCAAGGGGGAGAAGATAGGCCCTGAGCTGTGTGAAACAACCTATGTCATGTGTTGGATGGTGGTTGCAGGAGTGCAGTTGGACCTGCTAGGGGTTCTTCTGGCATGCCCAGGTCTGACAGTTTGCGACGTAACACTAGCTCTGGTGGACGTGCAAGCGGCCGAGCCTGAGCCGGTGAGTCAGCTCTCCGAGCCAGCGACATGTGGAAGCGAGATCGGACCACAAGTGAGCAGGTCAGAGCTTACGCTGGTAAATGAGGTTACGTCCGTCGAGGTGTGAGCTGGTATCGAGGTTGCCAGACCTGTCGAGGTCGACTCGGCGCCCAAGGTATGTGTTAGCAGCTGCGGGGCAGGGGTTTAAAAAAGTTCTCGACTTCCGGTTCCGGTTTTGGAGCAGCGAGAGGTCTCCTTCGGGGCTCCCTGCTGATGTTCTCAAAGCTAAGTTTCCGGTTGTTATTTGTCCCGTTTTAACTGTTTAATTTTCTTACCTACATGTTACTGTGTGTTGCTAGTTCGGTTTTGTTTCAAAAATCGTGCTATTTTGTGAGTATTTTTGTCGACGTTCTTACCTGGTGCTTGAGGCCTAGGCCTAGGCTTGAGGCCTACCGGTTCCACTCGGTGTTCGATCGTTTTTTTTTTTGTTGTTGTTTATTTTTTCTCCCCATTACCTTCAATTTCTATCCTCCCCATTACCTTCAATTTTGATCCTCCCCACTTTCCAAACATCCCCCATTCTCCCAACTAATCTCTTTCTTATCTCAAAAAAAAAATAAAATACCCTACAACAACAACAACAACGACACGCTCACCTTCTCCCGATTCTGCTTCTTCTTCTTCCTCTTAACTTCCTCCTCGTCTTCTTCCTCGATTTTTTTTTTTACACTTCCATGACCTAATCTGTTGAACTCTCTCATACATTAATATTAACAACAAAAACGATCTTATAATGCTTCATCTTCCTCTCTCACACTTGTGGTACTCTTTACTGTTTCACAATGCACTACTCTTCTGCTATTTTAACAGACTGCTCCCTTTTCGACCTCTCCTTCATTCCTTGCCTAAAAAATCCAACGATTACAGCGCTTCTTCTCTCCATGCTCTGAATTCGCCTTCATTGCATCCATCAAGAATTGTGTTAAATCGCATCTCTGACCTAAAACTTTTAAAAACCACAGTTTGCCATGGATGCTCGCTTTCCATCAACCATTCTTTTTTTCCAACTTCAGTGCCAACTCACCCCCTCACCCCTCACTCTCACTCTCAAAGCAACCATCCCACTCTTCTCCCTCCAAGCCCCCCTCTCTCCTCTTTCAAAAATTCCCCCTCACCTTTCTCCCACCTTTCATCCCCCTCACTCTTCCTTCTCTAAGTTGCCCCCCTCTCATCCACCAACCTGCCTCCCTCCACTGCCCTCTCACCTCCATCTCTTCACTCCACCTGCTCAAATCCTCAACTGCCATCTTCCTTGTCTCTTGTGCCCCCTGTCCCGCAGCACCGCAGAGCCTTTTCTCCTCGTCATTCGGCCCGCTCCCCTCGCTATTCTGCAATGCCCCACACTCCTTCAGCAACCCTGCTTACCTCCCCCTCGTCCCTCGTCCTACCCTCCCCCTCCCCTCCACCTCCTGCACCCAAAGCCTCCTCCCCTACCTCTTCATTAAAAGTGTGGACCTCAAATATCCGGGGCCTTCGCTCAAACCTTTCAGATCTTTCCATGCAGGTTGCCACTGACAAACCAGACATTATCTGCCTAACAGAAACTTTCCTCTCCCAAGACGTGTCTGACTCCCAAGTATCTCTCCCTGGTTACTCCCTCTTACGGTATGACAGACCTGAGCCTCGTCCTGGTGGAGGTGTTGCTCTCTTCATCAAAGACTCTATTCCTCACTCTCCCTGCACTGCTCTCATTCCCCCACACCCCCAGGAATACCTCTGGCTTCGGCTTCCCCTCCACTCCCACCTCATGTTTATATGTGTACTGTACCGTCCACCGAACAGTGATGACTCCATCTACACCTCACTCTCCGAAAACATGGACCATCTTCTATCTTCTCATCCAAACTCTCTCTTCCTCTTATGTGGTGACTTCAATTGTCATCACGCCAGTTGGCTAGGTGTGGGTACCTCTCTCACCTGCCATGGGACATCAGCAAAAGCTTTCTGTGACTCATTGGGACTGACTCAATCGGTCAACTTCCCGACCCGGATCTCAACCAATGGTACTCCATCTCTTCTGGATCTGATTTTGACAAATTTCCCTGACAATATCTGCTGCTCTTCCTTCGCTCCAATTGGTTCTTCTGACCACGTCCTTGTTAAAGTGGACATCTCTCTGGCTGTTATCAGAGAACCACCTCACCGCCGTCGAGTCTGGCATTTCACTCAAGCCGACTGGCAGGGTCTCCGAGCAGCCATCAAACTTACAGACTGGTCTCCTATCACTACTTTCTCAAACATCAACTCATCCTGGGAATTCTTTCAAAGAAACTTGCTCTCCCTCATGCACAGATTTATCCCCTCTCGTGTTCAGTTGTCTTACCCTTCCTCCCGCCCTTGGTTTACTGAAGCTTGTGGTGAGGCAGTTGTCCTGAAACAACTTGCCTTTGCCTCATGGAAAGCAAACCCAACTGAGGGCAATCTCAGTTCTTTCCACAAAGCTCGGAACAAGTGTGTATCTACCCTCAGGAGAGCCAGAAAACAACATCTTTCTCATCTCAAGTCTGAACTCTCAAACCTCTCTCCCTCCTCAAAATCCTGGTGGCGTTTAATCAAATCTGTGTCTGGTGTATGTTCCCCCTCCATCCCCTCCCTTACCTCAAATGGCCGCACTGCTGATTCCACACGTGATAAAGCTGAATGTCTAAACTCGGTGTTTGCAGCTAAATCTTGTGTCCCAAACCCATCACTATCTCTACCCACTTTACCCAGTCGCATCAAACTGTCCCTGGACTCTGTATCCTTTTCTCCTGACAAGGTGGAGAGCTTGCTTTCAAACCTCGAGTCAGATTCTGCAACCGGTCCAGACGGCATCAGCCCACGTGTCCTCAAAGCCTGCTCTTCTGCTCTTGCTCACCCTCTCTCTGTTCTATTCACCCTCTCATTTTCCCAAGGTCATCTGCCATCTGCTTGGAAATCTGCTAACATCACTGCCCTGCATAAAAAGGTGCAAAAACAGATCCCTGTAACTACAGACCAATCAGCCTTCTCCCAATCATCAGCAAGGTTATGGAATCCATCATCGCTTCAGACATGAAATCCTTCCTCTTCTCCAATGGCTTGATTTCCAATCATCAATTTGGTTTCAGACCAGGTCACTCTACCCTGGATATGCTGCTACTGCTCTCCCATCAATGGATGGAGGTCCTCAATGCCAGACAGGAAATCCGAGCCGTATCCCTGGACATATCACGTGCTTTTGACACAGTCTGGCACCCTGCCCTACTCACCAAACTCTCTTCCCATGGTATTCAAGGCCATCTCCACTCATGGCTCGCAGACTTCCTCTCCTGTCGCAGTCAACGTGTGGCCCTAAATGCAGTTCTTTCATCCCCTCTTCCTGTGCAGGCTGGAGTTCCTCAAGGTAGCGTTCTGGGCCCTGTTCTTTTTCTGGTTTTCATCAATGATCTCTCGGACTCTCTGGAAAATCCTCTATTTCTCTTTGCCGATGACTCCACCCTCTGCCGTACCATCTGTCATCCCTCAGACCGGCAAGCAGCAGCTTCTTCGCTCACTGCAGATCTGGATAAAATCACAAACTGGTCCAACACGTGGAACATGTCTTTCAATCCAGACAAATCTCACACTCTCACTATGTCTCTTCGAAAGGACCGTTTACAAAACCCCCCCATCCACTTTCTCAACAATCCTCTGGAAGAAGTCTTTTCTTTCAAGCTTCTGGGTCTCACTATCTGCCATGACCTTTCCTGGGAAAGTCACATTTCCAACCTTGCCTCAAAAGCCAGTCGCCGACTGGGAATCCTCCGTCGTGCAAAGTCCTTCCTCGGCCCTCTTGAGCTCCTGACCACTTACAAAGCTTTTGTCCGTAGCCTGATGGAGTACTGCTCTCCCCTCTGGGCTGGTGCTCCTGCCTCCCACCTTTCTCGACTTCACGCTGTCGAAACCAGGGCATTTAAGATCATTGGCATCTCCCGCAATGAAGCTGAGTCATTGGGCCTCTCACTCAATCACCGCAGGTTAGTCGGTGGTCTTTCTGTCTTCTACCGACTCCTCTCCAGCCTTGCCCCCCCTGCTCTCTCTGCGATTTGTCCCAACCACATTTCCACAGGGCGCTCAAGGTCCGCCAACAACCCCCTTCTGGTAAAACTACCAAAATCACGAATCACTGCTCATCTTCAGTCTTTCATTCGTCTTTTTCCCGCCTTTGGAATAAACTTCCTCACTCTATTCTTTCCCATTCTTCCCTCCAGGCGTTCAAAACAGCTGTTCACCAACACCTCTTATCTTCCCCCACCCAAATGCTCGATCATTTCTACACCCGATAATCCACCCAAGCCCACTTCCTTCAATTCTTCTGCTTTCCTTCCTGAAAGTCCCTGTAATGTCCATCTTCTCCTCGCCATGTTCCCCGTCCCATCCCCATCCCTCTCCCTTCCACAGTTCACCTGTGTCTGTTCCCCAATGTTTTGTCCCTTCCACTCCCACCCCTCTTGTCTCATGCCTCCTTGCTGTGAGTTGTGTGTTCGCTCTCATACGAGCCTCGACCAAGGTATACAAAAAAAAAAAAAAAAAAAAAAAAAAAAAAATATCAATGGGGCCACAGCATGTTGCCAAAATTGGATACTTGAGGCTGGGAATTTAAAATTTAAATGGGAAATTATTTTAAAGCAGCCTTGGTGGAAGTTGGTCCACTGGCTGCTGAATTCGGACGAGGTGAGGTTAATGTGGCCTCATGGGAAATTTCCCCCCTGTGATATTGGGTTGAGCCAGGCAGCTGCGAAGCTGCACTGGCAGGATTTGGACATTAGGTCCAGCCACTGGTGTGGCATTAACTGGGCCCCATGGGGAGTCTGGTGGAGTGTGCCGTCCCCTGTCCATCAGGGCGCCATCTGAGCGAGTGTCTCTGGCCGATGGGATTGCCGGACCCTGGATGGGATTGAGGTGTTTCTCCCAGACACCTAGCATGGTGCACCAGAGGACCACTAGGGAAAGGTGGTGTGGGTCATGCTTTGGTGATGGCACCACTGAGGGCCAGTCAGGGCTTGAGTAGGTGACCGCCCAGGCATGTGGCTGAGCATCCTCTCCAAGGCTCTGGGACAGCCAGCATTTTGAGACCTGCCATAAATCGCTGTGATTAAGGGTCTCTCAGTTTGGGAAAAGAACCATGGGTTTAATTGGCACAGGATATAAGATTGGCTGCAGCAGGTGCTGCTGGTATTGAACAGACTCCCTCGTGGTAATTGGACACATTGTACTAAATTTACCTTTACCCATTGCCACGACTAGCCATGCTTTGCTTTCGGGGGTATGCTGGTGAGTTGGGGAATTGGTATGGGTGACGGGCAAGAGGAGCCAATAAGGGCCGGTATGCCGATCGGATGTATTAAAAGGTTTCAACAAGTGTGGTGATGACATCTGGATGATTGTGACGGATATTGTCGGTTCAGTGTATGGATACCGGTTGTGATGAAACCATGTACTGTTGTGATGTAATAGACACCTTATTTGTGATGATACCATGAACTGTTATGTAGATATTGACAAAAATAGGATTTTCAGTAATGGCATCAATAATCCAGTGATTTGGGGTACAAAGCTATGTCCCAGACCCAGCAGCAATTCATTTTTATGATGTTGGGGGAGTGCCCTATCAAAGCATGAGGCCCACAGTTGTGGTGCTTTTTACATGAATAAACCTTCTGGGCTCCCACTCCATAGATGGACTGGCCTTCACAAAGAGATGCGATCACAGCGGATTCTCAAGAAATCTGCAATCCGCTTCTCATCATCGCTTTGACACGGCAGTTCGACACGTGACTTGTATTAACCACCACACATCAACCAACCACACTACAACTCTTAATCATTTTTTGCTCCGACTAGCAAGTTGCGATCGTGGTTTGGCATAAACCGACAAAGCATATTTGTTGGACACCATCGAGAAGAAAGTTCAGAATGCTGCAGTCTCTATATACCCCATCGGAACTGCGCTGAAGATTCATGCAGTGGGCTTGACACATGCCAATGGATGCACACCAGAAACTTTCGGCAATTTGGCTACCCTTGTTTCCACGAATGATTACTCAGCTAATGAAGTTTTGAAGTTCACGAGCCAACTTTGTCACGGATAGATCCTGTACCTAGTCATGTCTGTAAAGAACGACCAGCATGCCCGCTGTTCTAATGCTTTAGGAACAAGAAGTGTCCATATCTATGGGCTACCACAGAAGGTACCTTCTCAATGGAAGATGTTTACAGGTAACGGCAAGAACAAAGCTTTTCCAATTCTTCTTCAAAACATGGCAACAACATCGATTACTCGGGATTGGGAAGGATTTCAATCTCTTTTCTGCACACGAAAACAAATGTCAAGAGTTGAGATCGGAGCTTCGCCAAGTGTGCACTTTGGTCTCCTTCTTCTACTTCTTCTTCTTTTTGAGAATATCGGTGATCATGTGATCTTTCACATCAGTGATAATAAAGACGTGGACATGAGCTTTTGCTTCACACAAAGCATGCAAGTTCCACCCACGCAAACACAGTGGGTAATGTTACGGTGCGCATTTCCATCTGTCATTATGCATTCTTTATGAAGCTGTGATCACTACAAAAATTATTAAAATTGCTTGGATATTGGTTTTATTCGATAAATCATCAAGTTTCATTTGTGATAATTTTTCGAATAAAACATCGACAACCTTAATACTTCTGATTTGGCAACGATCTTCTGATATCTGATTGCTCCCAAAGTTTTGTCGTTTCAAGATAAGTATTAATGGAGCAGAGTCCAGGAAAATGGACAAAATGCCAAAAAGTGCCTTTTTGACCCTGGTGGACAACTTTAACACCCAATAGCACAATGTTGGGCCAATATCTCATGGAGGACTTTTTACCCAGAGTCCACCATATAGTTGTCTATTGATGCCCAAATGTTCAAGTAGCACCTCAATCATGGAACGAAAAATTATTTCGAGTCATTTTTCCAGAAGCTGCCTACAGCCTAATATGACGGCTGCCATGTTGGTGTTTTTCCCTTCAGTGAAAAACTGACGACAGGAATCACGGGCTTTAGGGGAGGGGGGGATGTGTATGAGGACTTGGGGTTAGGAGGGGGGTTAAGGGCAGTTGAGGACTTGAAGAAGAAAGGGGAAGGGGATGACAGAGTTGGTCCTTGATGAACTATGCTGATGAGATGACATCATTAATTGAAGACGTCAACTTGGCAAGTTCATCGTACTTTGAATATTATGTTTAAGACAATGAAGTAACGTGAAAATTTTGGGTTCATGTGAGCCAGGAACTCAGTGACTCCTGAGATATTGCAATATCAAAGCGCACAAATTTCACGAACTACAAGAAATGGCAGAAATGCTGAAAAAGTGACATTTTGACTTGGGTCCCAATAGGGCATAAGAAAACAAACACCAAAAGTTTTTTTCAATGTTAACATCTTCTTTCCTTCTAAGAGGACATCAATGAGCATAGTAATCTTATACTAAGGTGTATTTGGAGTCTGAAGCGTTTTAAAGGGTCTTCAACGGTCGAAGGGGTTTCAGCAGTCAAAAGGGTCGAAAGGTACATTCCAATAGTACCTAATTAAGACATACATGTGTGAAGTCAGGGTGCAACCGACATTCAAACAGTACGTGATTAATAGACAGTCACACAGCTTTATGGACTGTGACTGACAGACCGTGCTTTTCGAGATGTGTATTATAATATATGATATATATATATATATATATATATATATATATATATATATATATATATATATATATATATATATATATATATATATATATATATATATATATATATATATCATTCTAACCACTCACTGATATTAAAGATCAGTACCTTCCAGGTGACATAGAAAGTTGTATGGTAAGCCTGGATTTCAGAAATTTCATGAGAGGTTGACTGGAAGAACCTGTGTGCCCTGAAGGAGCTGGTGGTGGTCAGAGGAATGAAAGAGCAGAAGGTGTGAGACCGGAGGAGAGGTGGTTTAAAACACTATTTTTTTTTTTTAAAAACAGAAGCTGTCGTCCTGTCTGCCAGGTGAGAACAAGAAGCTTTCGTATCGGCCTTATCGTGGAAGATGCCAATAATTTTGATATTGTGTTCTGCACTTGCTTATTTCTATGTGTACATGTGTTTATGAAGATCTTCCACGAGTCCCTAACTAATACAAAGTTACCTCAACGGCTAAAATATTTGATTACACATCCAGCAACAGCTGGACCACTCGTATTCTGCAAACACCTCAACATATCAGACTCATTCCAAGTGACGTGAACACCATTTAGAAGCACACATACAAACCCACACACATGTACTCACGTCATAATGCTGATGCATCCATTTCCATTTCCGTTTGTAAGAAAAAAAAGGTCATTGTCATTGTTCCATGATATTTCATTCACTTCAAACTTGAACTGTTCCTCTGCCTTTGACCTGTATGTCCTAGCATCAATAAAAGTAACAACATCTTCCTTGTTACCCACAGCAATTGTGTGTCCATCAGGGCTCCAACAAATATTAATATTTTCACCTGAAACACAAAAAAACACCACATTGAGGAATAAGCTTCACACAGCATGTGCTGCAAGATAAACAAGAAACAGAGCATTCTGCGATCGCACACTCGAGCCAGGACTCGTTTTGTGTAATGTATTTTGTATGGTGTTTGTGTACTGGTGCGTTACATAATGAACAAGAAAAAGAGCAATCGGAGATTGCAGACCCTCGTCAAGATTTCCTTTGAGTGGTGTATTTTTTATAGGTTTGAGGGTAAATCCAATATGGCTGCCAAACCATGTGACCAATGACATAATGTGTGTGAATTTTTCTTCCTCATGGACAGGCAGTCAGTCATACGTGTAAAGTTTCACACGAACTGCTGCTACGAGGCCCCAAACCCTGCTGGGGCTGGATCTCTGGGTCACATCTCGAGTCCTCTTCGTCTCTTTCAACCCAGTGTCATCTGCAACCCAATGTCGGGCCCAAGCTCGTACCTGCCAAGATCTACCTTCTCTGCAGCTCAAGGAACGCCGAGACTGTGTTTCCCGTTAGGTGCTGCTCCATCTACACCCTGACCCGCTTATCTTCTGGCCTCGGATAGCACGCCTTTACAACACGTGACAGCTGCTGACGAACAGGCGGTAAACTAGGCGGAAGATGTCGGGCATTAACCCGACTGGTGCGCTATCAAGATGGCCGTTGTACAGCATTCTTCTCCGACGAGCGCTCGCTGCCATTATTGTGGGTGAACTTGTGCAAGGGATACATTTTCTCCTTTCGGAACAGGAAATGGTGATCATGTGTAATATAATTATTCAAATTTGTCCTGATCGGACAAAAGGGGGGATGTGGAAGAAAAAAAAAATTATATTCATTTATTCTCAATTGTATTCACTAGTTGTTGGTACTTTTCTTAATTGAACACAGAATAAAATAAGGTCTTACCTTTGTACCCCCTCCCCGACAGTCTTGACCTCCATAGTGATATGGAAGAATATACCAGTAAAGCAGAATTGTATTTCACGAAAACGTATGTGCTTTTATCTCACTGAAATACATACAACCAAGACTCGTATCTCCAATGTTTGAAGATGGGACTGATGGGAAATGGGACTCCAAAATGGGACTGCCAAGCTGCTGAAGAGAAGAACGCCTTACTGCCGGCTCCTGAGAAAAGGTGCCCCATTGTCCAGCAGAAAGTAAATAACACCACTGGAGCAAACGTCTTGCTGGCGAAGGAAAATTAAATAACTCTGTTGGCTTTTGATGGCAAAGGTCTTGGTATCCCTCTAACCTCTCTCTGCCTTCCCTCCCCAAACTTATCATCCTTTCTTCAATGTTAACACTGCAAACTTTTGCCATTAATGTGTTATACTTTCCCTCTCAACCAAAGCAACGATATATTGCAGTTCTGAGTTATTTCACCTTGTGCCTATCAGCCCTTCCTGTAGTAGAATTGCCAAGTGTCTCAACCCCCCATGTTTTGTCTGTCAAACGAGCATAAGAGGGATTGCTTTGGGAAACTGGTTTGCGAATCATTGAATGTTCTTCCTCCGTATATACAAAATTAAAGATTCTCTTTTGTATGTTGAACCTGAGTGGAAATCGAGTTCTTTTCCCCCATAGTATCCAGTGGCCCTTGAGAGACAAAATTATTCTTTGCCCTACGGTGAGTTCCAAGCCATCCACCGGCAGCATCAAGGATGGTGGTCTTGAAGGCACGCTACAACTCTTCAGGACCCCCCAAAGCATCCTCAGCTACCATCTCATCCTCGAGCTTGCCAACATCCAACCTTGGCTGGGATGGTACCATCCTCCCGGATTTAAGCTGCAACTTCAAAGTTGCTATCACAAGCCGGTGGTCAGTATTGAGGAACTGAATACTCCGCAAGACTCTGCAGTTCTGGATTATCCTCCAGCGACCATCAACGAGCACGTGGCCAATCTCCTTTGCCACACCATCAGCGTTGGAATACCAAGTCCAGCGAGGAGCCTGTGTGTGCTGAAAGCATGAACTTGCCACCCTAAGTCCATGACTTGGATCAGAGGAAGAAAAGCAGATATTTTCTCTACTCAGGGTGGACACACACTTGTTCCGAGCTTAGTGGAAGGAACTGAGATTGCCTTCAGCTGGATTAGTCTTCCATGAGACAAAGGCAAGTTGTTTCAGGACAACTGCCTCACCACAAGCTTCAGTGTACCATAGGTGGGAGGAAGGGTAGGCGAACTGAAGACGAGATGGGATAAAACTGTGCATGAGAGAGAGCAAATTTCTTTGAAAGAATTTCCAGGATGAGGTGATGTCAGAGAAAGTAGAAATGGGAGACCAGTCCTGTTTGATGGCTGCTTGAAGTCATTGCCAGTCAGCCCGAGTGAAATGCCAGACTTGATGGTGCTGATATGGTTCTCTAATGATAGCCAGAGAGATGTTTACTTTGACAAGCATATGGTCAGATGAACCAATCGGAGCAGAGGAAGAACAGCAGATATTTTCGGGGAAATTGGTGAAAATCAGATCCAAGAGATGGAGTACCGTTGGTTGAGATCCGAGTCGGGAAGTTGACAGATTGTGTCAATCCAAATGAGTCGCAGAAGTCTTTTTCTGAAGAGCCATGGCAGGTGAGGGAGGTACCCACACCCAGCCAACTGGAATGATGACAATTCAAGTCGCCACATATGAGGAAGAGAGAGTTGGGATGAGAGGATTGAAGTCGGTCCATGTTATCGGCAAGCGAGATGTAAATAGTCATCACTGTTTGGTGGACGGTACAACACACAAATAAATTTTAAAAACTCGTAGAACAACACTGAGCGAAATGGAACGGTATTTGGTGGAGCACATACCTCCACCAGGCTGAACAGTTTACAATTTGTCTTTCACTGATAGGCTGGATCTGAATCCGGACATGAACCAAAATCGAATTGGCTTATTCTTGTTACCGAACCAACTCATCCACCTAGTTTTGTCACAAGTCATCCACAACCTTTAGAGATATCATGGTCTACATAGTGTTTTGCCCCATCTCACAATGGTGAAGAATCACTTTTAAAAACTTCAGATCCGGATTCAGATCTCCACCAAAATTGAATCGATTCGGCCTTGTCTCACACCCGACCTGTCCACCAAGTTTCATCCAAATTCATACACAACCTTTTCAGATATTGTTCTGTATATCGTTTTTGGCCCTATCTCATGGTGAATAATTGCTTTTTAAAATTCTCAGATCCGGATCCGGATCATTGCTTGTCAACTGCATGTACAATTTTTTTAGTTTTTTTTTTTTTAAGGCCACCCCATAAAAACATTTAAGCACTCTGCAATTGCTTCTGTCAACTGCATGGATAAATTATTTTTAAGTGTTGCATTAGAAATTAAGCATTGCTGTCCTTGGCCGGTCAACTACATACACAAAAAAATTCAGAAAGATTGCTTGAAAACTGTGGCTAAGAATCATGTGACAGACAGACAGACAGACAGACAGACAGACAGACAGACAGACAGACAGACAGACATACTTGGTGAAAAAATTTTTTGCCAAATAATAAACAAGACGTGGGAGTAGAGGGGAAGCCGTAGCCAGAGGTATTCCTGGGGGTGTGGGGGAGTGAGGGCAGTGCATGGAGAGTGAGGAATGGAGTCTTTGATGAAGAGAGCAACTCCTCCACCAGGACGAGGCTCAGGTCTGTCATACCGGAGGAGGGAGTAACCGGGGAGAGATAGTAGGGAGCCAGAGACATCTTGAAGGAAGAAAGTTTCTGTTAAACAGATTATGTCTGGTTTGTCAGTGGCAGCCTGTATGGAGAAATCTGTCCAGTTTGAGCCTGATGTCCTGCGCACGACAAACGGTGTTCACATTAAGTGTGTTGATGGTGTGCACAAAACTTTGAGTTTCTGTATCATATAAACCAGAGTATCGTGGTATCATTTGTGGATCTAAATATATTAAGATAGTTGTCGGGGTAATTTTGGAACACCCTGTACGTATCTGTGTGGAGTGTTGTCTGTGGGGGTCTCGTCAAGGGGTGTTGTGTGGTTACCTCCACCACCAAAGGTGGATGGAGGTCATGTTTTCACCCCTATCTGTCTGTGAACAGGATATCTCAAAAAGTTGTGGATGGATTCGGACGAAATTTGGTAGAGAGGTTTTGGTGTGCGACATGAGATTTTGGTGAAGATCCGGATAATCGAATTTTCAAAGTGATTCTTCACAATTGAGAGATACGGCCAAAAACTATATATAGCACGATATCTCAAAAAGCTATGGACGGATTCGGATGAATTTGATGGACAGGTTAGGTGTGTGACAAGGAAGAATCAATTCGATTTTGGTGAAGATCCGAATCCAGATCCAGAAACAAGAATTTTTTAAATTTTTTAAGGGATTCTTCAACATGGAGAGATGGAGTTAAAAACTATATATCGCATGATATTTCAAAAGGTTGTGGACAAGTTATGACAAAACTAGTTGGTCGAGTTGGTTAGGTGACAAGAACAAGCCGATTTGATTGTGGTTCAGGTCTGGACTATTGGTGGGATAAAAAAAAACATAAACTGTTCAGTCTGGCAGAGAGAGGTATGCGCTCTACTGAGTGCCATTCTCGTTGATGGTGTGCGTTTCTCACTCAAGAGCCACCTTCGCCTAATCCCCTCCCCAGAAAGAAGCAAAGAGGAAAAAAAAATCTCCAAAAAAGACCCACAAAAAACATTCTACATTTTTCTTTTTCAATACAAGTTGGTCTGGTGTTGATGTGGCGGAGGCATAATGGGCCGAATGGCCTCCTCCTGCATCTAATTTCCTTGTGTGTACACCTATGTGACTAACCCACCTTCAGAACCTTAATCAATTACTTAGCACCGTAACTTATTTGGCACCCAAAGGAGATGTGGGAGCGGTGAGAAGTGGTGAGAAATAAATAGTGCAGGTCATTTGTATGCCTTGGCACACCTTGTAACAACCCGGCTGGATTGCTACCACCGAATGATCTGGCCTGATGGTCCATTCTTTCCCCTCACACGCTCTCCTGGATTCCGCTCATGCTCCCGATGATAACTGGTTGGCACGATGGATTGCGGAACCCTGGTGGGGAACAGCTGCCAGTGAAGTGAGGTGAGGTAGATGAGCGGGAAACGAGATGAGCAATCGGGCAGTTGGGTAAGACGATCCTTAGCCACCTTGATCCAGAGCAGATATTCCCTGCTTGCATGGGAAGGTACGAGATGGCATTCTCTTCCAAAATTATCCCATCTTTTTGGCGTTCGAAACCGACTCCGACATAAATTCCTTCGCCTCTATTCGTTCCGTGAGCCATGTTTGAACTGGAGCCTTCAGCCCGGGTGCCTCATGAAAAGGTGGATAAATTAGCAATGGATTCTGCCGGACACCGGTCCACTCAGTCCGAGTAAATCCACAATGATTTCTCCCATACACTGGTATCGCTCATTTCCTGTTCGATGAAGATTCATTCCTAAATTTAGCTTCGTTCCTGTATCGTAGTGTGATTACTACAATTAACGGTGCACGAGAAACAGCAAAAGGCTCTCGTAATGAGAAGTAATCATACACAAGGCCGCAAACAATGACTCATCTCATCTCAGCTCAAAAACCATGATTGGCCGAAATTAAATACCGCGATAACGGAAGAACACAATCGGTTGCCCGCGATTAGTATGAACCCATGACAGTAGAACCCGCGATATTGGAGGGTTTACTGTATTGACAATTGACATAGATACAGATACAGACAGATTGGTGGCACAGGGTCTCCGTGGTGGATTTTCCGGGAAAGGGGGGGGGAGGGGCGAAAATTTGGTGTGAACCTGTCAATTCTGGTGATAAATGGCCTCCTGTTGAGGGGAAGCTGTGGGGATATTCTATGAGGGGGCGGGCTGACAAGCCCACCGTGCGGAATGGTGTGTGTGTGTGTGTGTGTGTGTGTGTGTGTGTGTGTGTGTGTGTGTGTGTGTGTGTGTGTGTGTGTGTGTGTGTGTGTGTGTGTGTGTGTGTGTGTGTGTGTGTGTGTGTGTGTGTGTGTGTGTGTGTGTGTGTGTGTAAGGATTGGAGTCCAGGATGTACAAAGGTAACCAATAAAGGTAATTGATGTGCATCACATTGCTAGTCATACATAACATGCAGTATGATGTGTTCATGCGGTCGTATACTCCGAGGATGGAGCCTACAATAGTGAATACCTTAAACAACCAGATTTAAATTAAATATCAAAAGACTCAAACAACACAACACACACTTTCGTAACCATTACCCATACCTTTTGTGTTCACAGTTGCTGCACACTTGTTGTTCCGTACATCCCAGATCCGGATAGTTTTGTCTCCAGATGCTGTGGCAAACATATCAGGATTCAGAGGATGCCAGCACAGCTGATCCACACTGTCACCATGGCCACGGTAGTTATTTTCTTTGATCTGAAAGCAGCAGCATGAGTATACAAACATTAAAGCCTCATGTGTAGTGGTAAATAAACTGTGCATGTATGCACATATACATAGAGCATGAACATGAAACACAGGATAGCATTTACATTTACAATGACACCGGCATCGTGCATGATTGCACAAGTACTACAAGTACTACAAGTACTACAAGTACTACTTTGGATGGTTTTCCTCATTCCACATTCCCAATTTTAACAGACGGAGATCTCGATTATTTGTGATGGGAGATTTGAATGGTTGTTAAACACACGGATAAACGCTGTGCTGTACGAGTGGTGAGGGAGATGGTAAGGAGAGGGGGGTGAGGGGGAAGAGGGGGATGAGGTTTGTGGACGAGATGCAAAGCACACAAAAACCTCAGAAAATTAATATATTTAAAGAAGAGCCATGGGTGGTTGTGAAGAAGAAGAGACGTGGGTGTATGTGAAGACGAGGAAGAGACGTGGGTGTATGTGAAGACGAGGAAGAGACGTGGGTGTATGTGAAGACGAGGAAGAGACGTGGGTGTATGTGAAGACGAGGAAGAGACGTGGGTGTACGTGAAGACGAGGAAGAGACGTGGGTGTATGTGAAGACGAGGAAGAGACGTGGGTGTACGTGAAGACGAGGAAGAGACGTGGGTGTATGTGAAGACGAGGAAGAGACGTGGGTGTATGTGAAGACGAGGAAGAGACGAGGGTGTATGTGAAGACGAGGAAGAGACGAGGGTGTATGTGAAGACGAGGAAGAGACGAGGGTGTACGTGAAGACGAGGAAGAGACGAGGGTGTACGTGAAGACGAGGAAGAGACGAGGGTGTACGTGAAGACGAGGAAGAGACGAGGGTGTACGTGAAGACGAGGAAGAGACGAGGGTGTACGTGAAGACGAGGAAGAGACGAGGGTGTACGTGAAGACGAGGAAGAGACGTGGGTGTATGTGAAGAAGAGGAAGAGACGTGGGTGGTTGTGAAGAAGAGGAAGAGACGTGGGTGGTTGTGAAGAAGAGGAAGAGACGTGGGTGGTTGTGAAGAAGAAGAGACGTGGGTGGTTGTGAAGAAGAAGAGACGTGGGTGGTTGTGAAGAAGAAGAGACGTGGGTGGTTGTGAAGAAGAAGACGTGGTGGTTGTGAAGAAGAAGACGTGGTGGTTGTGAAGAAGAAGACGTGGTGGTTGTGAAGAAGAAGACGTGGTGGTTGTGAAGAAGAAGAGAGGTGGTGGTTGTGAAGAAGAAGAGACGTGGTGGTTGTGAAGAAGAAGAGACGTGGTGGTTGTGAAGAAGAAGAGACGTGGTGGTTGTGAAGAAGAAGAGACGTGGTGGTTGTGAAGAAGAAGAGACGTGGGTGGTTGTGAAGAAGAAGAGACGTGGTAAATGTGAAGAAGAGGAGACGTGGTGGTTGTGAAGAAGAGACGTGGTGGTTGTGAAGAAGAAGAGACGTGGGTGGTTATGAAGAAGAAGAGACGTGGGTGGTTATGAAGAAGAAGAGACGTGGGTGGTTATGAAGAAGAAGAGACGTGGTGTTTTTGAAGAAGAAGAGACGTGGGTGGTTGTGAAGAAGAAGAGACGTGGTGTTTTTGAAGAAGAAGAGACGTGGGTGGTTGTGAAGAAGAAGAGACGTGGGTGGTTATGAAGAAGAAGAGACGTGGTGTTTTTGAAGAAGAGACGTGGGTGGTTATGAAGAAGAAGAGACGTGGGTGGTTATGAAGAAGAAGAGACGTGGGTGGTTGTGAAGAAGAAGAGACGTGGGTGGTTGTGAAGAAGAAGAGACGTGGGTGGTTGTGAAGAAGAAGAGACGTGGGTGGTTGTGAAGAAGAAGAGACGTGGTAATTGTGAAGAAGAGGAGACGTGTGCAGCATTTGTGAAGGAGAAACAATGGTTGAAATGTATTATTAAAATGATTTTCTGATACCCTTTGTCGACGAGAAACGAATAAAGATGACGAAGCGGAAATGAAAATTAGTTTATGTTTAACGCACGTGAGGCGATACCGGAAACTCACAAGGTGACCTTCTTCTTCTTCTTGGACTACCTCGTGACGCAACAGCGTCGCGCGCACAATTCCAACGAATCACGGTCACGGTGTTATGAGGCGTTGATACTTGGGCCTTGTTCTCGAAGTTGTGTTTATTCGTTGTACCACAATCGCGTGATTAAATTTTTTTTTTAATTCTTACCGGACATATTTCTCATGTTTACTTTTCTTGGGAACTTTCAGAACTACAGCCCACTGGAACCAAGTATCGCCTCACTGTGCCGTTAGGCGGTGTATAAGATGTCCCCAAGTTGGAATATTTTCCACTTTTTATCTCTTTCACAATGTCGACCTGCTCCAAATGATAGCCGCCATCACATCACGAGCCTTTTCATGTGCGACTCGTGAAACACAACGATACGGTAACTCACCATCCTGTCCTTCTCCAGCACGAACACACTCGCCGTCTTATCGAACGAGCCCGACGCCAGTCTCTTGCCATCGCAGCTCCAGGCGACCGAATGCACTTTGGCACTGTGCGCCACGAACTCCTTCACACGGTTATGGGTCCTGAAATGCGCCTGCAGCTGCTCCATGTAGGATGTCGCCATCACCTCTGCAAAGATAACCCGGAACTATTTACATTAACCCGGAATTATTTACATGAACCTGGAATTATTTACATTAACCCGGAACTACTTACCGTCAATCCGGAACTACTAACATTAACCCGGAACTACTTACGGTCAACCCGGAACTACTGACATTAACCCGGAAGCGTAAACAAAATTCTCGCCTTCGCCTGTTGGTTGTTGTGCTGTATCACGTGATTGGGTTTTCGTATATCATGACTCACCCGCTCGGGGTGGCAGTGATGTACATTCGGACGCGGTATAAAGCGGAGTTACTGCTACGTTCCCGCCCTCCTTGTTCCGCTGCACCTCAGACACCACAGTTGGCTGACGCGGATATGGTTGATCGACGAGTCACGGCGCACGGACAGGTGCCCGTTTTCGTCGGAGACGACTTCGAATTGTTTTCGGAACAGTTGGGATGCTATTTCCACGCGAATGATGTGGGCGACGAGAGCAAACAGAAGTCGATCTTGCTCGCCTCGCTGTCGGCGGAACATCTTCGACTGCTGAGTGATTTGGTGGCGCCGGACAAGCCCAGTGGGGACGCGCTGTCGTTTCGGGACATTGTGCAGAGGATGAAAGCACACATGGCGCCGGAGAAGTCATTACAGCTGGCTCGATACTGAGGTGTACGAGGTGCAGTGGAACACGAGAAGCAAGAGTGTAGCATCAACTCCGCTTCATTGCGCGTCCTGATGTACCTCGCGAACCCCTCGCGGGCGAGTCATGATATACAAAAACCCAATCACGTGATACAGCACACTCCTCCCCTCGTACAATGACAAGTCAAATGATGAAAGGACAATCATAACATGACCAACCGAAACCAATCAACACTCAAAATCCTCCAAGTACCACGGCCGCATCCTGACCCTCCTCGGATGGGCAGCGCCGCCAGACTCAGTTCAGGCTCGGTCGAGGTGACACCCTCGCTGGACTCGCCCCATCCGCAATAACAACCACCCCCGGCCGACCAGCCTGCCCGACGTCCTCGGGCAGGACTGAATCAGGTGAAGACCCCGTGGGCGTCGGCACATCCGGCCCTGGCGATACAACGTCTGGCCCTGGCGACATTACAGGTGGGGGTCCCACATCGTTCGGCCCGGGGGGGGTGTGTGGGGGGGGGGTGACGCTGAACAGCGATCATGCATTTGGTCCACGTGCCACTTCCACACCTCCCCACTATCAGTCCGCACCATGCAATTCGCCGGTCCCAGTACCACAGAGACCACAGCCGGCACCCATTTGGAACCGTGGAAATAATCGCGCACCATTACCCGCTGTCTCACATCGAAACCGCGCAGCCGCGTCGGACGCAACACCGCCCCACTCACCGACCCTCCAGGTCGTAGCAAATCCAGTCTGGACCGCAATGCCCGTCCATAGAGATGAATGGCAGGAGAATCACCCGTGACTGGATGAATCGCTTCCTGCAATGGAGCAAAAAGACATCGACCACCGTCTGCACAGGTGCAACACCCCCCCCTGCGCAAAGCCCGTTTCAACATTTTAACAAACGACTCCGCCTGCCCGTTCGTTGCAGGATGATGCGGTGCGGACCTTAGATGTCGAATACCATTTTGACACATAAACTCATCAAATACACCTGCGATGAACTGCGGACCGTTATCAGAGACCAGAACCTTGGGTAATCCTTTATTAGCAAAGATCGTCCGCAGTTTCACTTCTGTAATGTTTGCTGATGTATGCTGCAATACTACAACCTCCGGCCATTTAGAGAATGCATCGATCACAATCAAAAACATTTGCCATTAACCGGCCCCGCAAAATCTACATGGACCCTCTGCCAGGCTCTGTCGGGGTCGGCCATAGCCCCGAGGCTCGACGCGGGTTATCAGCATCTGTTTGGCACGTGGCGCAACGCTTAACCAACTGCTCAATGTCTTTGTCCAACCCCGGCCACCACAACAGGCTACGAGCAAGACTCTTGGTCTTCACGTCACCAAGGTGACTGACATGCAGTTCTTCCAAACACCGCTGCCTGAACTTAGGTGGAATCACCGCCCTCATTCCCCACATAACGCACGGTTGGACCAACGACAGCTCCGATGCGCATGACTTGAAAGGCTGAAATGCCGGTGTCGAAGGTAGATCACTCCAATTCCCCATAGAAATCGCCTGGACGACACGGGTGAGCACTGGATCATGAGCCGATTCCACCGCGACCTGTTTGGCCGTGATCGGCCCGCTTTGGACCTGGCCCAGTGCGAACACATCAACCCGGTCGGCCGACTCAGATGCAGCTGGACCCTCTGCACACGGCAAGCGTGATAGCCCGTCACAGTTAGCATGCTTCTCAGTGCTTTGGAACTGAATATCATAATCGTAAGCAGCAAGAAACAGACACCACCGCTGTATTCGCGTGGCCGCTACCACCAGTACCCCGCGTTCGGGTCTCAGGATGAATTGAAGCGGTTTGTGATCCGTATGCAAAGTGAAATGCCGCCCCAGCAGGTATTGATGAAACCTCCGCACACCCCAGACGAGGCTGAGAGCCTCGCGCTCGATCTGGGCATATTCCCGCTCTGCTGCGGACAGTGTCCGGGATGCAAAACAAACAGGCCGCTCGGAACCATCGTCCATCCTGTGGGAGAGCACTGCCCCGATGCCATATGCAGACCTGTCGCATGCCAATAAGAGCGGACGCGCAGGCTCGTAGTGCACGAGGACCGTATCCTCTGTGAGCAGCCGCTTGACGCGGTCAACGACGCCTGGTGTGCAGGCCCCCAAGCCCAGCACTCGTCCTTCCTGAGCAACCGTGTTAACGGCGCAAGTTGTGAGCTGAGCCCGCGAACGAACCTTTGGTAATACTGGGCCATACCAATGAACGAGCGCAGCTGCGTCTTGTCGCGAGGCGGTGGCATGTGCTGAATCGCCTCCACCTTCCGAGGGCCTTTCAACAGCCCCTCCGGCGTGATGATGTGCCTGAGGTATTCCAAGTGCTGCTTGAAGAACGCGCACTTGTCCCTGTTCAAGCGCAGGCCGCACGCTTCTAGCTTTGTCAGCATTTGGGCAATGTTCGGAAGGTGCTCGTCCGCCGTTTTCCCCGCAATGAGCACATCGTTCAGGTAGGTCTGAGCGGGCAGGCCAATGCAAACCTGATCCATGGCTTTCTGCCACAAGGCTGGGGCCGAAGCAATACCAAAACAGAGTCGGGTATATCAATAGAGCCCTTGACACGTGTTGATTGTCAAAAACTCGCTACTCCCGGGATCCATCGCCAGGTGAAAATATGCATCACGCAGGTCTAGCTTCGTGAAGTATCGACTCCCCACCAATCGCGCATATATTTCATCGATTGACGGCAGTGGATATTGCTCCACGCTGAGCCTCGGGTTAACCGTGGACTTGAAATCCCCGCACAATCGGACGTCTCCATTCCGTTTCAGCACCGTGACGACCGGGGTGGCCCAATCTGAGTACGACACCCGTTCGATCACTCCACAGGCCTCCAGCCTATCCAGTTCACCCTTGACCTTGTCCCGCAGGACATACGGCACCGGTCGTGGTTTACAAAAACGAGGAACCACCCCCTCCTTCAGGAAGAGCTTTGCCTCCATGCCCTTGAGTTTCCCAAGGTCGTCGCAAAACAAACCTTGATGTCTTTGAAGAATCTTCTCCAACTGATCCTCCCACCGGCTCGGCACGGGTTGCACAAGGTGAACTGCGGCCCATTCTAGCCTGATGCGGGACAGACAGTCTCGGCCGAGGAGAGACGGTCCCCTCCCCCGCACGACGTACAATGAAAGCGCGGCGACTTGGCCTTGGTACCGCACAGACACGTCTGCCATCCCGACTGGCGTTATCTTCTCGCGGGTGTACGTGAACAGCGTGAGGTTTGACCTGATAAGCTTCAGGCCGTTGAGTCTCCGCACAGTCTGTTCGCCTATGATCGACACAGCCGCTCCCGTATCAACCTGAAACGTGATCGACGTTTTGTTCACTTCGATTTCCACCGTCATCGGGCGTGCCGCCGCCGGGCCAATTGAAAACAGGCTCAACAACGGCTGCCGGTTCCGCCCCGGGTCGCCAAGGTCGCCTCGCACATCGCCGTCCATGACCTTAATGGTGGCCGGCGCCCCATGGCACACACGCTTCAGATGACCCACCTTGTGACAATTTAAACACACCGTGCCTTTGTACGGGCACGCACGGCGCAGGTGTCGACCTCCGCATCCCAAACACGTCCGCGGGGTCACCTCGCCGCTCGTGCGGCCGCGCGGCGACCGCGCGGCGACGTCCGACCCGCACCGAAGGTCGTGCGTGCGTCCCGGGGCGCTCGCAACCCCGCGTGGCCGGTGATGGCCCGAACATCTCCGCGAGTCTGCTCGACAGCTGTCGCAGTGCCGACTGCCGAGTCGAATGTAATGGCTTCACCCTTCAGCCGTAGAACCGCCGAAACCATCTTCGCATCTTGTAAACCAGCAATAAAACGATCTCTGAGCCGAGCTGGACGCTCCTCCGCCGTGAACTTGCATGCCATGGAAGAATGCTTCACTCGCACCACGAAATCAGCGACACGCTCCTCTGCACCTTTCGAGAGGCGATCGAACTGGTATCGAGCGAGCTGTAATGACATCTCCGGCGCCATTGTGCTTTCATCTTCTGCACAATGTCCTGAAACGACAGCCCGTCATCACGGGGCTTGTCCGGCGCCACCAAATCACTCAGTAGTCGATAATGTTCCGTCGACAGGGAGGCGAGCAAGATCGACTTCTGTTTGCTCTCGTCGACCACATCATTCGCGTGGCAATCGCATCCCAATTGTTCTGAAAACAATTCGAAGTCGCCTCCGACGAAAACGGGCACTAGTCCGTTTTCAACCATCCTCGTCAGCCAACTGTGGTGTACGAGATGCAGTGGAACACGAGAAGCAAGAGTGTAAGCAGCAACTCCGCTTTATTGCGTGTCCTGATGTACATTCCTGCCACCCCGAGCGGGCGAGTCTTGATATACGAAAACCCAATTACGTGATACAGCACAGATACCAGTTTGATCGCCTCGCGAAAGGTACAGGGGAGCGCGTCGCTGATTTCGTGGCACGGATTAAGCATTCCTCCATGGCATGCAAGTTCACGGCAGAGGAGCGTCCAGCTCGGCTCAGAGATCGTTTTATTTCTGGTTTGCAAGATGCCAAAATGGTTTCGGGGGTTCTACGGCTGAACGGTGAAGTCATTACATTTACCTCGGCGGTCGACACTGCTACAGCTGTCGGGCAGACTCTCGGAGATGTTCGGGCCATCACCGGCCGCAGCATGCCAGATGGCCCGGGGGCCCATGCGGTGTCGCGAGCGCCCCGGGACGCACGCACGTCCTTCGGTGCGGGTCGGGGCCTGACGTCGCCGCACGAGCGGCGAGGTGACCCCGCGGATGTGTTTGGGATGCCGAGGTCGATACCTTTGCCGTGTGTGCCCGTTTAAAAGCACCGTGTGTTTACGTTGTCACAAGGTGGGTCATCTGAAGCGTGTGTGCCTAGGGGCGTTGGCCACCGTTAAGATCAGGGACGGCGATGTGCGCGGCGACCTCGGCGACCTGGGGTGAAACCGGCAGCCGTTGATGGGCCTGTTTTCAATTGGCCCTGCGGCGGCGCGCCCGATGACGGTGGAAGTCGAAGTGAACAACATGCCGATCACGTTTCAGGTTGATACGGGAGCGGCTGTGTCGATCATCGGCGAACAGACCGCACGTAGACTCAACGATCTGAAGCTTATCAGGTCTGACCTCACACTGTTCACATACACCCGCGAGAAGATAACGCCAGTCGGGATGGCAGACGTGTCTGTGCGGTACCAAGGCCAGGTCGACGCGCTTCCGTTTTATGTCGTGCGGGGGAGGGGTCCGTCTCTCCTCGGCCGAGACTGGCTGACCCGCATCAGGCTAGACTGGACCGCCGTTCACCTTGTGCAACCCGTGCCGAGCTGATGGGAGGATCAGTTGGAGAAGATTCTTCAAAGACATCAAGGTTTGTTTTGCGACGACCTTGGGAAACTCAAGGGCATGGAGGCAAAGCTCTTCCTGAAGGAGGGGGTGGTTCCTCGTTTTTGTAAACCACGACCGGTGCCGTATGCCCTGCGGGACAAGGTCAAGGGTGAACTGGATAGGCTGGAGGCCTGTGGAGTGATCGAACGGGTGTCGTACTCAGATTGGGCCACCCCGGTCGTCATGGTGCTGAAACGGAATGGAGATGTCCGATTGTGTGGGGAATTCAAGTCCACGGTTAACCCGAGGCTCAGCATGGAGCAATATCCACTGCCGTCAATCGATGAAATATATGCGCGATTGGCGGGGAGTCGATACTTCACGAAGCTTGATCTGCGTGATGCATATTTTCACCTGCCGATGGATCCCGGGAGTAGCGACCTTTTGACAATCAACACGTGTCAAGGGCTCTATCGATATACCCGACTCTGTTTTGGAATTGCTTCGGCCCCAGCCTTGTGGCAGAAAGCCATGGATCAGGTTTGCATTGGCCTGCCCGCTCAAACCTACCTAGTCAATGTGATCATTGTGGGGAAAACGGCGGACAAGCATCTTGCGAACATTGCCCAAGTGCTGACGAAGCTAGAAGCGTGCAGCCTGCGCTTGAACAGAGACAAGTGCGCGTTCTTCAAGCAGCGCTTGGAATACCTCGGCCACGTCATCACGCCGGAGGGGCTGTTGAAAGGCCCTCGGAAGGTGGAGGCGATTCAGCACATGCCACCGCCTCGCGACAAGACGCAGCTGCGCTCGTTCATTGGTATGGCCCAGTATTACCAGAGGTTCGTGCATGGGCTCAGCTCACAGCTTGCGCCGTTAACGCGGTTGCTCAGGAAGGACGAGCGCTGGTCCTGGGGGCCTGCACACCAGGCGGCGTTCGACCGCGTCAAGCGGCTGCTCACAGAGGATACGGTCCTCGTGCACTACGAGCCTGCGCGTCCGTTCTTATTGGCATGCGACAGCTCTGCATATGGCATCGGGGCAGTGCCCTCCCACAGGATGGACGATGGCTCCGAGCGGCCTGTTTGTTTTGCATCCCGGACCCTGTCCGCAGCAGAGCGGGAATATGCCCAGATCGAGCGCGAGGCTCTCAGCCTCATCTGGGGTGTGCGGAGGTTTCATCAATACCTGCTGGGGCAGCATTTCACTTTGCAGATGGATCACAAACCGCTTCAATTCATCCTGAGACCCGAACGCGGGGTACCGGTGGTAGCGGCCGCGTGGATTCAGCAGTGGTGTCTGTTTCTTGCTGCGTACAATGACGATATTCAGTTCCGGAGCACCGAAAAGCATGCTAACTGCGACGGGCTCTCGCGCTTGCCTTGCGCGGAGGGTCCAGCTGCATCTGAGTCGGCCGACCGGGTTGATGTGTTCGCGCTGGGCCAGGTCCAAAGCGGGCCGATCACGGCCAAACAGGTCGCGGTGGAATCGGCTCATGATCCAGTGCTCGCCCGTGTCGTCCAGGCAATTTCTCCGGGGAATTGGAGCGATCTACCTTCAACGCCGGCATTTCAGCCTTTCGCGTCGCGTGCATCGGAGCTGTCATTGGTCCAACAGTGCGTTATGTGGGTAATGAGGACGGTGATTCCACCGAAGTTCAGGCAGCGGTGTTTGGAAGAACTGCATGTCAGTCACCTTGGCATCGTGAAGACCAAGAGTCTTGCTCGTAGCCTGTTGTGGTGGCCGGGGTTGGACAAAGACATTGAGCAGTTAGTTAAGCGTTGCACCACGTGTAAAAAAGATGCTGATAACCCGCGTCGAGCTTCAGGACTATGGCCTACCCCAGGCAGGGCCTGGCAGGGGTTCCATGTGGATTTTGTGGGGCCGGTTAATGGCAAAATGTTTTTGATTCTGATCGATGCATTCTCTAAATGGCCAGAGGTTGTAGTAATGCAGCATACATCAGCGAACATGACAGTAGAAAAACTGCGGACGATCTTTGCTCATAAAAGGTTACCTGAGGTTCTGGTCTCTGATAACGGTCCGCAGTTCATCGCAGGTGTATTTGATGAGTTTATGCGTCAAAATGGTATTCGACATCTAAGGTCCGCACCGTATCATCCTGCAACGAATGGGCAGGCAGAGTCGTTTGTTAAAATGTTGAAACGGGCTTTGCGCAGGGGGGTGTTGCACCTGTGCAGACCGTGGTTGATGTCTTTTTGCTCCAATACAGGAATGCTATTCATCCTGTCGCCGGCGATGCTCCGGCCATTCGTCTCTCTGGACGGGCATGTGGTCCAGGCTGGATTTGCTGCGACCTGGAGGGTCAGTGAGTGGCGCGGTGTTGCGCCTGACGCTGCTGCGCGGTTTTGATGTGGGACAGCGGGTAATGGTGCGCGATTATTTCCACGGGTCCATTTGGGTGCCGGTTGTGGTCTCTGTGGTACCGGGGCCGGCGAATTGCATGGTGCGGACTGATGGTGGGGAGATGTGGAAGCGGCACGTGGACCAGATGCATGATCGCTGTTTAGCGTCACCCCCCCCCCCCATGCCGAACGATGTGGGACCCCCACCTGTAATGTCGCCATGGCCAGACGTTGTATCACCAGGGCTGGATGTGCTGACGCCCGTGAGGTGTTCACCTGATTCAGTCCTGCCCAAGGACGACGATCAAGCTTGTCGGCCGGGGGCGGTTGTTCTTGCGGATGGGGCGAGTCCGGCGAGGGTGTCGCCTCGACCAAGCCGGGAGGCGTCTGAGCCTGGGCCGTCTGGCGTCGCTGCCCGTCCGAGGCGGGTCAGGAGACGGCTGCGGTACTTGGAGGATTTTGATTGTTGATTGGTTTCGTTTGGTCATGTTATAATTGTCATTTCATCATTTGAATTGTCATTTTACGAGCGGAGGAGTGTGCTGTATCACGTGATTGGGTTTTCGTATATCATGACTCGCCCGCTAGGGTTGGCAGTGATGTACATTCGGACGCGCAATAAAGTAGAGTTACTGCTACGCTCTCGCCCTCCATGTTCCGCTGCAGCTCGGACACCACAGTTGTAGTTGTTGTTTTAGTTGTTATTCGAGGCTGTTTTTCTCAAGGATTCTGGACATTACGAAAACCAAACACTCAAAGAAGAATAAACCAAGAACTCCAAACCAAGAAAAAATCTCTTTTCATCAGTACATTCGGTAAATTCCAAGTAATTCATGCCTGTAAATATTATGTTTACATTTTTTTTTAAACAACCAAGTCAAAAATGACAAGAGCTTGCGATTTGGCAATAAAAAAAAAACAAAGTCAACATTAAAAATGAATTCAGAGAAACATCGAAATTACATAAATTAAAATTAAATTAAATAGAAAAACATGAACAAAAAAAAATGAAAAAATGAATGTCGGTCACCAGAACTTGTGTCCTAGGCCGAAGCCGAAATAGTAATGGCGTTTCCACGCTCGACAGCCAAGCACAGCCGTGCCTTGAAGCATGACAGTTGTCCATTATCACCAACGGATGCTGCAAGCATTCCGCCCATGTCATTGATAATGTGACACGTTGATTGGCCGTAGACCCTCGTTGTTTACATGGCGATTAGGCTCAAACATGGAGGACTGACTAAGGCCGACATATTTCTGGCACTTCATGTTTTCCGCATAGGTGGCAACTGCTCCGGCAGTCATAGGTGGCAACTGCTCCAGCTGTCATAGGTGTGTTGGGGACGTGCGATTCGGCAAATGTGTCAAAGCAATGCAGTCCCAAGTTAGACTTGTCCCGTTCAGTCCCAAGTTAGACTTGTCCCGTTCAGTCCCAAGTTAGACTTGTCCCGTTCAGTCCCAAGGTAGACTTGTCCTGTTCTTGTGGAGGGCAATACTCAAACCATCAGATTCAGGGCGTCCACTTTCGCCACGGTCTAACACTCCAAACCAAACGAACCCAAAACAAATGGTACCCCTGCCCCATGAAGGGCACTCCTGACCACGTTGTTCAAGGCAGCATGTCTTTGGAAACCACCTGCGCTGAAACGGCACGAAAAACCATGATGGCCGAGCGTGTCCATCCTTCTACCGCATTGACCCTTATGATTCTCACAGACAGTCGCTCCAACAACCCTCAGGGGCTCCGGGTCAAGCGGGGTTCCCTGGAAGGAACGGGGACTATGTGGAGCCACGACCCACTCTCCTTGGGGACTCTCCTTGGTTGCTGCGGCCAAAAGACGGGCTCTGGTGACCTGATCAGCCCTGTTCATCAGGCTGGCAAATGACGCTCTTGCTGCCTCGACATCCCAAGCTTTTGGCTGTGCCGGGACAGACCTTCAGGTTTTCTGGCGTAGACCAAACTCCATGTTGACACAGCCGCTGCCAACTCCCCCGTTTGCGTCACCCCGTTTACACGGGACAGAATGGCATCGACCAAGTTCGTCGGAAAAGCATCGAACTCCAGCTTTGGTCACGAGTCAGCAAAATGTGTTGCACAACACAATCGGGCGAACACTGCCATCTTTATTGGTTAAAGTGAATACATTTGTGCCGAAAAAAAACAGGATGCACGTCTTCCAAAACCTTACACCTCAAAATCATGTCAATGAACAGGGTGCGGGAAGATAGGAAGTGAACCCGAAAGTTCCCTGTCGTGTAAGGTCCTGAAAGTCCCTGTGGTGTCCATCTTGTATACCACGTGTTCCCCGCCCCATCCCTCTCCCTTCCACAGATCTCCAAATGTTTCTGTCCCCCACTGTTTTGTCCTTCCCTCTCCCACCCCTCTTGTCTCCTGCCCTCCTTGTTGTGTGTTGTGTGCTAGCTCTCATATGAGCCTATACAACCCCCCCCCTCCCGCTTCAGCAGATTCCTTGCACAGAAGAGCCTGAAGATGGCCCAGTCTGAGTCCGTTAGGGCCCGCAGCCAACCCGGATGGAAATAGATTGACCGAAGTCCGGACGGAATGCTCTGAGCGAACCATGAGAGCGGCCAATTCACCGTCGGTCAAATCCGCAAGGTTGAGGTCTGGTGGGGCAGCCAAGTGTTTGGCTTTCAGAGCATTCGCCATTTCGGCTGATTTTGGAGCATGCCCGTCACGGGACGCCAACTCTCTGATGGCACACTTGATGACCATGTTGCTGAATTTGGCCTTCACCATTTTATTGATACATTGCGGGTCGTCAACTTTGTGGAGCTTTATGATGGAGTTGCTTGAAAGGGCGATTGGAAGGGGTGGCAGGCCATCCAAATACATAAAATCGGTCACCTGACACTTGATTTTGGATGTCAGCAAAACATAGGGAGAGTCCATTACCTCATTATTGGGCACCCTAATGCAAAAAAAAAATAAAACACGAGGAGGCGATGTCAGGTCAACAGGCCTTGGTCCTCAAAGACATCATGGAGGAGTTGGTTGAGGGTGTTGGCAACAGGGATACGAATGTCCTCAGGTACTTTTCGGAGTATACTGAAATCGTCACGACATCTCAAGAAGTTGGTGGAAATGTCCATTTGTTGGGCACAGGTGGCCGGGTGGGGGCTCTTTGTGATCCTACTGCAAGTAGGGCATGGCTAGTTAGTCGAAAACACCACCACCTGATGGCCAGACAATTTAACACAGGAGTAGTGGTAGCAAGAGTTACATAACCGACACAGGATGGAACACTTCCTCGTATTGACAAGCTTGTATCTGGGGCATGGGAGTGTATTGTCCAAAGTAACCATGCTGGGAACTAAGGGGTTAGTTGATGCAGCGTTATTTCCAAAGTTGCCACCAAAGGAACTAGCAATGCTACTCACCACTCCAACACATCGAAAGCCACTATCAAAATTTTCACCACAACTAAGTCTGTCAGAGGCTGCCAATACGGAGTTATATTGGCCACCGACAAGGCCCCCACTGCCAAAGGCCATCGGACACCCATCATAGTCATTGTTGATGCCAGCCACAACACTGGTGGCAGCTGAACATTCATCGTTGTTATCGCTGACACCAGCCAGACTGTCAGTGGCCGTCAAACGCCCATCGTTGTCGACTCCAGCCACACAGCCAGTGGCCACCGAATGCTCATCATTGTTGTTATCGATGCCAGCCATGCCACCAGCAGCCACTGAATGCCCTTCGTTATTATCGATGCCAGCCATGCCCCCAGTGGCCGCCGATTGCCCATCATTGTCATCGTCGTCACCGGCCCCATGACCAGTGGCTTCCAAACACTGGACACGGCTAAGTTTCATGTTGGGCTCTGGACCACATAGCCTTGAGGCTGCCGTACGCTTTCATGTGACAATCGGGCTGCGGCACGTTCTCAGGACCACCTTGTTCCATCGCACCTTTCACAACCTTGAAGCATAAAACTGCATTTTCTTAGTTGTTTTCAGAGCAACCTCCCTGTTGGTCCAAGTGTGTCTGGCGAGCTTCACTTTGGCGAAATTCCCTTTCCCAATCATCTTGGGATCCGGTAATTGGCAATCTGTGACTGATCATCGGTCGCAAAAGTCACCGAGATCATCGGTCACCGAGTTCCGGCAGCATGTTCCACCACCACACTTGCTTGGACAGGGTTGTCATGTCGGCAACGAGGTGGTCTCTGTCCAGTTCATTCAATGTAGGAAGCGGGATTCGCACAGCAATGTTGCTCTGCCCAAGGCCGTCCTGCTCATTCAGAATGTGCTTGTGGTTCACACCTTCATGTTGGGGGGACAAATCATCGACAAACTCAGGCTGTCAGGCTTCACCTTGGCAACAACACTGGGTCCTGCCTCCTTAACCTGGGGTGGACCGACCCTGGGCCCACGGTCTTAATACCACGGTAAGGTACAAGCAGAAAAAATGCCAGCCTCACATCGTGCACTCAAGCAGTTGTGCTGAGGGAAGTTTGAGATGGTCAATTCAATTATTTCGATCATTGGCGTCAGAACCTCACCGAAACTTTGACACGAGACCCTAACTTTGCCCTCTTGGCCCTAAATTTACCCTCTTCCTTGTTGATAGTTCACCTGGGAGAAGAGAACCAAGGCTAACCCTCTTTATGGATTGAGACGTAGAATGTAGTTTGTTTGTTTGTTTTTTATTTGTAATATCGAGGCTCGTATGAGAACTAATACACAGAACGTGCAACAAGGAGGGCAGGAGATAAGAGTGGCGGGAGAGGGAAGGACAGAACAGTGTGGAACAGAGAAATGAGATCTTTGGAGGGGAGGGTACACAGGGTAAACAAGATGGACACTACAGGGACTTTCAGGAAGGAAAGCAGGGAATTTGAAGGAGGTGGGTTTGGGGTGGATTAACGGGGGTAGAATAGATCGAGGATTTGGATGGGGGAATATCTGTTTTGGTTTGGATCTGTTTTTGCAATGCTTTTATGCAGGACGGTAATGTTTGCTGATTTCCAAGCAGATGGCCGATGGCCTTGAGCAAATGAAAGGGTGAATAGAATAGAGAGAGAGGGTGAGCAAGAGCAGAGGAGCAGGTTTTTAGGACATGTGGGCTGATGCCGTCTGGACCAGTTGTAGAATCTGAGTCGAGGTTTGACAGCAAGCCCTCCACCTTGTCAGGAGAAAAGGACTCAGAGTCCAGGGACAGTTCGGTGCGACTGGGTTAGGTGGGTACAGAAAGCGATGGGTTTTGGACACAAGATTTCGATGCAAACACCGAGTTTAGCCATTCAACCTTTTCACGTGCGGTATCAGCGGTGTGGCCATTTGAGGTAAGAGAGGGGATGGAGGGGGAACATACACCAGAAACAGACTTGATTAGATGCCACCATGACTTGGAGGAGGGAGAGAGGTTTGAGAGTTGTCAGGCTTGAGATTAGAAAGATGTTGTTTTCTGGCTCTCTTGAGGGTAGATACACACTTGTTCCGAGCTTTATGGAAGGAACTGAGATTACCTACAGTTGGATTTGCCTTCCATGAGGTGAAGGGAAATTGTTTCAGGACAACTGCCTCGCCACAAGTTTCAGCGGACCATGGGCGGGAGGAAGTGTAGGACAACTGAAGACGAGAGGAGATAAATCTGTGCATGAGGGAGAGCAAGTTTCTTTAAAATAATTCCCAGGATGAGTTTATGTTGTAGAAAGTAGTGATAAGAGACCAGTCTAGAAGTTTGATGGCTGCTTGGAGACCCTGCCAGTCAGTCTGAGTGAAATGCCAGACTCGACGGCGGTGAGGTGGTTCTCTGATAACAGCCAGAGAGATGTCCACTTTAACAAGGACGTGGTCAGAAGAACCAATTGGAGCGAAGGAAGAGCAGCAGATATTGTCAGGGAAATTTGTGAAAATCAGATCCAGAAGAGATGGAGTACCATTGGTTGAGATCCGGGTCGGGAAGTTGACCGATTGAGTCAGTCCAAATGAGTCGCAGAAAGCTTTTGCTGACGTGCCATGACAGGTGAGAGAGGTACCCACACCGAGCCAACTGGCATGATGGCAATTGAAGTCACCACATTAGAGGAAGAGAGAGTTTAGATGAGAAGATAGAAGTTGGTCGAAGTTTTCAGTTAGTGAGGTGTAAATGGAGTCATCACTGTTTGGTGGACGGTGCAGTACACATATAAACATGAGGTGGGAGTGGAGGGGAACCCGGAACCAGAGGTATTCCTGGGGGTGTGGGGGAGTGAGAGCAGTGCATGGAGAGTGAGGAATAGAGTCTTTGATTTAGAGAGCAACACCTCCACCAGGACGAGGCTCAGGTCTGTCATACCAGAGGAGGGAGTAACCGGGGAGAGATACTTGGGAGTCAGAGACGTCTTGAGGGAGGAAAGTTTCTGTAAGGCAGATTATGTCTGGTTTGTGAGTGGCAAGCTGTATAGAAAGATCTGTAAGGTTTGAGTGAAGGCCCCAGATGTTTGAGGTCCACACTGTTAAAGAAGAGGGAGGGGAGGAGGCTTTGGGTGCAGTGGAGGGAGGGAGGGTAGGACAAGGGAGGAAGGTGGGAGGTAAGAAGAGTTATTGAAAGAGTGTAGAGGATTGCGGAAGAGCTCGTGGAGGGGGCCAGATGAGGAGGAGAAAAGGCCCAGAGTAAAAAGAGAGGGGGCAGAAGGAAATTGAGGCTTTGAGGAGGTGGAGTGATGAGATGGAGGCGAGAGAGCAGGGGAAGGAGGCAGCGTTGTGGATGTGAGGGGGGGGAAACTTTGAGAAGGGTGAGTGAGGGGGGTGAATGGAGGGAGAAAGGTGAGAGGGAAGTTTTTGAGAGGGAAGAGTGTGATGCTTGCTTTCAGAGGGAGGCATGAATTGGCAATGAAGTTGGAAAAAGCGGATGATTGATGGGAATTTTATTTTTTTAATGCAATGTCGAGGCTCGTATTAGGTTTAGCATACTCAGGATAATATTTAAAACGCACGTCCAGACGGGAGAAATCTCCACCAATGAAACCCTCAAATTAATAACCTATTCCATGCTTTATATATCAAAGCAGGGATGAGTAGGGGAGATGATTGAACAAGCAGGATATAAGAGAAGTTGCCTTTCAACTGGGAAGGAGTAACTTTTCTCAAAGCTTCAAGTCAAAACCTGCTTTTCTACCACTGGGAAAGGAGAGGAACAGAGTCTAAACAATAGCTTTGGCAGATGTAATTTAACCTCAGCAAGTGTAAGGTGTTGAAGATGGGAAAGAACAATGAAAGTAGAGATTACAGGATGTCAGGGGTAATTTTGGAGTGTGTCACACAGGAGAAGGATCTGAGGGTGGTCATACATATGGGAGGTAAGAAGTCAGCACAGTGCCAGGCAGCTATAAGTAGAGCAAATTGGGTTTTAGGTAGTATTCGGAGGGGGATCATTGATAAATCAAGAGGTGGTGTTAACATTGTACAGGAATTTATTGAGGACCACATCTAGAATGTTGTGTGCAGTTTTGGTCACCACAACTCAGGAACGACGTAGATGCCATCGAGAGGGTTCAGCGCAGGGCTACGAGATTGATTACAGGCCTAGCTTGACTTATCTACGAGGAGCGGTTGAAGGAGACAGAGCTATGCACTAGAAAGGAGGCAGTTACGAGGAGATATGATGGAGATGTTTAAGATAATGAAAGGTAGAGATAAAATAAGTGAAGATGAATTATTCAACAGAATAGACAGTGATAGGACAAGGAGCCATAGCCTGAGAGTAAAGAAGAGGAGAGTTATGATGGTAGTAAGGTAGGGGACTATTACTCAGAGAGTAGTTAATGCATGGAGTGGTTTCCCTGGAAAGGTAGTGGCAGCTGAAACAGTCGGTAAGTTTAAATTAGAATTAGATAGGTACCGGGAAGTTATGGAGATGGACGGGTACCGGGATGTTGGCAGGACTTTTGGGTAGCTTGAGCATTGATGGGCGATTGTGTGCATGTGCACCGAGTGCTGTTTGTGGGGGTCTCATCAAGGGGTGTTGTGTGGTTGATGATGTGTGTGTTTTTTTTTTTAACTAATCCCATGCCCCCTCCCCTGAGGAGAGAAAAAAAAACAAACAAAAAAACCCCCCCAAAAAACACGATTAAAAATAAATAAATAATTTGGATCTTTTGTTGATAAATGAGTGTGGTGTTGATGTCACACAGGCATGATGGGCTGAACGGCCTTCACTTCTGTCTGATCTATTTCCTTACGTAATGTTGCTTCCGGCAGGCAAGGTCCAAGTACAGCCAATCAGAATAGAGCACAAACAGCCCCTCAACGTCCCACACAGTTTGGAGGTACGGACAGTTACACAGATCAAACGAGTAAATCGTTACTTCGGCGCGTTCTCAGGGATTGACAAATCAACTGCAGCATTTTACAGAAGTTCAATGAATATTTAGTGAGTGAGGGACAATGTCTTTATTCGCTCCAACCAATTACAAATGCTTGAAGAGGAAATCAACTTCGACATCCCTGACAACCAAGATCCACAACCTCCCCAGGATGGCATGCTACAAGCCCACTTTACAAGGCAACACAAATGGAAGCACCATCGGCTCTTTTCAGAGTCTGCTCTTGTGGACCCAGATCACACTCTGCCTCTCCACACACGCACTCAGTTCCATACACTACTTCAGGAGTGTGATGACGTCTTTGATCCGGCATAAATGTCAACGTGGGACCTGTACTACCTCCACAATGCAAAGGTCACCTTCCCCCAGTACGCCAGAGATCAACTTGTTGAGTTGCAACAAAAAAATTGAAGGCTTTGGGGTCTTCATTTGACTTGAAGATGTGGGAGTCACTGTGGAGTACCTCAACTAATAATTTCTCATGAAGAAGCCGAATGGAGGATTCCAACTTGTCACAGCATTCGCCGATGTTGGGCGTTACAGTGAGCCTCGACCTTCACTGATAACTCAACCCGATGCAACATTGCCCAGTGGAAATACATCATTGCAACAGACCTAACCGACGATTTTTACCACATTCCATGAACGTGATCATCTAATCATTGAAATACTGTGGAGTGGTCACACCTGACAAAGGTGTTTGCGTATGCACTCGATCTGCCACAGGCATGTCTGGATCTGAAAGTCCCCTTGAGGAATTGACATGCCATATCCAAGGTGATCTTTTGGAGGTGGGCGGGGGGAGAGGGAGTCATCAAACTCGCGGGTGATCTCTACTGCGGTGGTAACAGTCCTGAGGAACTTCTTCTCAACTGTCAACGTTTACTACATGCCCTGTCATGATGTGATCTGTCCCAAAGACGACCATCTGTCTCGAGTCAATAAACTATTCTGGGATGGATTTGGTCTCAGGGCACCTTGCAAGCGAGCCCGCATCACGTGGTCACTCCCTACCTCCTCTCCACCAGAGAAGGTTTCAGGCATGAGATCTTTCATTGGAGCTTACAAGATGCTTACAAGATGCTTACAAGAGTCCTTTCACAATGTGCCTCGGATACAACACCCTTGGATGCTGTCACTGTCAGACGTTAGTCCAGTGAACGGATCAAGTGGACAGATGATGGCTCAGTCTGTTTTTCCTTCCAAATGGTTCAGTCTGCTCTTGCATCCACTGATATCATAACCCTCCCCTGACCAGACGATCAATTCTGGGTTGTCACAGACGGTGCTGTTAAGAAGTCTGGCATCACATCCATCCTGTGTGTGACCCATAGCAATAAACTCAAGCTTGCTTAGTTTTTCAGTGTCAAACTGATCGGTTGCCAACTGACTTGGTTACCCTGTGAAATTGAAGCTCTGTCCATCGTGGCTTTGATGAAGCACTTCAGCTCGTACATCGTGCAGTCCAAACAGCGGTCCAGTCCTTGTGTTCTCGCAGACAAAAAAAACTGGATGTACAGGCCTCTGAGAAACTATCCAGGGGAGATTTTTCTGCCAGTCTACGTGCCACTATCTTCCTTTCCACAGTCAGTTGCTAATACACCTCTGTCAGACACCAAGCTGCATCTGTAAATCCTCCATCAGGCTTTGCAAGCCTTTTGTACACCAGACTTGTAATTCTACTGTTTACCAGGTATCTATTGATGACATTGTGTCACACTCAACATAACATCCATTCCCCAGCAGGCCAGCATGGCTAGCTATCCAATCTGAATGTCCCCACCTCCTGCACACCATACCCACCTGTTGCAAGTTACTCACCCTTCAAAGAAGCTTTCCAACGGTCGTGATGTCAAACACTACCTCCGAGTTGCTACGATTGCACGAGATGGTTTACTCGTCGTCCGGCGGGACGAGCTTCTTTCCCACTACAGGGAATGCATTGCCATTCCGCGTAATATCCTGGAAGGTCTGATCACCACTCTCCATCGACGTCTTTGTCACCCATCAGATAATCAACTCAAATCAGTCACCCTCCAATACTTCGATGCACTTGACATGGATGCTTCCATTGAATGAGTCACTGCTCGTTGCCATACTTGCGCTGCTCTCCAGAGTATCCCACACACCGTCATTCCCCAGTCTTCCAGTGACCCTCCAGAGGTAATCGGCATCTCATTTGTGGCTGATGTTAACAAACATGAGGGACAACTCATTTTAGTTATCCGAGAGTGTCACGTCTTACACGGCGGCATGCATCATTGGCAACGAATGCCATGACACCTTGAGGGATACTCTCATACAATTGTGCATTGGGTTCTTTCACTGATCAAAGTTGCGTTTCTGGCAGCAACTGTTTTCTCCATTGGTGATTGAGGAGGGTGGCCTGTGCCCCCACAGGACACATGGGTGACAAATCCATTACTGACCTCCTGTGTCCCAGAGGGCAGTAATGGGTTTGCCATCAATAAGACAGTGTACCATGCATCTTCTGCCAATTAGATTCAAGAGCTTCTGGTTTTGCTGAGGGCACCTTGACTTGTGGTCTTTTTGAGAGGGTTGGGCCTTCCACCATCAAACCCACTTGATTGATGGGGCTAAATGTTTTCTGGTGTCCGTGGTCTCCTTGGCATCTGAGGGCTCTCCGTATCCATATCTTGGGTGTTGCAGCTTCCGAGGCACTGGCTTCTGGGTCACTATTGGCCCCCTCACAGCGGTCCAGCCCAGTATCCCTGCTGCTGGTTCAGTCTCCTACATCCTGGGGACAGGTGTCCTGCTTGTCCGCATTGGAAACGGTGGTCACAAGTCTGCTCTGTGCCCACCCCGCGACATGCAAGCCACCTGTGTAACTGGCCTCTTCTTGCTCCTGGTGAAGTGGTAGTTCTCATTATCACCACCAGCATTTCTCTATTCTGGGCATTTCTGCCTTCAGTTGCTCTATCATCACCTGGATCTTCCCAATGCTCCTGCCTTTTCTTTCTTATTGTTATCTGATGCCCCACTTGGGGGAGGTGACTCCCCTTTGAGATGTCCGTCTCCCTCAGCCTCATTCTTCCCAACTGTTTGTAGTTCTGCACTCAAGCAGCTCGCACGGTAGTCTGCTGAGCTTTGTATTTTTGCTGTTTTTCCTGTTCCTAGCTGGCTGCCGGACTTGTTTTCTCGATCAGGACTTCATCTGTGATGGTGGGATCATCTCAGTAAGGCTGGAGCATGAACTTAATACTGTTGCTGGATAGCCTGGTGCTGATTGTTCGCAGGAACATTTTCTGAATCATCTCTGGTTTAGAGGGCCCTTCTCAACCATCCTCTGTTCCTGTGGTTATCAGCCTTTCTTGAAGTTCCATGACCCTGAAAAGGAAGTTCTGTGGTGATTCTCTGGCCCCCTACGTGGCACTGAGCAACTTGTGGTGCAACTCTGTAGCATCATCCTCATGTAATTGCCCCTTCAAGATAGCTTTGAGTTGGTCCAGCGCCAGTTGTTTCGTGAACTCCAGCATGTCTCGGAGATATAGTCTCAGGCTGATGGGCTTTTATCACCGCTTCAATGACCTTCATCTCCGTGTGCCCCTTCGGTAGACCGGCTTCCATTTGGCGTTGCAGGTTGGGGTAAGATAGCTTGTCCCGCTGGCTTTTGTCGAAAAATACTCAATTATTCTTGTACAGTTGAACCATTTATTTAATACATATGCATATGGAGAATCAGAGGAAATTCAGTAACACAAGTAAGCAACACGCTCCACCCTCTGATCCTACCAGTACATGGATCTTGGGTTTCTTTTATAACAAACAAGAGTGGAGAGGGTAGGATCATGGGATGATAGCTGGTAATTTTCAAAACAAGGTAGCTGCTGAGGCTTGAATTTTTTGGGGTTGGGGAAGAGATCACTCAAAGCCTTTTTTTTTCAGTGGCCATTCAGAGGTCAGATTAAATTCAAAGGCTGGAGAACAATTTACGATCATAAGGTGATAAGAATTCAAGCAGACATATGGACACCGTCTATGCACACATTCCATTGATGCGAGACTCCAGCTTCCAGCCAGACTTTCAGATGCCAGTATATAATTATTTATATACAAATGAGAACCCCTTTATATTAATATAATCAAAATAGAATAACAGATAATTCTATTGTACTGAATAGATATTAAAGATTATTTGGAAGGCCAATCTGTTTTGGGTAAGGGGGGTGTTATACTTGGCAGACTGGTAACCTTCCAATACAGTAAAGAATGGTTATTTAAAATTCAAATGTATATATAATTTTTTATTGACCTTATTATAAAATATAATAAGGAATTTAAATAACCAGACCCTGGGGTGTAATGGTTACATGCCCCGGTTATAATAGGTGTACCATATCCCTGTGTCGTAAGAGGTGACCAGGGTTGCATCAGGAAGGGCATCCGGCGTAAAACCTGTGCCAAATCATAATGCGCATCATAACGGATGATCCGCTGTGGCGACCGCTAACGGGAGCAGCCAAAAGAAGAAAAAGAAGATATAAATATAAATGTATATATATATATATATAAATATATATACATATATATATATATATATATATATATATATATATATATATATATATATAAATGTATTGTTGTGGATCTCGCCACTCCGTTGTGCAGGCGACCGCTTTTAGCTAATTCGCGGCCGCACGCGCCCACCGTCCGTGGAAATCCTAGTCGCAGCTTTCGGATCAACGCCGAAATCCAGCTACAGGTGTGTTTTTAACCACACCGTAAATCAGCCAACTCTTCTGTCCACATGCGACAGGGTTGATCGCCGAATTGTCGATTTACCTAAGTATTCGCGCAGGCAGAAATGCCGAGGATTTACACCTCGATGGGACCCGTACGGACACGAGCCGCTTTACACAGCTCGCGCCGTTTGCGATTGCCGAGCTGTTTATTATCGCCAAGCCCCGTTGGACTCGATTATCTTATCGGCTATTAAAAGCCAGCTATTATTCTGAACGCAATTACGGCAGCTCAATGGAGGAAGGGACGCAATGAGCAGGTGAATATTCAAACAATGACATTTATTTCACACGCATGCAGTGAATGAAGCATTGGGGGTAAGGGACAGGACACGAGCAAAAAGACCCTACAGCCGTTATCTATCTATTACGTAATGTACAGGCACTTAACAGTTCTACTTATAGACAAGGCGCCACAGACTTCCATGCAAAAACCCAGAAAGAAAAGAGGGAGAACAGGGCCCGTAGGTCTTTAATGTTCCGCGGAGCTATGGAGACTGCAGGAGCTCCGCGAGACCGTGTAGGTAACCTGCCACCCTCGTGGTGACTCGCTGGGTAACCCTCGATGTCTCGTCGTCAACACGGCAGCTGGTGTGATGGCGACTCGGTTGGTCCGTGCCTTGCCGTGCGGCCTGGTCGATTGGGCCTAGCCGACAATGCCTCAGAGGAGCAAACGGGCCTTGCTCTTTTAGAGTTGATGCTCTCTTAAGAGCCCGCTCACTCCTCAGTGTCGCTCGGACCGTCCCGGGGCCCGATCACCTCGGACCATTATGTCACTGGCTGGCGACTTCTCTCCGGCTGCCTCCACCGACCTACGATTTGGCACAGCACTGCAGGCTTGGCTGGACTCCGAGCTCCACTCCGAATGAACTCAACCATGAACCCAGACTTCAACTGGACCACGAACCCAGACTCCAGACGAACTCCTCTCCTCAACTGGAACACAAACCCAGACTCGTACCCAACTGACTCCTGGGGCCTCAGCCCCACCTTTTATGGGGTTTTTTTGGGGGGGGGTTGGTCTTTCACCTCTGACCCTTCACCCCCCGCTGGCTCCACCACTTTTGTCATTTTGATCCGATCTTGCCATCAAATGCGGAGAAAGCGGATGTGGTAGAAATCACCGGCCCTCGCCCCGACGAGGGAGTTCGTCTGGAGATGCCCTCTGGAGTTTGTCCGCGTCTGTCGGCGAAGATGCCACTCATCCGTGGAATGCCGTTGCTGGCGAAAAGATGGCTGCGTCTGTGGAGATGAAGGTGAGGAGACGTTGCTTATTTTCTTGATGTTGTGAGGGGATGTTGGCAGTTGTCACGAAGGTGGTGAGGAGATGTTGGCGGTTGTTGGTTAAGGTGGTGAGGAGATGTTGGCGGTTGTTGGTCAAGGTGGTGAGGAGATGTTGGAGGTTGTTGAGAAGGTGGTGAGGAGATGTTGGTGGTTGTTGGTTAAGGTAGTGAGGAGATGTTGGCGGTTGTTGGTTAAGGTAGTGAGGAGATGTTGGCGGTTGTTGAAAAGGTGGTGAGGAGATGTTGTTCAAAATAACGATAGTAAAGAATAATACTACCTCAAAGATACACAGCCCGGCTCACAAATTATTCCCATTAGACATCGGTGGGGAAATCTATCTGGACACACACTTATCGACATAACTGATCTTCGGAGAACCTGAATGGTGTTCTGTGAATTTCCACAACCGCAACAATATATATATATATATATATATATATATATATATATATATATATATATATATATATATATGTATATATATATATACATATATATATACATATACATATATATATATATATATATATATATATATATATATATATAAATATATATATATATATATATATATATATATATATGTATATGTTTAAATATAAATATATATCTTCTTCTTCTTCTTTCGGCTTGCTCCTGTTAGGGGTCGCCACAGCGGATCAACCGTCTCCATTTTCCTCTATCCTCCACATCTTCCATTGACACTCCAACCACCCGCATGTCCGCCCTCACCATATCCATGAACCTCTTCTTTGGCCTTCCTCTTCTCCTCCAACCTGGCGGCTCCATCTTCAGCATCCTTCTCCCGATATACTCCGCTTCCCTCCTGTGCACATGTCCAAACCATTTCAATCTCCCCTCTCTCACTTTGTCTCCAAACTGTCCTACCTGCGCTGTCCCTCTAATATACTCATTTCTTATCCTATCCATCCTCGTCACTCCCAACGAGAATCGCAGCATCTTTAACTCTGCCACCTCCAGCTCCGCTTCCTGTCTTTTTGTTAGTGCCACCGCCTCCAAACCATACAACATAGCTGGTCTCACTACCGTCTTATATACTTTCCCCTTCACTCTTGCAGCTACCCTTCGTCACAAATCACTCCTGCAACTCTTCTCCACCCACTCCATCCTGCCTGCACTCTCTTTTTCACTTCTCTCCCACACTCTCCATTACTTTGGACAGTTGATCCCAAGTATTTAAACCAATCCACCTTCCCCACCTCAACTCCTTGCAACTGCACCATACCACCACCCTCCCTCTCATTTACGCACATGTACTCCGTCTTACTCCTACTGACTATCATTCCCCTTCTCTCCAGTGTGTACCTCCACCTCTCAAGGCTTGCTTCAGCCTACTCCCTATTCTCCCTACAGATCCATATGTCATTTGCGAACATCATAGTCCATGGAGACTCCAGTCTGATCTCGTCCGTCAACCTGTCCATCACCATTGCAAACAGGAAAGGGCTCAGAGTTGATCCTTGGTGCAATCCCACTTTAACCTTAAACCGGTCCGTCATTCCTACCGCACACCTCACCGCTGTCATACTGTCCTCATACATATCCTGCACGATCCTCACATACTTCTCCACCACTCCCGACTTCCTCATACAATACCACAGCTCCTCTCTTGGCACCCTATCATAAGCTTTCTCTCAATCCACAAACACACAATGTAACTCCTTCTGGCTTTCCCTATACCTCTCCATCAACATTCTCAAAGCAAACATCGCATCAGTGGTGCTCTTTCCTGGCATAAACCCATATTGCTGCTCACAGATCTTCACCTCTCCTCTCAACCGAGTTTCCACTACTCTTTCCCACAACTTCATGGTGTGGCTTAACAACTTTATCCCTCTGTAATTTCCACAGCTCTGCACATCACCCTTATTCTTGAAAATCGGAACCAGTACACTTAATCTCCACTCCTCCGGCATCCTCTCACTTTCCAAGACTTTATTAAACAATCTGGTTAACAACCCCACTGCCATCTCTCCCAAGCACTTCCTTGCCTCCACTGGTATACCATCTGGGCCAACCGCCTTTCCACTTTTCATCTTCTTCATAGCAGTCCTCACTTCATCCTTACTGATCCACCCACTTCCTGATTCACTATCTCCACCTCTTCCAACCTTCTCTCTCTCATTTTCTTCATTCATCAGCTCCTCAAAGTACTACATCCACCTTCTCAACACACTCTCCTCGCTCGTCAGCACATTCCCATTTGCGTCCTTTATCACCCTAACCTGCAGCACATCCTTCCCAGCTCTGTCCCTCTGTCTTGCCAATCAGCATAAATCCTTTTCCCCTTCTTTTGTATCCAACTTCTCATACAGCTCGTCATATGCCTGTTCCTTGGCCTTTGCCACCTCTCTTTTTGCCTTTCGCCGCCACTCCTTGTACTCCTGCCTACTTTCTTCATCTCTCTGACTATCCCGCTTCCTCTTCACCAACCCCTTCTTCCTTATACTTTCCTTTACTTCCTCGTTCCACCACCAAGTCTCCTCATCTTCCTTCCTCTGTCCAGATGTCACACCAAGTACCTTCCTAGCTATCTCCCTCACAACTTCTGTTGTAGTTGCCCAATCATTCCACCTATCTTTACCACCATCCAACACCTGTCTCACCTCCTCCCTAAATTTCACGCAACAGTTTTCCTCCTTCAGCTTCCACCATCTGGTCCTTGGTTCAGCCCTCATTCTCTTCCTCAACCTCACCTCTAAAGTCATCCTACAGACCACCAATCGATGCTGTCGAGCTCCACTCTCCTGTGCCACCACCTTGCAGTCTCTAATCTCTTTCAGGTTGCTTCTCCTGCTTTAGATGTAATCCACCTGTGTGCACTTTCCTCCACTCTTGTATGTCACCCTGTGTTCCTCCTTCTTCTTGAAATATGTATTTACCACTGCCATTTCCATTCTTTTTGCAAACTCTACCACCATTTGCCCTTCCACATTTCTCTTGTTGAGACCGTACCTACCCATCACCTCCTCATCCTCTTTATTCCCTTCCCCAACATGCCCATTGAAATCTGCTCCAATCACCACTCTTTCATCCTTGGAAACACTCTCCACCACTTCATCTTACTCACTCCAGAAATCTTCTTTATATTCCATCTCACACCCCATATGTGGGGCATATGCACTGATGACATTCATCATCACCCCTTCAATTTCCAACTTCACACTCATCACTCGGTCAGACACTCTCCTTAGAGAACATTGTACTTTACGGTAATTCCACATATCGACGGTCCCCTGTGCCAGTGCGCATGCGCAGCCTGACCCGGAGCCAGGGATGTTGTGGGCGTTTCAACCTGTTCAATACTTGTTTGATTATTGTCGTTCCACGCTAATAAAGTGGTCGAACAAATTGAACTCTGTTCTTATTTATAATCAAACAGCTTGATGCAGTCGAGTAAAGATCGTCGGTGCTGAGGAGGACGCGACTGGGTGAAAACGGACCACGAGAACGTCGACAGTGAGTTTGGATTTCTCGGGTCCTGTACCCAATCTTCGCCCCCAGGACACTGTACACACGTGTGCATCACCGAAAATAGAACGTTTACTCCAGAATAACTGTTCCTATGGCGCCGGTGGAAGCAGAGTGCCCGATCGAGGGTTGTGACTATATGGCTACACACGCAGAGGCGGCAGTGGTGGTCGCCATGTTGAGTATACATGCCACTGTGCACGTCGCCGCCCCCAGGGCGGCGAGCTCGAATGCCAAGATGGAGAAACTCAAGCGTCCCTCCATAGCACTGGCCGGAACGGGCGAGGCCTGGTCGTACTTCATAACCCGCTGGGGCGAATACAAAACAGGTACTAAGCTTGTCGGACCCGACATAGTCGCGCAGCTACTGGAGTGCTGTGAGGAGGAGCTGAGAAAGGACCTCACTCGCGCGGCGGGTAGGAGCCTCGTGGGCTGCGATGAAGAAGACGTCCTCGCCACCATGAAGGCGCTCGCCGTCCGGACGGAGAACACGATGGTAGCTCGAGTGGCCCTGTCTAACATGCGGCAGGGACACGAGGAGCCCGTCCGGTCGTTCCACGCCCGCATCAAAGGGCAGGCGGACACGTGCAAGTATGAAATGAAGTGCACCAAGGCGGGGTGCGATCAGGTCAACGACTTCACCGAAGAGATATTGCGCAACGTGGTTGCCCGTGGCATCGCGGACCAAGCAATACAACTTGACCTACTCGGTGAGAAGAAACAGGACATGCCATTAAAGGACATGATAGAGTATATCGAGGCCAAAGAGTGTGGAAAACGCTCGGCATCGCGCCTGCTTGACACTCAGAGCATGGACGCGATCAGTAGTTCGTATCGGCGGGGAAAGCGACAGGACGTCCGCGCCAGAGTAGGAGCCAGGCCGGAAAAACGGAAGGCCAAGCCCGAAGGAGTATGCATCTACTGCGGCGAGGTGGGCCACGGCAAAACGCCTCAATGGCGCGCCAGACGCGCCGAGTGCCCCGGATACGGTAAAAAGTGCCGGAAGTGTGACCGCCAGAATCACCTCGACAAGGCGTGCCTGGGCGGCCGATCGGCAAGACCCCCATCTAAGGAGACCGACGGGATGTACGACGAGCAGACGGCAGCCTTCGTCGAGCTATGCACGGTCACCATGGCCAGCACAGAGGACGAAATGCGCACGCTTCCCCTCGCTCACCACCTGTACGATGATATGTGCGATAAGTGGATGAAACGCATATCCGACCCGCAGCCATACGTCAACCTCACTCTCACCAACAAGCGCGAGGATTACAAAGCGCTGGGTTTTAACCTCCTGAAACACACCCGCGCGGTAACCCTACCCGCTATGGCAGACACGGGGTGCCAGAGCTGCCTGATCGGCATTAAAGTCGTCCAACAAATGGGCCTGAGTACCGAGGACCTCATACCTGTATCCATGACCATGAAGGCCGCAAACAACAGAGGAATTCGTATCCTCGGAGCCGTGGTAGTCAGATTCGCCGGTAACAGTGATGACGCTCGGAGATTGGAGACGCGCCAAATCGCGTATGTGACGGACTCTTCAGACCGCATCTTCCTCTCCCGCGCGGCCTGCATGGACCTGGGAATGATCTCGGACAGATTCCCGACACTCGGAGAGGTGAATCTGACAACCTCGGAATTGTGCGACTGCCCGCGACGCGCGGAACCGCCGACCAAGCCGACCGCACTCCCCATGCCAGCGACCGAGGCCAACAGAGAGGCACTACAGTCACATTTACTCAGGATGTATGCTCAGAGCACATTCAACACGTGCCCACACCAGCCACTACCGAGAATGACCGGCCCGCCACTACGTCTTATGCTCAGTGAGAACGCGACACCGGTTGCCCATCACACTCCCATCTCCGTGGCCATACATTGGCAAGATGAGGTAAAAGCAGGCCTCGACCAGGACGTTCGGCTCGGCGTGTTGGAGGAAGTACCCTTCGGCACGCCGGTGACATGGTGTCACCGCATGGTAATTTGCGCGAAAAAGAATGGCAAGCCGCGACGCACCGTCGACTTTCAGGCCTTGAACAAGCATGCGTTCCGCGAGACCCACCACACCCAATCCCCGTTCCACCAGGCGAGACGCGTACCTAACGGGAAGCGCAAGACAGTATTCGACGCATGGAACGGTTACCATAGCGTCCGCCTACACGAGGACGACCGCCACAAGACGACCTTCATCACTCCATGGGGGCGCTACCGGTACCTATCTGCCCCACAAGGGTATATGGCATCGGGGACGGTTACTCACGACGATACGATGAGATCGTCGCGGACATTGGTAACAAGACCAAGTGCGTAGATGACACGCTCCTATGGTCAGACACGATTGAGGGGAGCTACTTCCAGGCGGTCCAATGGCTGGATATATGCGGCCGGAATGGAATCATCCTCAACCCGGAGAAGTTTGTCTTCAGCGCACCCACGGTGGACTTCGCGGGCTTCACCATCACCATGACCGACGTGCGACCGTGCAGCCGCTACCTGGAAGCAATCCACGATTTCCCACAACCGCGTAACATCACCGACGTCAGATCGTGGTTCGGGCTTGTCAACCAGGTGGCATACGCCTTTAGTATGGCCGAACGAATGCAGCCATTCCGGAAGCTCCTGAAAAGTGGAGAACGCTTCCAGTGGTCCATGGAGTTAGAGGACATATTCCGCGAGTCGAAAGACGTGATCGTACAAGAAATCGAACACGGTGTCCGCATATTTGACAAAACTAAGCCAACATGCATCGCCACGGACTGGTCGAAGGAGGGAATCGGATTCTGGTTGCTTCAAAAGCACTGCCGATGCGTGCCAGTTAGACCATTCTGCTGCACTGATGGATGGAAAATAACCCTGGTCGGCAGCAGATTTACACACGCGGCAGAATCCAGATACGCGCCCATAGAGGGCGAGGCTCTCGCAGTCGCGGACGCCTTGGACAAAGCGCGCTACTTCGTACTGGGCTGCGAGAACCTGATCGTTGCGGTAGACCACAAACCACTGCTGAAACTCCTTTCGGACAGAGCACTTGACGACATACCCAACCCCCGCCTCAGGAACCTCAAGGAGAAGACCCTGCGTTATCGCTTCCGCATCATACATATCCCGGGCATGAAGAACAAGGCGGCAGATGCCATGTCGCGCAGGCCAGTTGGCACCACGCGACCTCCACTCATGAACCTTCCAGATGACAATGCCACCATAGCGACCCACCTCCAGCCAAGCACGCACACCGACGTCCTGTCCCTCCTACGCCAAACTGAGCCGGAGTATGACGACGACGTCGAGGACAACCTGGCATGGTGTGCCGCGGGCCTCGAATCATTGCGATCAGTAACATGGGATCGCGTCAGGGAAGCCACCAGCAGCGATGGCGATATGCACATATTGGAGGGAATGACAATGAACGGCATCCCCGACTCAAAAATCGAGATGCCAGAGACAATTCGCGACTATCACCAGTACCGCGAGAACATTACATCGACAGATGGAGTGATCCTATACAAGGACCGAGTAGTCATACCACCCTCACTCCGCGGCGATGTGCTGAGCGCCCTACACGCTGCCCACCAGGGCGTATCAATGATGACCGCCTGTACAGAATCCTCTGTATTCTGGCCAGGCATGTCGGCCGACATCAGCGCCACTCGGAAAAACTGCGAACACTGCCACCGGATGGCACCATCACAGCCTGGAGCGCCACCAACTCCACCTATTCTGGTCGTTTACCCCTTTCAGGCAGTGTGCTCGGACTTCTTTGTACACAGGGGTGCACACTACCTTGTGACAGTGGACAGATACTCGAACTGGCCGATCATCTCAAAGTCGACGGGTGGCGCCGCCGGACTCAT
>NC_140972.1:100557801-100562801 GCF_056783735.1 Eptatretus burgeri
ACGACGATGGATGCGAATACACAACACATGAACGAGAAGATGGATACAAATACAAATGAAATGAAAAACGAAATGAACAAGCAAATAAACGGAATGGAAGCAAACATGAAGGAAGAAATGAAAAAGTTCCGGGGTGAGACGCAGAACATGGGCCGATGCCTGCAGGCGGGCATGAAGGCCGTGACCAGGGAGCTGGGAATGGCGACTTCACGTGTGGGAGCAAACGAGCTGGGTGGGGGTGCAACGGCTGTCGGGCCCGCGGTGGAGGCGGGTAAGGAAAAAATAATTCGGGGGACGTGTTGGGCGAGGGTCGTGACGGAAAAAGTGACGGTAACTGAGAGGGAAAAACTAATTGGGGTGACGGAGACGTGCACGAGGGAGATAACAAGGGAAGAGACGGAAATAATAGATGAGACAAGGGAGGTAAAGGGTGAAGAGTTGGCAGAGACACGGGAGATGGGAACGATAGAGGGAAGACTACACGATGAAGACGGGGTAAGTGACGCGCACGCACACACGGAGGTAGTGGAGGACAATGGGGTTGAGCTCGCGGAGCGTGTTGGGACCCGGTGCGAGCACCTGGATGGCCTCCTCCAGGAACGAGGGGAGGGAGTATGCCCCCTTGAGGCGAGTCACGACCAGGTGAGTTCGGTCGTGCTTTGCGAGGTTGAGGGGACGAGTGCTGTGGACGGGTGCACGGAGAGCTTGGGGGGTATAGAGGCCCCGGAGACCCTTGTGGGGACACGAATCCCCAGTGTGGTTGTCCCTGTGTGTGTGGTGCAAGGTGTGAGTGCGTCCCCGTGTGTGGAAGCGACCCCGTGTGTGAGTGGTGTGGTGGCGATGGTGCCAGAGTACGTGCTTCCCAGCACGCCGTGTGTGGATGAGGCACCGTGTGTGAGAGAGGCCGTGTGTGTGGATGAAACGGCTAGTATGAGTGAGGCACCACGTGTGAGTGGTGTGGTGGCGATGGTGCCGGAGTACGTGCTTCCCAGCACGCCGTGTGTGGATGAGGCACGGAGTGTGAGTGAGGCACCGCGGGTTAGTGCCCCCGCGTGTGTGGGTGAGGCACCGTGTGTGGAAAAGGCCGTGGGTGTGAGTGAAACGGCCTGTATGAGTGAGGTACCGCGGGTGAGTGCCGCCGTGTGTGTGAGTGAGGCACCGCGGGTGAGTGCCGCCGTGTGTGTGAGTGAGGCACCGCGGGTTAGTGCCCCCGCGTGTGTGGGTGAGGCACCGTGTGTGGATGAGGCACCGCGGTTGAGTGCCCCCGCGTGTATGAGTGGGGCACGGTGTGTGGAAGAGACCGCGTGTTTGAGTGTCGCCGTGTGTATGAGTGAGGTACCGCGGGTGAGTGCCCCCGCGTGTATGAGTGAGGCACGGTGTGTGGATGAGGCACAGCGGTTGAGTGCCCTCGCGTGCGTGGGTGAGGCACCGCGGGTGAGTGCCCCCGCGCGAGTGAATGGAGCACCACGTGTGAGTAGTATGGTTTGTGTGAGTAGTGAGGCACGCGTGAGTGAACGGCCGTATGCAAGGGAGACCGTGTGTGTGAGAGAGCGGTATGTGAGGGAGATGTCGGTCGGCATGCGGGAGCACGCAGCCGCGTCTCCCCGTGTGAATGTGATGGAGTGGACTGTGTGCGTCGTAACACGCAGGTATGCGTGTGTGGAATGGAGACGACGACGGCGACAGAGGAGAGAAAGCCGAGTAGCGGCTGTAGTTGTTTCGTGGACCGTGCCGGGTTCACCCAGCAGTGAGCACGCGGTTCGTGCTGTGCAACGCACGAGACCGCCACGTGCTCGCTTGCGAGAGTGAAGTCCCGGTCCGGAAACGCACGCGGTGGATTTGCCGATCCCGCGGACGGACAAAGTTTAGGCAGGTAAACGGATTTGGACCGGACGGGTTCTCCACGCGATCGTGCGTGTTAAGCTCCAACGGGCAAAGCACATGTGTTCGCGTGGGGAACCCCTCGAGACGTGTGGCTTGTGTGTTTTTTTTTTATGCGCACGGTGACGTCATGGCTGCACGTGGGGTTGGAATCCGGCAGGAGGGGTATCTCTGCCGGATGGTCCCGTCCAAGGAGGGACGAGGAACACGTGCAGCTGCATGACGTCACGGACAGGTGCAAAGTGCGCGAGCTCTGAGTTGCCGCGCAGGTGCTGCGCATGGAAAAAAAAAAAAAAAAAAAGCAAGCCTCACTTTCGGGTGTACAGGATTCCTGGGCAAGGGGTGAAAGACCCCCTTACCCTGGGCACAGGATGGAAACAAGTTAGGGGGAAGGGTTAGCTTAGCTAGACCGACTTCATGGGGCAGGGGTAAGTCCTCATGGAGTCCGTGGAATGGATTAGTTAGAGGGATTGTAGCCAGATTTAGGTTGGGGAATAAAATGATTTATTTGGAGACATGGACAGACTTGTGAATGTGTAGAGGGGACGTAGTTTAGCTACGTAGTGTTAAAAGGAACGTGCTACTAGTTTAAGGGACGACGTGGGAGCACGAGTTAGTTAGGGGATGTAGTTAGAAGGATGGCAGAGTTCAGCGGTGTGTGTGTTGAAGAGTTGAGAGGTGAGTACATGATGAGTGAGTGAGGCCAGCGGGTCTGTGTGTGTGGAGTGAATGGGGAATGCATGGTGCGATGAGTGATTGGGGGGAGGAGTGACTCCCGCCCAAGGGACCCCGGGGTCAGTGTAGAGTGAGTTAGCTGGGTTAGTCAAATTGAAAAATGGAGGTCGTTTTGTTGTTGGTGGGAAAGTAGGCTCGAGACCCATTTGGAGGGGTGCAGGAGCCCTGTTGACGGGCTTGGGAGCGTGGCTGCGAAAGGTGAGTATCGCTGAGTGGGTACCCCGGGCACCAGGCTAGTCGGCCGCGGTAGGCCATGGGCCCATGGGGGGCCGGGATAGAGTAGTGGGCACGGGTGCGCCTGCTCGGTGCGGGGGCCCGGGGCGCCATTAGCCGCGTGGGCAGTGTTGTGGGCACGGGTGACCCTCGGAAAGGGGCCCGGGAGGCCGGCCTGCCACGTGTGCGTTTCAGGGGAGGTGCCATGGGGGGCACTCCCCGGTGTTAGGGAGCTGGTAGGCTCGGAGGCAGTGTAGTGCCCGGGGGTGCCATAGCGGGAGATTCGGCAGAGGGTCGTGCCTGCCGGAGGGAGCCACGTGTCCCAGCCAGGAGACCGTGTGAGGGCACGGAGAGAAAATTGGGGGGCGAGGCCCGAAATTGTGAGGACACCAACACAGGCGACGGGAATCTGGGTTGTTAGAACCAATAGTTTAAGCGAGGCGCTTGTTGAAAGCCCCGGGGTAGTTTAAGAGTTAATGGTTAGGGTAGATTAGGAGATGTACCCTCCGCACCATCCATCCCCTCGCTCTCGTTGTGGGCCGCTGGACCCACTTTGGGTTAGATCGCCGCACTCTGGGTAGGCCATTCTGAGGCTTCGTTGGGCCTCGACACAGGACGTTAGCTCTCCCTTATTCCCCTCCGGGAAGGGAACGTAGGGGTTGGGAGTAGGCTAGGTGACAGAATAGGTTAGCCGAACAAGGACGATAAAGGGGGTTAGGGGACGATTTATAGTGGGGAAGTAAAAATAAAAACAATAAAAAAATAAGTTGGGGCTAAATTGGGGTTTGACAAATTAAGGGAGTGGGTATGTACAGTGACAGGCAAAGGCGATAGGTGGGAGGGAGACAGGTAGGTAGGTCCGAGCCCGCCTTCCAAGTGGCCAGCACCACCGCACTCCCTCCACCAACCTCCACTGAACGGCAAAGGCTGGCCAACTTCATCGGCTGGCCGTGTTTTGCTTCAAGGCGGAGGCCGGCCAACTTCATCAGCAGCTGTTGTTTTGCTTCAAGGCCTGTGCCGGCCAGTTCATCTGCCAGCTGTGTTTGCCTGCAACGGTCTTCTTCTGCGGGCTGTGTTTGCCTGCAGCGGCCTTCTTCTGCGGGCTGTGTTTGCCTGCAGCAGCCTTCTTCTGCGGGCTGTGTTTGCCTGCTTGCCTTTGCCATGCCATGCCCACTGCCCACGTTCACCAGTCCCGTTCAATTTTTGCTTTCCCCCCCCTGCTGTTCATTTCCATGTGCGCCAGGATCAAGGCAACAGTTTGCAAGCTGCAAGAGCTGCCCTGTTGGCAGCTACAACACGGGCCTGCAGGGGCGGCCCGTGCACCGTGTTTGTGTCCATGCATCCATTCGTTGTGTTCATTGCGTGTGCCACGGAGCTGGCACGGTGACTGCGTTTGTGCAGCCCATGCACCGTTGTGGTTCACTGCGTTCAGCTCAAAAGGGAAGGCCTTGGACTGCGTGTGAGCAGCCAGCCACGTTCCCTGTCACCTGCATTGTTTGAGCCAGAGACTGCATGTGGGCAGCCTGGCTCCCTGCTAACTGCTTTCTTTTGCAGAGTTCAATGATCCTGGGCCATGGTTTAGTGTAAAATTTGTAAGTTAAGGTTAAGATGTACTGTACATATGAGTGCGACCCGGCATGTCTGTCTTAGCGCCGGCAATTTTATTTAAGTCGTCCGTGTGAGTGAGTTTGTTTAGGTAGTTACGCAGCCCTCAGGTTATTTATTTTGGGGACACGAATACCATGAATGTCGCACTCAGGGATCCGTAGGTAAAATGTACTAGGGGAAAACTACACATGATGGCACACGAAAATTTGACGACTCGGGACGAGTCTGTAAAAAGGGAAGGGGGTAGTGTTGTGGTTACCAGATTCGCAAACCACCATTCAGGTCCCTTAGGTGAGGTATCTCGGTAAGTGCATGTGTAGTTAGGCCCAAACCCGTTGTCTAGTGGGAATACATGTCATTTATACGTGCTGCGACTCTTCAGGATAGCCGTTTTTCTTTTACTATCTTTATTTTGGACCAACCGCCATGATCACAACCACAACATCAACCACCGACCCCAACCACCGCTTCACCACAACCGCCACGACCTTCACGCACACCTCACAACCGTAGCATCGCCACCGTTCTTGCCCCGCTGTGGGTACCGGTGTTGGACTCATGCA
>NC_140972.1:100567801-100652801 GCF_056783735.1 Eptatretus burgeri
CCTGAGTTTCGAGTCATGACGTCATGATCATAGACCTTGGTTACGTATAACCCTTTAATGGTCAGAAGGTTTACTTGAGTCATGAGCTGGTTGTTTATTTGAGCTTGATGATTTTCTGGACATGTGTACTCTGTAAAATGAATGATGCGGAAAAAATATAAATGACAAAGTTTAATTATTTTAATTCAAGCTCGGTGACGAGACCCGGGGTGTAATGATTACACTCGGTGACCAGACCCGGGGGTGTAATGGTTACACTCGGTGACCAGACCCGGGGGTGTAATGGTTACACTCGGTGATGAGACCCGGGGGTGTAATGATTACACTCGGTGACCAGACCCGGGGGTGTAATGATTACACTCGGTGACCAGACCCGGGGGTGTAATGGTTACACTCGGTGACGAGACCCGGGGTGTAATGATTACACTCGGTGATGAGACCCGGGGGTGTAATGGTTACACTCGGTGACCAGACCCAGGGGTGTAATGGTTACACTCGGTGACGAGACCCGGGGTGTAATGATTACACTCTGTGATGAGACCCGGGGGTATAATGGTTACACTCGGTGACGAGACCCGGGGGTGTAATGGTTACACTCGGTGACGAGACCCGGGGTGTAATGATTACACTCGGTGATGAGACCCGGGGTGTAATGATTACACTCGGTGATGAGACCCGGGGGTGTAATGATTACACTCGGTGATGAGACCCGGGGGTATAATGGTTACACTCGGTGACGAGACCCGGGGGTATAATGGTTACACTCGGTGACGAGACCCGGGGGTGTAATGGTTACACTCGGTGACCAGACCCGGGGGTGTAATGGTTACACTCTGTGACGAGACCCGGGGGTATAATGGTTACACTCGGTGACGAGACCCGGGGGTATAATGGCTACACTCGGTGATGAGACCCGGGGGTGTAATGGTTACACTCGTTGACCAGACCCAGCGGTGTAATGGTTACACTCGGTGACGAGACCCGGGGTGTAATGATTACACTCGGTGATGAGACCCGGGGGTGTAATGATTACACTCGGTGACCAGACCCGGGGGTGTAATGATTACACTCGGTGACCAGACCCGGGGGTGTAATGGTTACACTCGGTGACGAGACCCGGGGTGTAATGATTACACTCGGTGATGAGACCCGGGGGTGTAATGGTTACACTCGGTGACCAGACCCAGGGGTGTAATGGTTACACTCGGTGACGAGACCCGGGGTGTAATGATTACACTCTGTGATGAGACCCGGGGGTATAATGGTTACACTCGGTGACGAGACCCGGGGGTGTAATGGTTACACTCGGTGACGAGACCCGGGGTGTAATGATTACACTCGGTGATGAGACCCGGGGTGTAATGATTACACTCGGTGATGAGACCCGGGGGTGTAATGATTACACTCGGTGATGAGACCCGGGGGTATAATGGTTACACTCGGTGACGAGACCCGGGGGTATAATGGTTACACTCGGTGACGAGACCCGGGGGTGTAATGGTTACACTCGGTGACCAGACCCGGGGGTGTAATGGTTACACTCTGTGACGAGACCCGGGGGTATAATGGTTACACTCGGTGACGAGACCCGGGGGTATAATGGCTACACTCGGTGATGAGACCCGGGGGTGTAATGGTTACACTCGTTGACCAGACCCAGCGGTGTAATGGTTACACTCGGTGACGAGACCCGGGGTGTAATGATTACACTCGGTGATGAGACCCGGGGGTGTAATGGTTACATTCGGTGACCAGACCCGGGGGTGTAATGGTTACACTCTGTGACGAGACCCGGGGGTATAATGGTTACACTCAGTGACGAGACCCGGGGGTATAATGGCTACACTCGGTGATGAGACCCGGGGGTGTAATGGTTAAACTCGTTGACCAGACCCAGCGGTGTAATGGTTACACTCGGTGACGAGACCCTGGAGTGTAATGGTTACACTCGGTGACGAGACCCGGGGGTGTAATGGTTACACTCGGTGACGAGACCCTGGAGTGTAATGGTTACACTCGGTGACCAGACCTGGGGGTGTAATGGTTACACTCGGTGAGGAGACCCGGGGGTATAATGGTTACACTCAGTGACCAGACCCGGGGGTGTAATGGTTACACTCGGTGACGAGACCCGGGGGGTATAATGGCTACACTCGGTGATGAGACCCGGGGGTGTAATGGTTACACTCGTTGACCAGACCCAGCGGTGTAATGGTTACACTCGGTGACGAGACCCTGGAGTGTAATGGTTACACTCGGTGACGAGACCCGGGGTGTAATGGTTACACTCGGTGACGAGACCCGGGGGTGTAATGGTTACACTCGGTGAGGAGACCCGGGGGTATAATGGCTACACTCGGTGATGAGACCCGGGGGTGTAATGGTTACACTCGTTGACCAGACCCAGCGGTGTAATGGTTACACTCGGTGACCAGACCCGGGGGTGTAATGGTTACACTCGGTGACCAGACCCGGGGGTGTAATGGTTACACTCGGTGACCAGACCCGGGGGTGTAATGGTTACACTCGGTGACCAGACCCGGGGGTGTAATGGTTACACTCGGTGACCAGACCCGGGGGTGTAATGGTTACACTCGGTGACCAGACCCGGGGGTGTAATGGTTACACTTGGTGACCAGACCCGGGGGTGTAATGGTATCAAGGAGTACAACTCACTGAGATGGTATACATCCACAATGATTGCACTAAAACAAGATTACATTTCCTGGTATTTATATGCTTTCATGGGAAAGTGGAGGGGGCTAATCCTTGGGCAAAAAGAACTCCAACTGCAATACGTGTCTTCTTGGTGAAAAGCGAATGACATAATTATGGCATAAGTTGCTGTTATCAACCAGGTCACTTTGTTCCATAGACATTACAGCATAAAAATTAAATTTATAAAACACCAGCAACAATTATAATTGAGAGTACATCAATATAATTATTTTCTTCCACAAAGGTGTTGGGGGTAAACTATGATACGGGGGTGTGAGGGTTGGGGATATATGGATGACAGAGTGGGGGGGGGGATACTAGGTGGGGATGGGGATGTATAGCTAGATGGGGATGCACATATGATTGGGGGTGGGGGGGGATGCCATACATCAATTTTTCACACCATTTGATTTCTCCAGCCAAACCGCTGGGCCGATCCAGCTGACATTTGGCAGCAACATTCCTCTCGTTACTGGCAACAGGAATTGCAAAGGTCGTTCCGGTCACTTGACCTTTAAGTAGGTCAAAATGGCCGGCTTATTCAATTTTTTTGTAAAATCGTGGAAATTCCTTCCCAAATCTTCTTCTCCAGACCTACCGATCAGAATGCTACCAAATTTAGGTTACGACATTAAGATGGGATCCTGATGTTAAATTGCAGAGGCCATGCTGATCACATGACCGGAAGTGAGTCAAAATGATGGTCGTGCAAATTCCTTCGAAAATCTTCTCCAGATCCACATTTCAGAATGCCACCAAATGTGGGTTGCAACATTATGGTAGGGTAGGGATGTTAATTATATTGTGGAAGTCATGCGGATCACCTGTCCGGAAGTGTCAAAATTACTGACTTGGTCAACTTTTGGGAAAAATCACATGAATTCTTTTTTAAATCTTCTTCTCCAGACTCACCAGTCAGAATGACACCAATTTTGGGTTACAACATTAGACCAGGGCCCAGATAGGCTCCAGGTCCAGTCGTCCTATTTTTTTTTTTGCTCATGTAATGGGGTTTTTGAATATTGCATGGGAATACAGGACTCAAATTGATGTATGAATGCTAACGAGGCTTTTCATGCATGTGCTGTGCATGTTTTCAGTGATGAGCGTGGGCACTTTTAACCTGCCATTGCAAGCCAAAAATAAACTAAGTCAAATAGTCTTTTAAACATAATTTTCAGCATTTAAATGAAAAAGTGGTCATTAAAAGATGGCTCACCATAATTGTTGCATTCCTGGATACAAATCGGACTGGTGAAAATACATAGGAATACGAGAAATATCGGTGGATGAGAGGCGACTAGTTTCTACAATTTCCTGTTCATACAAGAGAGTGGCGGCATTGGAACACACACACACACACACACACACACACACACACACACACACACACACACACACACACACACACACACACACACACACACACACACACACACACACACACACACACACACACACACACACACACACACACACACACAGTGTTTGGGTTAATTTAAACACATCTTTGAACATAATTTAGGGAGTGCTCATCACGAAAAACCAAAATAAGCCTAAACAAGATGGCGGCATGCCATCTTGGTCAGCACGCAAGAGTCTTAGGCTGCCATTTTTGGGGGGGCATGGAACAGGCTGCAACAATTTCTGAGTAATAAAGTTTTTATTTTTTTCCCCCACTTTCCTCACTTGTAACATCGAATACCTGATCATCATATCTACAACTCGTTGGATACATTGTAATGCTTATAAATGCCTGGAAATGCCAGCGTTCATGGCTTTATTTAATTTCCGCACATGCTATAAGCTCTAGAATCTCTTAAACTAAGTCGAATTTCAAAATGTAATCTCCAAAAATGAACTTGGCAACAGTTATGACTGCTAAAAACAAAAAGTTAATTTGTCCAATTCGGACATTGCTTGACATTCCGGGCGCATGGTGTTGATATGACCGATCGGCGATCGCTAATCCTTTGCCAAGTTTGCCATACCTCATTGACCATTTCATTGGAGTGCTACTTCAGAGTTGTCTGCAACGTTACCAGTTTCCCAAAATTTTTAAATCGACGAATCGTCTTTGCTGAATTTCTCTTGAAACAAATCCTGCACCTCACACGTGTACTTCCCATCATAGCAAAAAACATGCTGCACCAAAAACATTCTTTCTTCCAATGGTAGGACCATTCTTTACGGGTTGCCTTTGGAATAAACCATTAACATCCAGCTTGTGGAGGTTCACTTGTGTTGTGTCTCGCCTTGTGTGTACCTCACTTTAGCAAGTCAATGATACCAGAAGTAAACGAGCATGCATTTTATTGATTTTACTTTTAAGATCAACAAACGTGTGAAACAAGTATGTCGTTCAGTGCACTGTTACTTTTGATACACCCTGTACAAATGGTGAATTAAAACCTTCTCTTCTTTTTCTTTTTTTCTTTCTGGAATACAGGATTTGTTCATGTTGTTGAAATGATTTTCTCTTCAGTGCCATTATCATGTCTGTGTCTGACATTTGCGCTCTTATTAGGGTACCCAGTCCAATGGACTGGGTAACCTGTTGTTTTTCTTCTGTTTATTAGGGTACCCAGTCTAATGGACTGGTTAACTTATTGTTTTCTTCTGTTTATTAGGGTACCCAGTCTAATGGACTGGGTAACCTATTGTTTTTCTTCTGTTTATTAGGGTACCCAGTCTAATGGACTGGGTAACCTGTTGTTTTTCTTCTGTTTATTAGGGTACCCAGTCTAATGGACTGGTTAACTTATTGTTTTCTTCTGTTTATTAGGGTACCCAGTCTAATGGACTGGGTAACCTATTGTTTTTCTTCTGTTTATTAGGGTACCCAGTCTAATGGACTGGTTAACTTATTGTTTTCTTCTGTTTATTAGGGTATCCAGTCTAATGGACTGGGTAACCTATTGTTTTTCTTCTGTTTATTAGGGTACCAGTCTAATGGACTGGTTAACTTATTGTTTTCTTCTGTTTATTAGGGTACCCAGTCTAATGGACTGGGTAACCTGTTGTTTTTCTTCTGTTTATTAGGGTACCCAGTCTAATGGACTGGGTAACCTATTGTTTTTCTTCTGTTTATTAGGGTACCCAGTCTAATGGACTGGGTAACCTATTGTTTTTCTTCTGTTTATTAGGGTACCAGTCTAATGGACTGGTTAACTTATTGTTTTCTTCTGTTTATTAGGGTACCCAGTCTAATGGACTGGGTAACCTATTGTTTTTCTTCTGTTTATTGGGGTACCCAGTCTAATGGACTGGTTAACTTATTGTTTTCTTCTGTTTATTAGGGTACCCAGTCTAATGGACTGGGTAACCTATTGTTTTTCTTCTGTTTATTAGGGTACCCAGTCTAATGGACTGGGTAACCTATTGTTTTTCTTCTGTTTATTAGGGTACCCAGTCTAATGGACTGGGTAACCTATTGTTTTTCTTCTGTTTATTTATTATTTATTCTTTTTCCGCTGACAATTTGCGGGTTCTTTCGCTTTAAAAATCATTTTCTCAGGAACGGTAAGTCCGATCGACACATTTTTCACCATAGTATGTATCTTTTTTCATAGCAAACTTAATTGATAATTATGACGTCATTTTTTTTTTTTTTTTTTGCAATGAGATTTTAATTGTACTTTTTTCAGGAATAAACGCAAAATCATGAGGATTTTCCATGTTCCTCAAACTGTTGGCAGTGAGGATGAAAACTTCTTCAGTGACTTACCTAGCGTGCGGCTGCGTCAGCAACTGGAAATGCAATACCTTTGTAGGTCCTACTCCTTGGCCATGCTGCCCTTAAATAGTGTTAACTCTAAAATGTTTATGAAACTGCTGAATTCCAGCTTGATTGCTCACCTCCACTCCTTCATGCCTTTTTTCCCCCACGTGTGGAACGCCTGGTTGTGTGTTGTGCCCAGTCGTGGCTGGTTGTGTGTTGTGCACGAACGTACTGGTTCCCTGTTGGGCTAGGGCGTGTCTGGTTCCGAAACGATCCTTTCGGAGAGACATTGTGAGGGTGTGAGATTTGTCCGGATTGAAAGACATGTTCCACGTGTTGGACCATTTTGTGATTTTACCCAGATCTGCAGTGAGCAAAGAAGCTGCTGCTTGCCGGTCTGATGGATGACAAATGATACAACAGAGGGTGGAGTCATCAGCAAAGAGATAAAGAGGATTTTCCAGAGAGTTGGAGAGATCGTTGATGAAAACCAGAAAAGAACAGGGCCCAGAACACTGCCTTGAGAAACTCCAGCCTGGACTGGAAGAGGGGATGAACGAACTCCATTTAGGGCCACACGTTGACTGCGACAGGAGAGGAAATCTGCGAGCCATGAGAGGAGGTTGTCTTGGATACCATAGGAAGAGAGTTTGGTGAGTAGGGCAGGGTGCCAGACCATGTCAAAAGCACGCGATATGTCTAGGGATGTGGCTCTGATTTCATGTCTAGCATTGAGGACCTCCATCCATTGTTGGGAGAGAAGAAGCAGCATATCCAGGGTAGAGTGACCTGGTCTGAAACCAAATTGAAGATCGGAAATCAAGCCATTGGAGAAGAGGAAGGATTTCATGTCTGAAGCGATGATGGATTCCATAACCTTGCTGATGATTGGGAGAAGGCTGATTGGTCTGTAGTTTGCAGGGATCTGTTTTTGCACCTTTTTTATGCAGGACGGTAATGTTTGCTGAATTCCAAGCAGATGACCTTGAGCAAATGAGAGGGTGAATAGAACAGAGAGAGGGTGAGCAAGAGCAGAAGAGCAGGTTTTTAGGACATGTGGGCTGATGCCGTCTGGGCCGGTTGCAGAATCTGAGTCGAGGTTTGACAGCAAGCTCTCCACCTTGTCAGGAGAAAAGGACACAGAGTCCAGGGACAGTTGGGTGCGACTGGGTAAGGTGGGTAGAGAAAGCGATGGGTTATGGACACAAGATTTATCTGCAAACACCGAGTTGAGGCATTCAGCCTTTTCACGTGCGGTATCAGCAGTGCGGCCATTTGAGGAAGGGGAGGGGATGGAGGGGGAACAAACACCAGAAACAGATTTGATTAGACGCCACCAGGATTTTGAGGATGGAGAGTGGTTTGAAAGTTCAGACTTGAGCTTATTAAGATGTTGTTTTCTGGCTCTCCTGAGGATAGATACACGCTTGTTCTGAGCTTTATGGAAGGAACTGAGATTACCCTCAGTTGGGTTTGCTTTCCATGAGGCAAAGACAAGCTGTTTCAGGACAACTGCCTCGCCACAAGTTTCAGTGAACCAAGGGTGGGAGGAAGGGTAGGACAACTGAAGACGAGAGGGGATGTGTTGTGGATGGGCATGCTTGATGTGTGTTGTAAGAGGGCGTACCTGGTTGCATGGGATATCTGTGAGAAGGTCTAGTTCAGGGGTGGGCAATGATTTCCACGGGCAGGCCACAAAATAATTTTATGTCATTGAGGGCTGCATATCTGTTTGACATAATTTCCTCACCATCTCAGTATTTTTTTAATTAATGATGCGTGAACGGGCTGTGCTATTTAAGTTTCAGGTGTTGAGATATTTTTGCATGATGATCACAGAAAAGGTACTAGTGAGTTTGTGTTTGCCAGATTGTCCAAATGTCTTTTAAAGTAAAAGTAAAAAAAAAACGTGTGTGTGTGTGTGTGTGTGTGTGTGTGTGTGTGTGTGTGTGTGTGTGTGTGTGTTTTTTTCTCGAAACAACCAGAGAGGAGACCGGTGATTTGGTTTTCTGGTCTACTTCACATCGTTCACTGATAGTCAATTAAAAAATCTCCCCTTATATGTTCTTGCTTTGACTGTGTTTAAATAACCATTTTGATTTGATTTTTGTTTTAAGGGCGGAAGAATATAGTCTGGTCAGTTGTCTGGGAGTGATAGCGGATCTGGACCAAGGGCCATATTTTGCCCACCCCTGGCCTTGTTGAAGTGTGAATGTGCTGTTGGTGTTGGTTCATTCTTCACCATACAGTCTCTTTCTTCCTTAACACAAAACAAACAAAAAGAGCCCCGATGTGATATCCCATTGCTTACTTCATTGAACAATGTTCCATTGTTCTGTTCTCCCTCACCAGTGAAACTAAGGTAACTCGACTGAGTGGGTGTTGATAAAGCACAGACATAGTGTCACCTGTCCAAGTTCCTTGAATTTCGTTGTACAATTTTTCATCGCTGGTTGGACGACATAAAAGTGTTGATGTTTCATGACGAAAAGTGAATTTGTTAAAAATGCAAGTAAAATTTGTTGTTTGTTCGAAAGAAGGGGATTGCACACTGTACTCCACATTGTACTAGAACCAAGTCGTTCTGCTTAACTGTAGTGTTGTCGGCATAACTTTTTGTCTCTTTAATCAGCCTTTTGCTATGCAGATAGATGAAGAGATGAAATGTTTTTTTGTTTTTTTAACCATTGTTTTGCAGCAAGAAAAGTTGAATTTCAGCAGCAGCAGCCACAGCAACAGAAGCAGAAGCATCAGGCAGGAGCTAAATCTGAAAGTGTCATGCTCTTGGTGGAATGACTGGTGCTGAAGCTGTGGTGCTACTTGCTTGGATCAGGGTTTGGTTTCATTGGTGTTTGGGCAAATAGAGAGAGAGAGAGAGAGAGCATTGAATTTTCATTGTTGTCATTTGATGCCCACCCTCAGTTATCCTTGTCAAGGACAGTGACACCAAGTTTATATTGCATCAAGTGAAGCGGGTCGATTACGTGCTCCCTAAACATTGATAAGGTAACCTTTTTTTTGTGGCAATATGACAGCAACCTGATAACTCTCCATGAGACCAGGTCAGATTCCAGAACCTGGGAATGCAAATCCTTGATACTGCTGGTTCTGTACCTGCAACTTTAAGATTGCCAGTGCCAGTCTGTTTTCCTTCCCATTCTCATCACAGGGACAACATCCAGAGATTGTCATGTTTGTGGGTACATGAGTTCCCATCATGCCTACATTTGATTTTGGTAATTTTTATTTTATTTTATTTTTTCACTGTGCTGCAATGAAACTTTTTCTTTATTTTTATTTTTTTTTTTTTAACTGCAAATACTGTTTAAAACAAGAATTAGACCAGAATAGTAGTGATGCTGAGAACAGGTTGATTCGCCCTTGGCTTGTGGCTCAGTTTGGGGAATGTAGAATGGTATTCAGAATTTGTAGTTTTTATTTCATTTGTAAGTTGAGAACTCTTTATGAGTAAAACCAACTCGTGAAACTACAGGAGCCTCTGTGATGTATCACCTCATTCATGGGGCATGCCACCTCCTCCTCCTCCATCGGGACGCACCCCGTCCTCTTCCATCAGGATGCAACTCCTCTGTAAAGTATAAATCCAACTTCTCATTACTTTAAAAGTAACACATTAAATGAATAAATGCTGCACTAATAATGAAGTTTAAGGAAGGCTTGTATTTATTTAACTGACCTTGTGAACGTTGTCAACAAATGGCTCTTGTGGTTAAGAAGTTGTAGTGAGCTCTTTAGAAAGAGTCCTTGAGGTTAGAGTTATTTCTTAGTTTCCTACAAACACCCATGTCCAGGGGCAGTGCTTGCCAGATTAATAAAGTTGATTGGTTTGAGGTTTGATGCTGTAAAACATGTTTGTGTTTATCACTTGGTTTGCTCTGGTAATATCTGTTGTTTTCACCAGCCATCCTAACCATGAAGTCAATACCAGGCTTCTAGAGATAACTATAACTGGCAGTGATGACCGGGTACTAAGACGTCCTGCTTTGATGAAACCCCATTTTGATCGGACACTTGACCCTGACCCATGACGTTTATTATTAAATTCAATTCAGAATGGGATGAAGATAAATTCAAATCAAATACTGCAGGGACAGTACTGCATTGGAGTCTTCAGAAGGAACCCAAACGAACAAAAAGCAAAGATGAAGTCATCAGGAGGAACCTGGATAGGATTCACATTTCAGCTGCGACTCCTCTACCCTCAAACCCAGCCAAGTAAGCCTTATGCAATATATATATATATATATATATATATATATATATATATATATATATATATATATATATATATATGAACCCATTTTCCAAAAAAGTTCTGTCTGCCAGACCATGTGTCCGATGAGGTTGAAATTTAAAACATAATATATTCCTCATCACTATGACATCATCATTGTGAGCCTTCATGTCGATTGATGCAGAGGTTCAAGAGAAATAATTTAAGATTTTCTTTTAATAAAATATGACTGCTCGACCCTGTGACCTATCAATTATTCGCCCTTGGCTTGTCGCTCAGTTTGGGGAATGTAGAATGGTATTCAGAATTTGTAGTTTTGAACATGCTGGTATCCCCAAGGCTTGAACGTGTTTGAAGTTTCCCCTCAATCAGTCCAGCCGTTCTGGAGAAGAATATTTTTAAAGTTTTAGGGTATATCCAATATAGGGTGGGAATGTTTTTTGTTCCTCATGGATAGGCGGTCGTACCTATAAAGTAACGCCTCAATCTGTTCAGCTGTTTCAGAGCATTTTTGAAGGTTTAAAATCTTTTTTATTATTGTTATTAATATCGCTACCAAACCATGTGACTTGTATCATTAAAACATTTGTTCTGTCGACCAATTTATCCCAAGATGACACTCAAAATTGTTCATTCTGATTGGATGTAGTGTTCCAAGTATGCAATTGTGACGTCACAACGAAGGCACCTCTGACATCATACAGACATCACTTATTCCCCATGTGGAATACTTGCCATGTGCCAAGTTTCAATTTTTTTCCACATAGTGCAGTTTCTGATAGAGGTCCCTGCACATCTTCATCTTCACTCTTTCCTTCCTCTATTTTCCCACCTTTGGAACAAACTCCCACACTCTCTTCAATCGCACTCTTTCCTCCAGGTCTTCAAAACAGCTGTTCATCACCATCTCTTATCTCCCCCCATCTAAAACCATGATCTTTTCTACCCCCATTAATCCACTCCAAACCCACCTCCTTCATGTTCCCTGCTTTCCTTTCTGAAAATCCCTGTAGTGTCCATCTTATTTACCCCGTGTACTCCACCCCATCCCTCTCCCTTCCACAGATCTCATGTCTCTGTTCCCCACTGTGTTTTTTCCTTCCTTCTCCCACCCGTCTTGTCGCCTGCTCCCGTTGTTGTGCGTTTTTGTGTGGTAGCTCTCATACGAGCCTCGATAATGTTTTCAACAAAAAACATGTCTGCCACACCATGGAACGTATAACATAATTATCATTAAAACATTCTACATGCGTTGTGGCTCCCATAGTGAAAATTTTGTGTCAATCCGACAAGCGGTTGCAGATAAAAACCATACTCACGTCCTGTGTGGACAAACAAACAAACTGATCCAAATGCAATACCCTCTCCTCTGGCGAGGGTAACGAGAAAGCATCTGAAAATGCGAAGCCCATCTGCTTCCACTTTGTATTTGGACTTCTGCTTTTGTATGCTAAACATAACGAAAACGGCTTTTGAAAAGTGTTTATAGTCGGTACAAAGTAGAGAGACCTGTTGCCAATTTTCCATCCGTCGGAGATCACCCGACTTTGGGAGGAGATTCACCACTGCTCTCCAAAGACTTAATGACATTACACAAAGATTCCTGGACTATGTTCAAGAGTTCCTGACACATAAGGTCCCAAAATTCCAAACAGAATTCTGCAGATATGCCGTCATTTCTGGGTGCCTTTCCAGAGTCCATTTCACCCAGGGCTCGTTCTAGTTCTGTGAGAGTCAACGGCACCTCCAGCTCCAGATGCTGAGTCTGTCAGGGATGGGAGATGGGAGATACAGGTTTATCTTATCCTTACAAACATCTTTTTTGAACTTTCTAATGGTATTTTTTTACCTCATCAGAATTTGTAATTACATCCTCACTGGGGTCCATTACTGATAAAATAATCTGAAATGGCTTGGTTTCGGCTTCGAGGTGGAAAAATGATTTACTCGGGCTATCTGATACTTTTAGATTATGGATTCTAACCCTAACTAATGACCCAGCAGCCTTTAATGCACTAACTCTCGAAGCTGAGTCCTTTTTTTCTCAGAGTAATTTATAATTTGTCTCATTCTCTTGTTTTGCCAGTTTGTTCTCCAGTTTTAGAATTTGGGTTTCTAACCTGGCCAATGTGATTCGACTTTCATGAGTCCTGTATGAATTAAATTGTTGACAATTTATATTTTGGTTTTCAGATTTTCCCACCAAACATTACGAGATTGGAAATAAGGCTTTGTTTCAGCTAACGCCAACCAGAGATTTTGAAAAGCTTCTTTAAAAGTGGCATCATCAAGAAGACTAGTATTAAATTTCCAATAAGCATTTCTATGATGGAATTGGGGACAGGATAGACCCACAGTGACCATGTGGTGGTCAGAGAAAATGAAAGGAAAAATATTTGAGGAGGCTACAACATTGTTTAAACGTGGGGTGATGTACCAGTGGTCAAGCCTCGCTAAGGACACATGACCATTGGAGCATCGACACCATGTGTACTGTTGATCGCTTGGGTACATCAAGTGCCATACATCAAGGAAACCGGCGATGGAAAGACAATGGGAGAAATCATCATGGGCTTCGGGATGTGGCTCCAAACTTAAGGTTATTAACCACCAGTTCCAGGGAAACAAAGCGGCCCTTAATCACCTCCTGAAAGAGGCAAGATTCAGCTGCAAGTCCTGGTTTTAACAAAAAAAACAACTCCAGCAGATAGGGAAGACATGTTACTAAATAAATATTTACCTTTAAAAATGCTGCACCAGTCATGTTCAACCTTATCAGTGATGTGAGTTTCCTGTAAGAGGATCACATCAACTTGCTTCCGTTTAAATAAATTATTAACTTGGCTCTGGCGGATGTGGTTAGCACCACCACCATTGATATAAAGTGTTGTAAAGTTAGTGTTTTCATCAGTTGGTAGTAGTTTTTGTTTGATGCTGAGAATACTCAGCATTTGCTTTTGTTATAACTTTCTTTAGTCGAAGAAACTGCGATTTTGTTAGATTAAGTTCTTCGGAGTTTTTTAGGACGTGTTTTGCAGTCTGAATAAAGGGAGCTAGATTGGGAAAGTGATCAATGATCACATTACTTTGCCTATAAGTTTCATTAAACGAGAGAATGAGGTGTGGAGGGATTTGGGGCTGATCTGCCATTGGCTGTGACAATACAGTCATGTCCATCTCATCTGATTCGGTTAAATCAGATATTGCTCCAATGGAGTCCGGGTCTATATTCTCAGCTGTTTTTGTTTTAGGAACCGTTAATCCAGCATCCGGGAGTCCCCATAATGCTGGGTTTGGGAAACATCAGCACACTGCCCACCATCTTTCTCAAAAACATTTACATCTTTACTTCCACACTCCTGTGGCTTCACATTTACACGTTCATTTACTAAATGGGTGTAATCATCTTGGGCCACAGTTTGCTCAGTTTCACGTGTTTGGATCAATGGAGTATCATTCATGTACCCATTAACAGCTTTAATTACATCAGTGACCTCATCCGTGTGAGTCACGGATGCACACACTTGTACTGTTTGAGACATTGCACTTTTCCGGGGGATCCGTTTCATTTGTTTGTTCAACGTTATGCGAAGGGATTCCAGCACAAACCTGGATCGTGTTTTTAGTGAAAGTCTCCATATCGAGCACGACCTTTTTAACAGCACCTGATGAGTTATCGGGAGCTCTTCGTTTACTCGTAGCCGATTTCAGTTCTGAATCCATGACCACAGTTTAATGAGAAGTCCTGCCATGAGCACACCGTCTGCAGAACGCTCCTGCCACGAGCACACCGTCTGCAGAACTCTCCTGCCATGAGCACACCGTCTGCAGAACTCTCCTGCCATGAGCACACCGTCTGCAGAACTCTCCTGCCACGAGCACACTGTCTGCAGAACGCTCCTGCCACGAGCACACTGTCTGCAGAACGCTCCTGCCACGAGCACACTCCCCCTCTTGAGGAGGGAGGGGCTTCTTCTCCCCGCCACTCGCCTCCTTATTGGATGGTGGGCTGTCAGGCGACTCGTGGCGGCCTCCCGATTGGCTGGGGCACGCATGTGGTGCTCGCTCTCTGCTCATTGGCTGGAGGAAACGCTCTCTGCTCCTCCTCGGAGCGGAGCTTCGACCCGAGGCGACGAAGGCTCCGCCCACATCCTCAGCCAAAAACACCTGCGTAATGGCGACAGGGTCAGTACAGGACGGCGCGCTGTTGTCGTTGCTGTAGCTGTAGTTGTTGTAAAATATGTAATAAACCTGACTATACAATTATTTGTAGCGCACATAGGTAATTCCCATTAGACAAAGGGGGGATTCTAACTGTAAGCACATACTTATCGAAATAACTAAGCTTAAGAACTGCTGTCTGTGTGCAATGGCTTCCAGATTCGTAGCAATATTACTACTCTCATCACGGGGGTTATCAACGGCGACGCCATGATAAAATGACCACTTTCTGTGGCTATTCCTGTACTCATGACCTTGTGGACGAGTGAAATGTCCGAAACAAAAACAACCACTTTCTGATTCATACGTGTTGCAGCACAAATATTTTCATCACCAATTATATTCCCAACCACGAGGATAATATCCTTGATGGGAACTCCTTCAGGAGGAACACACACAAACAAACGCATTCATTCTGGTTAATCCCTCGCACTCCTCACTACGAGAGGGTGCATTCACCATGACGGTGATATTATCACCCCTTTCTTGTCTGAACCGGACACGAAGGTATCAAACTGAAATAAGTCAAAAACTAAAATAAATAACAAAAAAGCATTGTAAGAAAACAGGCTTAGAAAGCGTTGTCAAAGCGGGTTGGCCCCACCCAGAGTATGCCCGCTCTTAATCTTTCTCTCTCAAAGACAAAGGTGTAGAGAAGTGAAAGGAAAACCATCAAAAACACACAGGGATAGAAAAGGACGAGGGAGGAGGGTGGCAGGAGGGGACAAAAACACACTGACAACTCACCACAGCACAAAGCAGCTGCACACAGCCACCATGACACCATGCCCGAAAAATGAACTACCACCAGGGGGCGAGAGAGAGAGACTTGACTTTTGTATACTTTTATTATAAAAGTATGAAAACACACCAGAAAAGCACACTCCATAAAAACAAATCCAAAATTTTTTTTTACAGCAAAAATAAATTAAACAAAAGCAATACAAACGAGGATGTGTGTTCATGTCGACCACATCACAGAATGATACGTATATGCAAAAAGTATGTGTAAGTATTTTACACTTTTACAAAAACGGATTACATCACAAAAATAAGCTCAAACCCTCATCGGTGTACCACTGATCACCCACAATATCCAAGCTCAAAAGATAAGCCTGCTCCATTTTTACTCGTGCTGAAACCATTCCTTTAAAGCACAAAAGCACATTTACATTTTTCCCCTTCAGTTTTGCTTTCCTGGTTTTATAAATTGCCAGTTTAGCAATGCCCAACAGAAAAGACAAAAACTGGAGTACTGGTTTACTCTTACAATTCCCCTCAATTCCATAAATAAAGACTGGAAAGGAAAAAACCAAATTAAATTTATAGAATACTTGTTGAAGGAAGAGAAAGAGGGATACCAATCTGTTACACTCAATAAAAGCATGGGTCACATTTTCAATTAAATCACAAAAAGGACAAAAATCAGAACAGAAGAGTAAAACTTATGGAGTAATGTGTTTGGGCTTGATGTGCTAGTCTCCAATTGAGGTCTCCAGTTCGCCCAAGAGTTGGAGAACTATACATTTTGTTCCAAACTGGAGTTTAGAAAGTTCCAGCAGGTAAGGTTTCACTCCACCGATTTTTTTAACAGTTTTGTAAAACCAGGTATACACGCTTCCAGACATATGTTGTAGATAGCCGTTTTCCCCATGACGTGAAACACACCAATTCCTCTAAGTCTGAGGAGAACACACCCTCTTGTTTTTCTGAGGCAATTTGAAGTTCAGGGAAATAGACGTGAGTCTACCACTTCATCCACCCCAGTCCACCCGATGTTTAGTCGATGAAAGGTTTGATTTACTGCTTTCAAGACATTTTCCACAATTCGAGCAGAACGAACGCCAGTTTATGAGGAAAGTGAGCGAGCAGGTAGCCAAGCATTCATGGATGGCTCCAACAGGTCTCACACTCTGTTTATTCCAACACTGGTGAAACAATGCATAAACGACCTGGAGGTTGAAATTCCAGAGAATAAAGGATTCCGAACTAATGGTTCATGGACAAACTTTTGGGCATCGTATGATACCTCTAAACGTTGCACTCCGAGGACTTGCCAGGCATTCAAAAGGCTCTGATGAAAACTTGGGAGCTGAGACATGTCAACGTGTTGCAGGTCGATGAGGAAAAGTTCACGGTCATATTTCAGACCTTCCACTTTCTGCAAACAGGCGTTTGTGAGAGGTCACCAAGGAACACACTCACTGTACAGTAAGCGCATTTCGGGGTCTGCAGACCACGTCTGGGTCCAGCCAATGGTGGCCACCCCAGAAAAAAAAAATCAGTCAGAACCCTCTGAATGCCCGTGACCAAGTATCTAGGAGGTTCGAGTGGGATAACTTTATGCCAAATAAATGAAACCACCAGGTTGTTTATGATTGATACCCGTGTCTTAAGGGGCTGTCACACCTTGACGTTTTAGCCAGCGTATGGCAAGGTCTCAAAATGTATGTAAAACGCTGGTGTACGCTGAACTATTGATGTTTTTTTTAAGTTTTGGGCGTATAATAACGTGTTGGACGTATGCATAACGTATTAGTAACGTACACAGAACGTTTTAATCACATATAGATAACTTATACCAACGAATGCTGAGCGTGTTGTCGGCGTTCACAACCTATGCCCAACGATAGTCTAACTTATGCATAGCGCGGCAGCGTATCGCCGACGATCACGTGGCATAGACTATTCATAGACTGCGGCTCGACGATTTAAATCATAACCGCACTACACATCGAAGTGTGAAGCCACTGTCACACCTTGATGTTTTAGCCAGCGTATGCCGACGTATGAAAAAGTTGCCGAACCAAGCTGGCACACGTCGAATACGTTATGGGTAAGTTTTGTATACGTTAAGAGCATGCTGGAATACGTCATAGTTTTCTGGCATACGTCGTCATACGCCGAGTACGTCGAGAAATTTTCAGCATGTTGAGCACGATTTCGACGTATGTTAGACATTTTGTTAGACAAAATTTATGATTTAAATCGTTGAGCGGCAAGGTGGAAATTATATTATATAACTGCACTAGAAATCGAAGTGTCAACATCACCGTCATACCGAAGAAAAAAAAAAAACAAAAAAAAAAACGGAGTCTGGAACACTGACGCTAACCATTACCTCGACGTGTTTCGACTTATGAGTACCTTACAAGTAACGTGTGTCGACGTGTGTCAACGATCGCGTAACGTGCCTACAACTTATGGCCAGCGTTATGTGGAACGTGTGAGTCATACGCTGGCATACGTCGAAAAATTTCAAGCATGGAAAATTTGTCTAACAGCTCGGTGTACTACGACGTATGCCAGCGTACTACGACGTTTGCCAGCGTACTACGACGTATGCCAGCGTGCTCTTAACGTATACAAACTTACCCATAACGTATTCGACGTGTTCCAGCGTTTTAACCAAAAATTTTCATGCGTCGGCATACGCTGACTAAATCGTCAAGGTGTGACAGGGCCTTTAAGCGAGAGAAGTTGGTACAATCTTTTCCACCTTGCCAGTTTCAATTTAATTTTTTCTAGGAAGTTCTCCCAATTTTTTTGTTCGTACGCTTCAATTCCTAGAAATAGGTCTAAATATTTAAACCCCTCACTACTCCACTGTATTCCTCCTAGTAAAACAGGCAGGGACGGGGGAAGGCGATCTGGGGCCCACCCAGAAAGCCACACTTTTTTCCAATTTACCCTTGCAGTAGAAGCGAGCTCAAACTGGGTAAGGCAACGAGAGACCTCAGAAACATCTTTATGATTTGAAATAGCAACACAAATACCATCAGCATAAGCTGAAACAACTACTTTGGAGTTTTTTGAAAGAGAGACTCCTAACACTGAGTTCTGGAATAAAGCTAATAAAGGTTCAACGGAGAGATTGTAGAGCATGCCTGATAGGGCACAGCCCTGACGGATGCCTCGCTGAAAGGGGAAAGGGTGACAAAGACGATTATTAACCTTCAGCAGACAAGATGCATTTTTGTATAATAACTTAACATTACAAATACATTTTTCCCCAAACCCTGTTCTCCTTCATACATCAAACAAAAAAGAATGGTTAACACCATCAAAAGCTTTTTCTTGATCTAAAAGTAACAACCCAAAACCGGGAGATGTAGTTCGACCGAGACTGATCAAGTCTCTCACCAAAAAATATTATCATATATGGAACGTTCTGGAACACAGTATGACTGATCAGTGCCAATCAAGAAAGAGATGACTTCCTTTAGACGGGTTGCAAGTGCTTTTGACAAAATTTTGTAATCCATGTTGAGTGACACGGGCCGCCAACTTGCGGTCTCATGGAGGTTTCTTTTCTTAGGAAGGAGACACAAAACTGCCCTCCAGCAGCTCAGTGGCAATTCACCTTGTTCAACACTCTCCTGAAAGACCTCAAGAAGAGTAGGGCCGAGAATGTCCCAGAAAGCCTTGTAAAATTCAGCCGGAAGGCCGTCTAGTCCAGGGGCTTTCCTATCCTTGCTATCCTTGAGCGCAGCAGTAAGTTCTCCAAGAGAAATGCCAGGCTCAAGCAATTGTTGTTGGTCTTCACACAGAGAAGGGAGCAGTTCAAGCATCGAATTCCTGTTCTCATTCACAGTTCTTTTTGCGAAGAGTTTAGAAAAATAGTCCTGTAGTTGATGCTTAATATCACTCTGGAAGGTCAACAAATCACCACCAGAAGAGCACAAAGCATGGATTTGTTGAGAGGTCTTGACCGTTTTTTCCAAATTGAAGAACCCTTTGTTTGGTGTGTCAAGTTGGATTTTTTTCGTTCCGCAGTTGGACGAATGCACCGGCCGCCCGCTCTTTCACCATTTCAGCCAGAAGGGTCCTTTTCTCCAACAACTGCTGGACATTCATGCCAGACAATCCAGCTTCCTGCTCACAGATAAGTATATCGTTTTTTAAAGCAGATATCACACCAAAAGCGTTGTATGTGCTGTCAGAGCAGTATTGTTGGCAAAACCATTTGATTTGGGACTTTGTCCAGTCCCACCATTGTCTTAAGTTCAATTATGAACACTTTTGTGACTCACTTTTTTCCCAAACCATTTTTAAAGCTTCTATAAAATGTGCACTTTGTAGAAGTTTCACATTAAAATTAACAGACAAGATGAGGAAAGTTTTGGTCGTGGTGCTCCGCTGGGGAATCCCGTTAACCTTTCTGGCGTGGTGGCAGCGTCGGGATACGATTCCACGCACTCTTCATCCTGAAGATGGCGATCGGCAGAACGTCACTGTTACGAGAGCCATCTTTGATCCCCAATCGCACCTCACAAGAAGGGGAGCGGCCAACCAGCTCGTTCTGTAGCTGTGTCATAAACATCGTCTGTGCAACGTTCCCATCACCGAAATGGCTCCCACACACCCTGCACCAAAGCAGTGGTCTCTCAGCAAGAGTGAAACAGTAAACTCATTTGAGTGTTGGAGACACAATTTCCTTTATATTTTATCACTCGATCCCAACTTTGCTCCCTTCCTCACCGAGGGCGTCACCTGGGAGAAGAAGAGCAGAGCGTTCCCTCTCCGTGGACTTTTGGATGATGGTGAGAGCATCCCCGTTGAGCGGCGGCACACTGTCCAACAGAAAGTCACCGTACTGGAACTTATGCTGGGTCAGATTACAAACTACTGCCCTGTGATATCCTGTAACACCATAGTCCGAAACTCCACTTCCGTAGCCAACATATGGCAGTCGATTCGACAACATTTTGGATTCCAGTCGATGGGTCCACACTTCATTGACTTTGCAGCGAAACGCCATAACCCCGAAACGCCATAACCCCGAAACGCCATAACTTGTACGAACACCTGATGGCGTTTGTGGGAGATACCTTGCTTCGACAAGACGGCAGAATCTCCCACCACAAGCAGGTGATCACTGAAGATGAGTTGTCCCCCTCGTTGGAGAACTTTGTTGTGCTCACATAGCTTCGGCTTGTTCACGGTGGACTCCCCAGACTCGTCAAACAACGCTATGGAACCGAGCTCAGGTCCCGCACCTTAGTCTCCATGAAGCTCAGATATCCCAGGCGCCTGATTCACTATTAGATGAGCTCCACACTGCTGAAGATGCAAAGTCATTGCGTGCTGTAACGTCTCGATTACAAGCCTCCCGCCTGGCATCATTCCCATCGTCAAAACCCCGTCAAGTCCTTTCGGGGACTCGTTCCAACAACCTTACGAAGACCTGTCCCCTCTGCAACAAGTACGTCGTACTGATTACAGTCATTTCCTCAGTGAGTGTCCTTTCCTCCCTGAACGAGATCGTCGCTACATTGCAAGAGCACGCCAAGTGGCTGACATAACTGAAGAGTCAGACGACGAGCCTGGAGGCATAACATGTGCCCATGGGGACAAGGTAGTTAGTAACACAGATTTTACAGAACCGGCCACTACCCGACGTGTCCAGATTCGCCAGTCTCCATATCTCGACACCTTCCACGGTCACCACACAACCCGAGTCACCATTGACAGCGGTGCCACGGGAAACCTGATTCATGAGACAACTGTAAGAAATTTAGGAGCCAAGATTCAGAAGAGTGCGCAGTCCGCTCGTCAGGCTGATGGATCGTCCGCTCTTCAAATTGTTGGTGAGACCAGACTGACACTGACACGTGACGGAAGAGAATTTCAGTTTGAGGGCCTGGGCGTCAAAAATCTTGACGTGGAGGTACTGGCGGGAACACCTTTCATGGAGTCTAATGACATCTCAATCCGCCCTGCGAAGCACCAAGTTATCCTGGGTGATGGCACCACGTACGTGTACGGGTCTCAGGGAGGAGCCTTGATCGCCATGCAGTACACCGAGCTCATATGTGTCCCACCCCACACAACTACTCTGTGGCCCAGAGAGTTTATCGAAATGGTCCTCCCAAATGACATGTCGAGTAGTGACTCAGTGTTCGCACTCGAACCTCGCACGGATGCCCCAAGTGCAAGGTCAGTATCATCCGTAGCATCAGCAGGAGTAGTGCAGCAGATAATCATAACAATTGTGCAAATTATGACTAAAGCATGAAATTTTTACAAGTGTTAGTACATACCATAAGCTTCATTTTCAGATCGGGAGTTAAGTCAGATTTGACCTCTGAGGATAGTGAGAGGTCATTGACCTCAATTACATTGAAATTGTCATTTTTCCACGATTCTGGTGCAGTTTGTCTGTTTTGGGAATCACTAAAAAGGTATGTTGCCATGTGTAGGTCCATTCATCTTCTGGAGAGCCTTTATACATAATCACAGGATGCAACCATGATGGAACAACAAGAACAGGATTGAGCATTTGAACAATAGCTGCTCCGTCAAGGATTGTGGCATCAACCCCAGGTGCGCTTGTGGTTTCGGGTTGGTCTGATTTCAGGCAGTGTAGTAGATCTGCTTTGACTCCAAAGCGCAGTTTTCCTCCTGTTGATAATGCTCGTGGGGCTGCCTGGTTCTCGTAACAGAAGAACTGGTCCAGATCCCCATCACGTGATTGGCAGGCAATATACAGCCTCGAGAAGAGACCACAGTCACTCTTCACTGCGGCGAGTTGGATCTGCTGCTTTGACTGCGTCTTGGTCTGTGGCCGACTGAAGAGTGGCAACTTGTTCTTGGGCCGTGTTTCTGTAACTGGCTTCGTGCATCGTTCCAGTCTTTCCTCAACAAACTTTGTGTACTGCTCCTCACCAAGGGACTCGATCTTCCTCAGTTTCTGCCACTGGGGTGTCCATGATGTCTCTCGTGTCAAGGACCAGAAGGTCAAAGCTGGACCTCTGCAAATAACTACCAACACTGTGTGGAATATGTAGACACTTCCATTGGAACACAAATGCATGGTTTGTACATCATAAACATGGTTACCATTAACGAATGAAGCCAAACATCAATATTTCGATATTTTAGGTCATTGACCTCTCATGGTCCTCAGAGGTCAAATCTGCCTTACCTCGCAATCTGAAAATGAAGCTTATGGCATGTACTAACACTGGTAGAAATTTCATGCTTTAGTCATAATTTGCACAATTCTTATGATACGAGAGATTATAATCAGCTGTACTAGAGGGTTCGGATCCCCAATTTAACCAACGAACCACAAGTTCTCAAACATCAGGAGCAGTTTTTCCAAATCCGCCCTGTGTACATACCCGAGTACACCAAGGAACACCCAGGTGGTGATACCGAGACCAGCTCCCCCAATGTTAAATGCACACTCAAATCACCCTCAGGACACGCTACGACTGTGACCCTCGACCCTGACAACATGTTCGCTCCCGCCGAACGATCAAAGTTTTGTGCCCTGCTGGAAGAGTATGATGAAGTGTTTGACCCAGTGTTCCAAGGCTACAATGGTGCTGCAGGCCCCTTTGAGGCTGTTGTTAACATGGGCCCTGTTCAGCCTCCACAACGCAAAGGCCGTCTACCACAATATACGCGTGGCAAGTTGTGTGAATAACAACACAAATTTGATGATCTGGAAAAACTTGGAGTCTTTGCTCGCCCTGAGGACGTGGGGATTTGCTGTGGAATATCTGAATCCCTCATTCTTGATCAAGAAGCCCAGTGGCGGTTTTCGCTTAGTCACGGCCTTTGCTGATGTGGGCCGGTACAGTAAGCCCCACCCCTCTCTTATGCCAAACGTAGATTCCATCCTGCGCAAAATTTCTCAGTGGACGTATCTAATTTGTACCGACCTTATGAGTACCTTTTACCAAATTCCATTATCCCGTCAGTCATGAAGGACTGCGGTGTATCCACACCCTTCCGTGGAATAGGTGTGTATACCACATCTGCTATGGGAATGCCTGGATCAGAGACGGCACTCGAAGAACTCATGTGCCGCGTCATTGGTGATCTCTTAGAGAAGGGGACCATCACTAATCTCACTGACGACCTCTATTGCGGCGGGGATACAGTGGACGAGCTCCTCCAAAACTGGAGAATGGTTTTACATGCTCTGTATAAATGCCGACTCTGCCTCTCTGCTACGAAAACAGTTATATGTCCGAAGAGCACCACCATCTTAGGATGGATCTGGTCTCATGGTACTGTCCAGGCCAGCCCACATCGTGTGGCTACGCTCTCCACTTGTTCAGCTCCTGAGACGGTCAGGGGCATGAGATCCTTTATCGGGGCATATAAGGTTCTCGCTCGTGTTATCCCCAACTGCTCCACTCTCTTATCCCGATTGGATGATGCTGTGGCCGGATGCAAATCCCTGGACAGAGTTGTGTGGACTGATGAGTTACATGCAGCCTTCCAGAGAGCCCAAGGCGCTCTTACTTCGACCCATACAGTGACTCTTACTCGTCCTAGTGATCAGCTATGGATTGTGACAGATGGTTCCGTAAAAAAAACACAGTATCGGATCGACTCTGTACATCACGCGCAATGGTAGACCTCACCTTGCAGGTTTCCTTAGCGCGAAGTTACGCGGACGCCAACCTACCTGGTTGCCATGCGAGGTGGAGGCCCTTTCCATCACTGCATCGGTAAAACACTTCAGTCCTTTCATTATCCAGTTGAGACATCATGCATCCATCCTCACCGAGAGCAAGCCATGCGTACAAGCTTATGAGAAGCTCTGTCATGGTTTTCAGCAAGCCCTCGTATATCCACATTATTGTCAACCCATCTGATTTTGCCAGCCGCAATGCTGAATTGTTGTGGATCTTCCATTCGACGAGTGTGCTGATTTTCAGAAGGTGGTGTGACTGCTGCAGCCGGTTGTTTGACAATCTGTGGCAGCAATTCACAAGTGACCTCGGTCTTGCTTACTCTGACCCTTGGACGAGTCACTCGTGAAGACAGACATTCTGATCTTCGTAGTGGGTGGAGTTTTCACCTTCGTAGCCGAGGAACGTGATCCGTTATCAGATCCCGAGGAAACTATCAGACTGAGGTCAATTTGAATCTTTGCATTGCGCTGAATGAAGGATGCATCAAAAATGGCGGGAAGGTGACATCGTAGGCCTCCATCCTTAAACGATCCATGAGGTCAGGTGGAAGCTTTGCTCGGATTGTCGCATATGAAGTGAGCTTGACATGGCTCCTCTCGCCAAACCACTGGAGCCAGCGACACACCACATATGAAACTCTTTTACTTCCCCTCCCTCCTCTTCCCCTCCCTCCTCTTCCCCTACCCCCTCCTCCACGTCCCCTCCTCCTACCCCCTCTTTCACTTCCACCAATCCCTCTCCCTCCCTCTCTCCCCATCCACCCCTCTCTTCCTCCCCATCCTCCCCCTCTCCCCTCTCCATTCCCCTCCCCTCGATTCCCCCTCCCTCCATTCTCCCTCCCCTCCCCTCCATTCTCCCTCCCCCTCCCCTCCATTCTCCCTCCCCTCCCCTCCATTTACCCCCTCCCCTACATCCCCCTCCCCCACCCCTCCATTCCCCCGTACCCCTCTCCCAATTCCCCCTCCCCCATTCCCTCCTCCCGATTCCTCCTCCCCCCATTCCCCCGTATCTCTCCACTCGCCTGTCTTCCTCCCCATGGCCTTCCCATTCCTCTCCCCCTCGGTCCCTCCCCTCCCCTCGGCCCCCTCCCCCGGCCCTCCCCCTCCCCCTCAGCCCCCTCCCCCGGCCCTCCCCCTCCCCCTCAGCCCTCCCCATTCCCTCTCCTCATTTCTCCTCCCCCTCGACCCTCCCCATTCCCCTCCACATCCGCCCTCGGCCCTCCCCATTACCCTCCACATCCACCCTCGGCCCTCCCCATTCCCCCTCCCCATCCGCCCTCGGCCCTCCCCATTCCCTTCCCCATTACCCTCCACATTCCCCTCCCCATGACAATGATCATTCTCTGTATTTCTCGTTCAAGGTCACGACATCCTCGTGCGGGTTTAGGCCCAAGTCACATTTGCTCTCCAGCGAGGATACGGCGGCCGTAAGCCCTCTAAATTGGCAGAAATGTGCGGCGGCCACAGTTTCTGAGGTGGCCTCAGGGTGGTCCTACGCCGTATGGCGATATTTTACAGGCCGTAAGGTCGCCGTGGAATTATAAAGCGGAGTTATAACTTTTTTCATTTCTACGTTCGCCGGAGCAATTCAACAAGCCGAAAAAAAAAAACTGGTGAAAAAAAAAAAATGAACCCACTCGTTACCGTCCGTCTGGCCGCACGTTCGCCTTAGGGCCCCCCTGCGGTCCCCCTGCGGGCACCTTGAAAATTCTATAGCCGCAGCAGGAACGCCCAAAGGTCACCGTGCGACATCAAATCAAAGACCGTACGGCACCCCCACGTTTTCGGTCTCCACAATTTATAAATACGCCGTGCGGATACCCGAAAAATAAAAACAGATGTGACTGATACATTGTGTGACCGTGGAAATACTGCGGCCGCCGTATAATTGCTAGTGGCCGTAGATTTTGGAGACCCCACGGCCGCCGTGGCAAATGTAACCGGCCTCAGCGCGTGCGTAATGAGCCAAATGACGTGCCATGCCGAAACTCGTGATAACTTGTTATAAAACCAAGAACAAGAAAACAACGCGAACCCAAAGGAAATCGTTTTGGAGGTTATCGGGACAATAAACTACGAGAATTACGTTTCCTACCAAGGGGACAAAACAATAACAATTATCGGAAGTAAATGATGTTATTGTTTTAAAATAATCCGGAAAAACATGAACGGAAGTCGTGCGAAACCTTTTCGTCACTAAAACCATAATTAGCGGAAATCACGTCACCCTGAATAATGAATTACCGGAAGTGACGTGTTTGCGTACACGTCCCAGGAGAGTCAACATGGCGTCAGGCGTCGTCTTGCTGTCGCAGCTCTGGGCCGATGTGAACCGTTGTGGCCAGACTGGGGACTACAGTCGTGCTCTCAAGGCGATAAATAAACGTACGGGGTTCCCGAGCACGAGATTAACGTACGGGGTCCCCTGTTACGAGAGTAACGTACGGGATCCCCTGTTACGAGATTAACGTACGGGATCCCCTGTTACGAGATTAACGTACGGGATCCCCGCGTGTATTTTCTCGATGACCGGTCACGTTGTAGTTTTAATTTGTTTTTGAAGTGATTTGTAAATGTGCGATTTGTAAATGTGTGATTTGTAAATGTGTGAATTGTAATTGTGTGATTTCTAAATGTTGTGTGAATTGTAAATATTGTGTGAATTGTAAATGTTGTGCGATTTGTAAATGTTGTGCGAATTGTAAATGTTGTGTGATTTGTAAATGTTGTGCGATTTGTAAATGTTGTGTGAATTGTAAATGTTGTGTGATTTGTAAATGTTGTGTGAATTGTAATTGTGTGATTTCTAAATGTTGTGCGAATTGTAAATGTTGTGCGATTTGTTAATGTTGTGCGAATTGTAAATGTTGTGCGATTTGTAAATGTTGTGCTATTTGTAAATGTTGTGCGGTTTGTAAATGTTGTGCGAATTGTAAATGTTGTGCGAATTGTAAATATTGTGTGATTTGTAAATGTTGTGCGATTTGTGAATGTGTGATTTGTAAATGATGTGTGAATTGTAAATATTGTGTGAATTGTAAATGTTGTGCGATTTGTAAATGTTGTGTGAATTGTAAATGTCGTGTGAATTGTAAATGTCGTGTGAATTGTAAATGTTGTGTGATTTGTAAATGTCGTGTGAATTGTAAATGTTGTGCGATTTGTGAATGTTGTGCGAATTGTAAATGTTGTGTGAATTGTAAATATTGTGTGATTTGTAAATGTTGTGCGATTTGTGAATGTGTGATTTGTAAATGTTGTGTGAATTGTAAATATTGTGTGAATTGTAAATGTTGTGCGATTTGTAAATGTTGTGTGATTTGTAAATGTCGTGTGAATTGTAAATGTTGTGCGATTTGTAAATGTCGTGCGAATTGTAAATGTGCGAATTGTAAATGTTGTGTGAATTGTAAATGCTGTGTGATTTGTAAATGTCGTGTGAATTGTAAATGTTGTGCGATTTGTAAATGTTGTGCGAATTGTAAATGTTGTGTGAATTGTAAATGTTGTGTGATTTGTAAATGTTGTGTGAATTGTAAATGTGTGAATTGTAAATGTTGTGTGATTTGTAAATATTGTGTGAATTGTAAATGTGCGATTTGTAAATGTGCGAATTGTAAATGTTGTGTGAATTGTAAATGTTGTGTGAATTGTAAATGTCGTGTGAATTGTAAATGTTGTGTGATTTGTAAATGTCGTGTGAATTGTAAATGTCGTGTGAATTGTAAATGTTGTGCGATTTGTAAATGTTAGGCGAATTGTAAATGTTGTGTGAATTGTAAATGTTGTGCGATTTGTAAATGTCGTGTGATTTGTAAATGTTGTGCGATTTGTAAATGTCGTGTGAATTGTAAATGTCGTGTGAATTGTAAATGTCGTGTGAATTGTAAATGTTGTGCGATTTGTAAATGTTGTGTGATTTGTAAATGTTGTGTGAATTGTAAATGTTGTGCGATTTGTAAATGTCGTGTGAATTGTAAATGTTGTGCGATTTGTAAATGTCGTGTGAATTGTAAATGTCATGCGATTTGTAAATGTTGTGTGAATTGTAAATGTTGTGTGATTTGTAAATGTTGTGTGAATTGTAAATGTGTGATTTGTAAATGTTGTGTGATTTGTAAATGTTGTGTGAATTGTAAATGTTGTGTGATTTGTAAATGTGTGATTTGTAGTTGTGTGAATTGTAAATGTTGTGTGAATTGTAAATGTTGTGTGATTTTTAAATGTTGTGTGAATTGTAAATGTTGTGTGAATTGTAATTGTTGTGTGATTTGTAAATGTTGTGTCAATTGTAATTTAGTGCAGGGGCATATGTTGAGATACATGGTCATGTTTGCAAACTATGTTAATTTATGTTGTAAGGGTTTTTTTGTGACTACAGGAGTATATTGATATTGAAAAATCTTGTTGCCAATTTTTTTTTTATGCATGTTTAGTGTGATTTTTTTTTTCCAGAAAATACGAGATGACCGTGATCGTGTTATAACAAAAATTTATTTTTTTAAAAACTTAATTATAAGTACGTCATATAGCACCTTAAAATGAACGGTGAGATGTACAGAGTAATTTTGGCAGGAAATTATCATGCTACTTATCTTGTATAAATTGTTATATATTTTACAATATGGAAAATAGTGTATTTTCAAATTTATTGAACAAAATTGGTGCATGCTGCTTGGCCAACTTAAGTGTTATATTTTACATTATTTCAGAATTCATTATAGTTCATCATCACTGTCATCTGAATCAGAGGCTGCTGATTGTTGAGTGTTCTCACAGATGTCATCAGATGCCTCACAAGTGCACATCTCTGGACATACAACATTTGCTCGCTTGCAGGAACAACGTGCCGTTCTGCACATTTGTTTGACGTATTTGCACCTCACAAGTTCCAGCACAGCCTTTGGTGCAGGTGGTAGATTGGTTATCACTGGCCTGTATAGGTTGTTCTCTAATGTCTAACCATATTCTGATGGTTCTGGTAGTTTGGGTTTGGCTATTTCATCATGGTACCACACCATAGCCTGATAATGAGCTCACTTGATGTGTTGTTCCAGTGCTCCTTTGGAGGTGGCAATTTCTTGGATTCTGCAAATGAGTTCACATTCTTGGGTATATGTGTCACTTGCCTTTGGGTTTTCTCTTCATACATTATGTTCTGTGCAATGTTGATGGTTGCTCTATCAATGTGGTTTGCACGTTCATCAGCCAAGGACATGGATGGCCCTTCTAACACGCATCGGAGCAGTGCTGTCAAGGATGCTGGGACGTTATCATCTCTACTACCACTGTTAAGTGATCCGTCAAAGACCCATGGCGTCTCTCTGCCACGAAGAATGTCCTTTCGAAGAGTATTCGCACATTCAAAAATGCTTTTCATGTTCTGTTCCATACTTTGGGAGTCAATTTCCTTTCTTATGGCAGAATCTTTCATAGTCTTGGAGCATAACATTTCAGATTGTCTCGCACTGGGACGTGAAAATTCAACATTTTCAAGGTGTGTCTTGATCAGATCTTTAACATGTTTATGCTGAATCAATTTTCCTCCTTCCACTCCATGCATTCTGTGGATGCCAATGTAGGTGTTGGTGACATCATTCATTGAAACAATGTTGCCAGAGTGAAGTACATTTTTTCAATACATTGAAGAACTCGATGTCGGCAAGAATAGTCCTTTGGTTCTGATCCACTTGGTGAGGATTCAATGTTTGTTGCTGTGGTTGACGCTGTACATGTTTCACGTAGCAGGGGAGATGATATTTTACATCTATGGCCCGAGCATCATTTGGTGATATGGCTTGTAATCGAACCTTCCATTCATCATTATCACTGATTTGGACAACATCTTAGATTTTTTTTTCCAGCGTCAAATCAACACACTTCATGCAACTGTTTTGTTGTTCCATCTCCACTACAGAATATACATTGCATCTTGTTATGTGAGACTGATGATGATCGGGTGAATGGCTTCGTCCCTGTTGTGGCATCTGAACACGGTGAGTTATCATCACATTTTGATGCTTGGGAAGATGAAGGACGGCCTACTGGAGATGATAGCAGAATGGCAGAATTTTTGGTGGCTGTACTTTTCTGAAATCGCATCTTCGCATGATCAATTTTGAGTTTATGCACAGTCTCTTGAAAGCACTCCCTGTGCCAAGACCCCCCATATGATTGAAGATCTGATGCATAAACATCCCGGAGTCTGCTGCTCAATGGTAGATAACCAGGATCACCATAACCTGCACGCTCATGAACACTGTCCAGGAACTTGTGATATGAGGTGGGATTGGCAACCAGTTGTCCACCTGGAACTTGACACTTCAGACATATTGCATAGTTTGTCTCTGTACACAATAGTTTGTCTACAGGTACCATGTAAACCTGTACTAACCTGTTCCATGGTCGGGTTGTCGGCGACTAAACCGTCTCCCCCACCAGGTTTTCTGGTGAGGAGGGTGTTTGGATATGGACACCCAGCAGGATTAAAAACAAAACCTGTCAAAGGGCGGAGGAGCTCCTTGTGAGCCAACGGCCATCCATATCTAGTGCCCAACTGTGTCTGCGGACGTCCTCCTGCAGTTGGGTCACTTCTTATTAGGAGGTTGGTGGCAGGATTTGCACTCCGGCCACCGTAAAACCCTTCATTCCGCAAAACGCAAAAATGCAAAGAAATCTGAAAACCCACTCCGTGGGAGTACCTCCTGTGCAGCTTCGCTTCGCAGGGCAGCTCACCGGATGACGGGATTGGGGCAAAGCCTTCGGGACCCCCAATCTTTGATAGGAGGGAAACCACGGGGTAACATCCCTGGGTCATATTGCGGGAGAGTGTGTCGGAGTGGTGCTGAGGTGTCATCCACCAGACGGCGGTCTCCTTGGGTTAACCTGTGGCGGTCCCTTCGGGTGGGTGCCTGGAATGTCCTATCCCTAAGAGAGGATGATCACCTGTCTCTGTTATCATCTGAGCTCAAGCGTTTGGACATCGGGATTGCAGCTCTCTCTGAGGTTCGGAGACCGGATTGTGGCGAGATAATGGTGGGTGGTTACACCTACTATTGGTCTGGTCGCTCTGATGGTTACCATACCCAAGGAGTTGCTGTAGCTGTGTCCAATAAGCTGACCCCAATGATAATTGAGGTAACACCGGTCAACGAGCGTATTATGAGATTAAGGATTCGTCACTCCTTAGGTGTCATTTCCCTGGTCTCTGTTTATGCTCCGACTGAGGCGAGTGATCTCACCGTGAAGGATGCATTCTACGCCACACTCGAGTCTGTGGTTGATCAGTGCCCCAGACGAGATACACTTCTAGTCTTGGGGGATTTCAATGCATCGACTGGAACTGATAGGGACGGTTATGAGGTGTGTGTTGGTCCCCATGGGTCAGGAACTATGAACCAGAATGGCACTTAGTTCCTTGACTTTGCAAGAAGTCATGGACTTAGGGTGGCTGGTTCATGGTTTCAGCGCCCACAAGCTCATCGCTGGACTTGGTATTCCAACGCTGGTGGTGTGGCAAAGGAGATTGACCATGTCCTCATTGACGGTCGTTGGAGGATGATCCAGAACTGCAGGGTCTACCGGAGTGCTCAGTTCCTCAATACTGACCACAGGCTTGTTGTAGCAACTCTAAAGCTGCACCTTAAATCCTGGAGAATGGTACCATCCCAGCCAAGGTTGGATGTTGCCAAGCTCAGGGATGAGAGAGTAGCTGAGGAGTTTGCGAACAGGCTGAGTGGACACTTGGGGGGTCTGGGTGCTTTGGGGGGTCCTGAAGAGTTGTGGAGCGCCTTCAAGACCACCGTCCTTGATGTTGCCGGTGGATGCCTTGGAGCTCACCGCAGGGCAAAGAAGAATTTTGTCTCTCAAGGGACACTGGATACCATTGACCAGAGTCGCAGGGCCAGGCTGAATGGCAGAGCTGAGCTGTTCAGGGAGCTGAGGCGTAAAACTGTACGTGCACTGAGGGTGGACAAGGAGGCCTATGTGGGAGGAATCTGTGAGGGGGTAGAGCATCACCTGTGGACAGGTGATTCTCGTCCCGCTTACAGGGGAATTCGCGCATTACGTTCATCCAAGCCCATCCCTCGGAGCACTACAGTTCGAGCAGAGAGTGGTAGGCTCTTGACAGAGGAGTCTGAAGTGAAGGCCCGCTGGGCCGGTTACTTTGAGCGGTTGTACCAGGCTGATCCCCCAACTGTCGAGTTGGACGTCAAGGGTGTTACAATCCCTGTTGCTGACCCTCGAATCAACTGTGGTCCACCTACGCTTGTGGAAACACGGGCTGCGGTGAACCAGTTGAAACGGGGCAAAGCTCCAGGGATCTGTGGCATCCATGCCGAACTTCTCAAGGCTGGTGGAAATGCTGCACTCGTGTCGTTGCATGCAGTTTTGTGCTCTGCCTGGAACACAGGCATCATCCCAACTGACTGGAAGAGGGGCCTTGTTGTCCCTCTCTGGAAAGGGAAGGGTGATCGCCAAGACTGCAACAACTACCGAGGGGTGACGCTGCTCTCAGTGCCGGGCAAGGTCTTTGCTCGGATAATTCTCGATAGGGTTCGCCACCATCTGCTTGAGCACCAGCGTCCAGAGCAGTCAGGCTTTACACCAAAGAGGTCAACGATTGACCGTATCCTTGCACTTCGTGTCCTCACCGAACGCAGACGAGAGTTTCAGCAGGGGCTGCTTGCAGCCTATGTTGATCTCTGTAAAGCGTTCGATTCAGTGAATCGGGATGTCCTCTGGAGGATTCTTGGTCTTCGTGGGGTGCCACCAAAACTGATCGATCTGATGTCTGAACTCTACTCTGGTACTGAGAGTGCTGTGAAGTGTGGTGGTACCATCTCTGACTTATTTCCAGTTGTTACTGGAGTTCGTCAGGGATGTGTACTTGCCCCCACACTTTTCAGCACTTGTATGGACTGGATTCTAGGGAGGATGTCGGAGAGATCAAGTTGCGGTGCGTCATTTGGGAATGTCAAGATCTCGGACCTTGACTTTGCAGATGATGCAGTCATCTTTGCGGAGACTTTAGACATCCTCTTGGGGGCCCTCGAGGTGCTGAATGAGGAGTCGGAGCCGTTGGGATTACGGGTTTCTTGGGTCAAAACTAAGATCCAGGCTTTCGGTGACATCTTGGATGCTGCTGTCCTGTCTGTGTCTGTTTGTGGTGAGGATGTTGAGGTCGTGGAGAGATTCACTTACCTTGGCAGTGATATTCATGTCTCTGCTGGCTGCGAGTCAGAGGTCAATAGACGTCTGGGTCGGGCCTGGGGAGTCATGGATTCACTGGATCATGGGGTGTGGCGCTGCCGGTACCTGTGCGGGAGGACGAAAGTCCGAGTCTTCAGGTCCTTGGTACTTCCAGTCTTGCTCTATGGGTGCGAGACTTGGACTCTGACCAAGGATCTGAGACGGAGACTTAATTCCTTTGGTACCAGGTCTCTTCGGAGAATCCTTGGCTATCGCTGGTCGGATTTTGTGTCCAACGAGCGGTTGCTGAGAGAGACTCGGATGAGATTTGTTACCTGCATAGTCCATGAGCGTCAGTTGCGGCTGTATGGACATGTGGATCGTTTTCCTGACTCTGATCTTGCTCACCAGATTCTCTCAGCGAGGGAGTCTCATGAGTGGAAGAGGCCAGTGGGTCGACCACGTGCCTCATGGTTGCAGCAGGTTGATCATCATCTCAAGGAGATGGGGATGGGCCTCGCATCTGCCTGGGGGATGGCCAGACGGAGGCCCCTGGAGTACCGGCGGAAAGTGGACGCAGCGACGTGCTGTTCTGGCACATGCTCCCATACCTGACCTGACCTGTCTCTGAAGTTACATGAGAATGCTTGGAATGAGGTTTGTCCATTTTGATTTCAGAGATACCTCAATTTTTATGATTAGTGGTCTGGTACAGCATATGTAAGTACATCTGAAATAAACAGAAGCAAGAAAGGCAAAGCAAACTTGTTAACCAAATGCACATAATGATTGTATTGGCATGACTGTGTGATTTATGCACGAGTATTATGATTAATATAACTGCGATGTCATCCACTCTCTGAAAGATAAAGAAAATTGTGAATCTTATGCACAAAATTATTGTAAGGGAATTAATATATAGTGTTGTGGTTGAGGAAAGTCGCAAGCCACCATTCAGGTCCCGTAGGTGAGATATCTCTGTAAGTACATGTGTAGTTAGCCCCAAACCCGTTGTTTAGAGGGAATAAATGTGATTCATTCGGGCTGCGACCCTTTAAGATAGCTGTTTTTCTGTTCTATCTTTATTTTTGAACCAACCACGTCTCAACCGCCATCACACAACAACCACCAACCACAACGCCGCTTCACAACAACAACAACGCCAACAGCCACGACCTTTACCTTCGCAACTCGCTCTCGCAACCATCGCATCAACGCCATTCCAAGCGTCACCGTGGCCAGGGACCGCCACTTTAGACCCTCCACCACCTTCACCTCTCCTCCTTCTACCGCCATTCCCGCACTGCTTGTGGGCACCGAGCGTCAGGCTGTCCTGGCCTCGTGCGGGACGCGCGCTGAGCCGCGGGTGCAAAAAGCGGCCTTTCCGAGGAAAAGTCGGATCAGGAATGATACACGCCCACTTCCGATCCCTCCAATCATTAAGCGCGGGGCGATTTGGCCCCGCCTCCAGGCGCGTCGGAGTAGAATCGATATATGCAAATTCGAGGATCAGGGGAGGTTCACGCCCACTTTTCCTCCGTCCAATGGGCGAGCGCGGCTCCGCCCCCGAGCCCATCCTGATCCGGAAATTTGCATATGGATTCTCCTGCCGTACTATAAAGCGCCGAGCGCGGGGCGAATTCAGTCAGTTTCTGTTTCGGGCTCGGGCGAGTTGGAGAGGTGTGGCGGTGGCGGAGTGTGGCAGCAGCAGTCAAGACGGGTCTGGAGGAGAGTCGGTCTGTCGGGGTTCGGAGTCTGTCGGGGAGCTGCAGAGAGGGGAAGCCGGGAACGTGGTCGAGGTCGCAGTGGAGTCGCTCGTCACGGGACCCAAGCAAGCCAGCTATCCTCTTTCCCCAGAGCATCAACAACCCCACCTGTTTCCCCCCGCGCTGAGATAGTGCGAAAAGGGGGCCCCGTTCCCACCCCATTCCAAGCAGTGCCAACGAAACCCGCGGAGGAGCGCGGAGTCGGGGCACCGCCGCGGCATTTGCGGCTCATCACAAGACGGGTAGGCTCCACGCCGTCTCGCGCCACAGGTCTGCCCCTTTGTATTTGAGGGTGGCCCTTTTTCTTTTGCGTTTGAGTATATGTGTTGTCGGCGTCGTCTGTAAAGTAAAACTGTGTAAGTGTTGCCGTGTGCTCGCGTAGTCGGTAGTAGATCTGCATTGTGTTCCTTTTGTTACATTTGCTTTTGGTGCATAATTGTTGTAATTGTATATGTGTGCTTTCCGTTTGCCGTGCAATAAATGTGCCTTATGTTGAACTGTTTTTCCCGTTTCGCTTTGTCTTTTCTTTAATTGAATCTCCATCTTACTTCACGTAAAGGGTTGGTAGTGGGCTACATACGCCCGATAATTAATCGGAACCGTCGAGGTCGACGATTTTACACCGCTCGGTTATCCCGATAGTACAGAACGGGTCGCTTAAAGTGGCCCGTGTCCGAAGTCGACCTGCGGCGTGGTGCGATCGCCCGGTCTACCCTCCGTGTGGGTACTTAGGTTGGTCTAATTTGGCGAACAACCATATCCCATGCGGGGGGCCGGTTGGCACGATCGTGGTGAGGCCGAAAGGCCCACCCGTGACTAGTTCCCGGCGTTAGTCCGAGAGGGTCACGACGGAATTGTCCGTCCGGTGGGCGACGTGCCGCGATTCGAGTTACGTGGCCGCTCGCACGCCGGCGGGCACGAATTCGCGACAATAGTTTATCTAGCTGCGATGTTGTCTATTTTCTAAAAAATGTATAATCAGCAAATAGTAAGATAATAATTTATTAATTATCTGCTAAGTTGTATTTAAAGATATCCAATCAAATAACTCTTCTAAAATGGGATTCCTCATGATCAACAACTGTAATTTATGACAACAACTAGACTGTGTTGTTATCTTAACTAATTTTGCATATATATATATATATATATATATATATATATATATATATATATATATATATATATATATATATATATATATATATATATATATATATATATATATATATATATATATATATATATATATATATATATATATACATATATGCCAATTAGTTGAATTTCATGATATGGAGGTGGCCATCTTGGATTTTACGGTACCATTTGATTAAACTATTGTATGTATAAATTCTGACATTTTCATTGTATACCATGGTCTACACCGATCATTTTGAGGTGCTACATGACTTGGTTCATCAAAGATATAAAAGAAATCATGTCAAAAATTTTGCTGAATCGGTCAATTATATGTTCTGATGTAAATACCTGAAAAAAACGTAGTCAAATATCTCTAAAAAATTGGCACCAAAGATTTTCTTGTTCAGTGGGACATTCTGAGTCAGAAACACTTTGGTGCCACAAATTAACATAATTTGCCAACATGCAAACATATGCCCCTGCACTAATTGGTGTTCTTGGTGTTTATAGCTTGCTTTGCTGCACCACGTGATGCCTTCGTCCTTTACCTGATGCCTGCTCCCTGATGCTGTGTGCTCAGTGTTGAAGGAAGAAAAGGACAACGTGACTGCTCTACATTGCAAGGTGGTTTGTCTGATCCAACAAGGTGCCTTCAAGGAGGCTTTGCAGCTCATCCAGGGCCAGACAAAGGTGCTGAGTCCGTAAGTTGCACCTCGTCCAATGTCCATGTGTTTTATCTTGGGTTCCATGGTATTGTCGCCCAAAGTACAAAATTCTCATTTCTCTATGACCTGATGTCCAAGCACGCACACCTTTGCACCGATGGTTCGGACCGAGCGCCCTCGAGTTTCGGAATCACATGACCGAGTAAACAAGCCTTCGCTCTGGGTGGGTCAATTCCCCCCATTTATACTGTACATGACGTGTAGGAACACCTTCCACCAATTGGTGCTAATTTGATCCGTCGCACTATTTACACAGAGCCAGTGCATTCCGCACCAGTTTCTTGGCAGTAGTTGTACTGTATGGTTTGCCATTGCCTTCCCAGCATCGTTTGTTCATGATTTGTCCTTTTATATGCTGTGCATCAATTAAGGAAGCAACACACACCATCTTTAGCTCACCTGGAAGGTACGTAGTTCCGGGAAGCGTATGGGATGGCGTCCGTCCGTCCGTCCACAAACACTTGTAACTTCTTCCCTGAAACTACACACATGATTTTAATGAAACTTGGCCACAATTTTCATAACTCGGTATGTACCAAAGTTTGTTCACAATATTAAAAAAATTAAAAATCCAAAGGTATTTACTTTCTGGGTACATATTTTGTTGGTCATCCGAGCTAACAGTAGTTCCTTGGTTATCTTGTCCAGCCGCTACCAGGTGAGCACCCAGGGAATGTGTTTTGCGGAATGAAGTGTGTTAGGCTGGCCGGAGTGCAAATACTGCCACCAACCTCCGAGAAAGAGGCGTCCAACTGCAGGCGCATGTTAGCAGACGCAGTCAGGCTCCCGATATGGATGGCCGTTGGCTCACAAGGAGCTCCGCCGCTCTTTGATTTTTCCTAAAAATCTGCTCTGCTGCTCTTGCACTTCTTCTCTCTGCCCTTTTCACCTCATCATTTACCCTTAGTCAGTGGTTTCTAATCAGTCAATCCTAGAGTTCTGACCAGTCGATCTTAAATAAAATAAAATATACGAATTAATTTATTATTATTATTATTAGATTACCTGGACTTTAGTCAGGTGAGCTGATGCGATCGGTGAGCACCTAACAAAGGTGTATTGCCCGCATCAATATCTGTGCTCATTAAGTGGGTCTGCGTGGGACTGGGGTGGGGGGCGGGGGGGTGTTGGGGTTTGACCTCCACCAAAATAGGTATTTTTTCTCTTCTCTAAACTATACACAGAATCCCCATGAAACTTGACCACAACCTTTATCACCCGTGGTGTACTAAAGTTTGTTCACACCATTAAAAATAAATCAGGGTCTAAGGGAGTCTACGTGGAGGGTGGTGGGGGGGTTGTTGCCCCTCAAAATATTGTTGCGGCCTGGGGATTGTGAGGGTGTACAACGAGGGATGGGTTGTCCCTGGTTTCTCCCCGGGAATCGCAGGCCGTCGCACACGAATAACTTTGTGTCACGACAGGTCTCCAATTGACCGTGAACGCTAATAATTTGACCACATGACCCAGTGTGTGCCTTGTGTTGGCTTAATGGTGAGGGTGGTGGGCTTGGGATCCCAGGATCCTGAGTTCAAATCATCCTTGGCTGTTGAATTAATACCAGGTGGGGTTGACTCTGCATGTCATCCTTCCGAACTCTGTCAGCTTGCTGGTATCCTGTGTTAGAGTGGCGATTCGTCCAGGATTGTGCCCAAAAGCCAAGGTGGTTGCTTAGGCAGCAGCAATGCTCTGCACAGGGTATGGTCCCAATCAATGGATGGACAGGCACCAACACACACACACACACACACACACACACACACACACACACACACACACACACACACACACACACACACACACACACACACACACACACACACACACACACACACATACACACATACACACATACACACATACACACATACACACATACACACATACACACATACACACATACACACATACACACATACACACATACACACATACACACATACACACATACACACATACACACATACACACATACACACACACACCTGAGGAAAATTAGAGGTGGCCCAGGGATATAAGAGGCAGTTGAGGATTAGCGACCTCTTGATACCTGGCGAACCGGCGCAACCCAAACGCTTAGGAAGGGGGAAGGTGGGAGGAAAACTGAAGGTGCCTATTGTGTGGGAGTGAGAGGTGCGAGTGTTGAGCAGCCAGAAATTGCTCAATGTTGTTAAAACATTTGCACTTTCCACAAGGCTTAAATCCAGGTGATAGTTTTAACACTTGTCACATTCTTCTTATACTCTGTTTACAATTAGCATGTAGCTTCAACAAACATTGTGAAGTCTTGTATAACAAGCAATTTGTCCCATAGTGCATTGTAAACGTACCAGCATAAAACAATCCATGGGACCAATGCTTCTCTTCACAAAGTCACTCTTCAATAATTTTTGACAAAAAAATTGTCATGACCTCATCAAATACATTCGGCCATCGTTACCTCTGCCCTCAAAAGGTGTATGGAGGTTATGGTTTAACCCTTGTTTGTTTGTCTGTGAGCAGGATATTTCAAAAAGTTATGGATGGATTTGGACGAAACTTAGTGGAGAGGTTGGGTATGTACCAAAGATGAAATGCTTCGATTTTGCTGAAGATCTGGATCTGGATTCTAGAATTTTAAAAGTGATTCTTTAGCATTGAGAGATGGGACCAAAAATGACATGTCGCATGATCTCTCAAAAAGTTGTGGACGAGTTGTGACGAAACTTGGTGGATGAGTTTGTTCGGTGACAAGAATAAGCCGATTCGATTTTGAAGGTCTGGATCCAGATCATAAACTGTTCAGGATACAAAACATGAACTGTTCAGTATGCCGGAGGTATGCGTTCTTCCAAGTGCGGTTCTAGTTTTATAAATGTTTTGATTTTGTTGCATCATTATCAAAGGAAAATTGTCTGATCTTCTGATTTTCTTGCTCATGTTTGTTCTTGTTTTCTCATTTGACTTCAGCGACGTGGTTGGATTTGAGAAAGCTTATTGCGAGTACCGCTTGAATAGAATGGAAAATGCACTCAAGACAATTGAAGCCACTTCAGAAAAATCATGTAAACTACAAGAATTGTATGGACAAGTGGTAAGTGTATGTTCAGTGTTGCCAAAAAAAACCTGTTAATTTTGAAATTTATGAAATTAATTTTCTTACTGTTGTATTATTGAATCACATCAATTATATGCTTCCTGAAATTGTTTATTTATTTTGCCAAATTACATATTGCAGCTGTATCGTCTTGAAAACTACAAGGAGTGCTTGGATGTTTACCAGGATCTCCTCAGAAACTCTCAGGATGATTACGATGAAGAAAGGCGAACAAACCTTTCTGCAGCTCATGCTTCTCTTGCCCTCTGGATAGGTTTTGAATCGGCAAGTTGGTGGGGTTTTCATGCACCTGGCAGTGACACATATGTTGTATGATGGAGCTATATCTCTGTTGTTGGAATCAATGTTGAAAATGATTTTAGTCAAGTGATCAATAGTGTGTGTACTATTTGTGAACGCCTTTGCAACTTTAGGAACTCTGAGAAGGGTTTGAAACGGCAAAGGGCTTACTTTGGGTAGCTTTTCATGGTTGCTTTATGCAGCTTCTTCAGCTAGTATAGTATGCGAGGAGTCGATTTATATATTCTGTCCATACTAATAAGTGTGTGTGTGTGTGTGTGTCCTCCATCACTCCAAAACTATAAAACCGAGCAGTCTGAAACTTTGCATGCACTGTAAGAAAACTCCAAGGAAGTGCAAGAGTGAAAATTGGGTGTTTGGGTTAATTAAAACATCCTTTTTGAAGATAATTAATGGCCTTATTTAATTTTTCCTTCATCAGGCGATCCTCGGCCACCTCACTTTCTGGGGTCTTAAGACGTTTCCTGTGTAACCTCGCTGGGGTCTGCAGCCGCCACGTTTTTTTCACCTTTTCAACCATGCCTTGACTTAGAACAGGCCGCAACGATTTCTTCCTGATAACGTGTTTTTTTCACTTTCCTCACTCGTAAAGGGTGTCATTAAAAGGTTAACCACTTCAAAACTTTATTAACCAAAACATTGAGTAATAAAACAAAAAATTATCTTGGAAAATGAAAACCAGATCATGGAGAAATGAAATTAATTCTGTGTTAATGCGTTTATAGTTGAGGTGTTCGATGTGAGCACCCCCACGCACAACATTTATTCACATGAACTGCGAAGTTTTCAATGATGTTTCTGTAAGTTTTTATGGTTACTGTCTGTACATAAGCCTCAACTGCTGCCTTCAGATCAGGTTCATATCTGAGGTGCTCCTTGTAGACATTATCCTTACAAGCTCCCCAGAGGGGAAAAAAATCCAGCAGATTGAGGTCGGTGCTGTGGAGACCATTCATTTTCCATACGTAAACTGAGAACTCGTCGTCCGAATTTTTGATGCAGAAAGGCAATTGTTTCATTGGCTGTATGCGGGGTAGCACCGTCTGGCATGAACCATTGTCGCCGGAGGGCTGCAATGCTCATCGATCCCTTCAAGTCTTCGTGAAATGTGTTGACAATCGACCGGCATCATTCTTGATTGATGATAACCGTTCTTCCGTTTTTGTCTTCAAACCAATCTGGCCCAAACACACCTCTGTAGCTGACGGCCACAAAAGCAGTGACTTTCTGACCCTTAAGCGACTTCTCTTCAACCTCATCTAGCCATTAACTTCCCCAGAAAATGTTGTTGTGTGAATTGACAGCACCATTGACGTGAAAGTGTGCCTCGTCACGAAACCTCACATCGCGAATCCAGTTTGGGTTTGCCTCCATCTTCTGCTGCAGCATCTCACACACAGCAACTCATGCTGCTTTATCCCCATCGGTCAATTTATGGGCTGTTGTGATGTGGTAAGGAAAGAGGTTTAAATCTTGTTTCATTATTCTTCTGATACTGCTGTGAGTGAGACCCCGTTCAGCTGATCTTTGTCGATGCGATTTCTTTGGACTTTGCATGACTGACTCACGAACTCGTTCCATGTTTCCTTCACACCATACACTTCTTGGGTGACCGGACCTGCCCTGGTTAATATTGAGAATCGTCCGTTCACTTTTCAACTTTTTCACAAGTTTCCAAATGGCTGGCTTGCTTGGCTTGTTTCTGGGATGCACTCCATATTCAGTGCAGAACCTCGTCTGGACGGAAACAATTGCTTTGATCTCAAAATACCACGTGACAATGTTTACTCTGCTCCGTAGAAAACGTCATTTTTTTCAGAGAATACTTTGCTTATGCTTGAATGACTTCTCCAAAGATCATTGATCACTCCTGCAAAACAAAACAAACATGAAGGAAGTGACTAAAAGTACAAAGGTCATTTGAAGCGGTTAACCTTTTATTGACACACCCTGTATTATCGAATGCCTGTTCATCATTGCTGCGATTCGCTGCATACATCATTTTTGTAAGTGCTATAGTTTTCGAATTAGGAGCTTGGAGCGATTTCATGCATTATATGATACAAATTTCCACGATCTGCTCTCACGGACAAATTAAAGTATCATCGAAGCATTATTTGGGTTTTGAGGATTGGATATCGTGCAGACTAAAAGTGTCAAAATCTGTTGTGAAATCTGATAATTTAAAGAAATAACGAGTCTGATAACGAAGCCGATTTTACCTATTTACTTTAAGCAAACAAGGCTATGTTCCCTCCTTCTCCATACAATCACAAGAAAATGGGAAATTTCCACAAATGTTTTTCTACTGTTTGGAGAATTATATTGAGTGAACAAAAAATTTAGGAATGTGCCAAAATTAACCAGCTTCATTAAGCTGTATGATTTAATGCATTCACTGCTAAACCTTGTGTCCTGTCCACCAGAGGGACTGCTTTTCCATAGCATCTGTCAGATCTGTGTCTATATTTTTGGAAGTTTTGTGAGGTGCTCGACAGGGAATCAAAGCAAATCTGGTGAAAAACGGACGTTTTAAAAAAAAAAGTTATAATGTTTGCACGGACCCCAAACCGATTCAGAGTGAGTGGTTCGTGCTCCATAAGTCTGAGCGAGTGGTTCGTGCTCGGTCGCCCTGAGCGAGTGGTTCGTGCTCGGTCGCCCTGAGCGAGTGGTTCGTGCTCGGTCGCCCTGAGCGAGTGGTTCGTGCTCGGTCGCCCTGAGCGAGTGGTTCGTGCTCGGTCGCCCTGAGCGGGTGGTTCGTGCTCGGTCGCCCTGAGCGGGTGGTTCGTGCTCGGTCGCCCTGAGCGGGTGGTTCGTGCTCGGTCGCCCTGAGCGGGTGGTTCGTGCTCGGTCGCCCTGAGCGGGTGGTTCGTGCTCGGTCGCCCTGAGCGGGTGGTTCGTGCTCGGTCGCCCTGAGCGGGTGGTTCGTGCTCGGTCGCCCTGAGCGGGTGGTTCGTGCTCGGTCGCCCTGAGCGGGTGGTTCGTGCTCGGTCGCCCTGAGCGGGTGGTTCGTGCTCGGTCGCCCTGAGCGGGTGGTTCGTGCTCGGTCGCCCTGAGCGGGTGGTTCGTGCTCGGTCGCCCTGAGCGGGTGGTTCGTGCTCGGTCGCCCTGAGCGGGTGGTTCGTGCTCGGTCGCCCTGAGCGGGTGGTTCGTGCTCGGTCGCCCTGAGCGGGTGGTTCGTGCTCGGTCGCCCTGAGCGGGTGGTTCGTGCTCGGTCGCCCTGAGCGGGTGGTTCGTGCTCGGTCGCCCTGAGCGGGTGGTTCGTGCTCGGTCGAACCTGAGCGGGTGGTTCGTGCTCGGTCGAACCTGAGCGGGTGGTTCGTGCTCGGTCGAACCTGAGCGGGTGGTTCGTGCTCGGCTGAACCTGAGCGGGTGGTTCGTGCTCGGCCGAACCTGAGCGGGTGGTTCGTGCTCGGCCGAACCTGAGCGGGTGGTTCGTGCTCGGCCGAACCTGAGCGGGTGGTTCGTGCTCGGCCGAACCTGAGCGGGTGGTTCGTGCTCGGCCGAACCTGAGCGGGTGGTTCGTGCTCGGCCGAACCTGAGCGGGTGGTTCGTGCTCGGCCGAACCTGAGCGGGTGGTTCGTGCTCGGCCGAACCTGAGCGGGTGGTTCGTGCTCGGCCGAACCTGAGCGGGTGGTTCGTGCTCGGCCGAACCTGAGCGGGTGGTTCGTGCTCGGCCGAACCTGAGCGGGTGGTTCGTGCTCGGCCGAACCTGAGCGGGTGGTTCGTGCTCGGCCGAACCTGAGCGGGTGGTTCGTGCTTCGTCGCCCTGAGCGAGTGGTTTACAATGTAACTGTCACTTTGGTAGTTTTACAATGAAGTGAACACGTATAGGGAGTGCACAGCGATTGTGAATATGACAGCTCCATGGCGTCTTTGGCTTCGCAGAGCAGAATGGCGGCCGTAAGATTTTTCATCCGGATGAAATCACGGGTGGTTGGAGTCAGGCAAGTTTTCCAACCAATGGATGGGAAGGATTATTGCAGAAACGCTCACAAACAAGTACATTATTACATAAGATTTCGAGCCTGAACATGCTTCAAGAATGCATGATTCTATCAATATTTATTTATATTTTAGAATTAGCAATGTATGTGACGAGTATTATTTTTATTTAATGGTAGGCTTGAGCAGTATTACACTTTCTTTAATTTGTGCATCATTTGTTACAATGGTGAAGAATATTCCAGTCGTGTTTCTCCTTAACATTTTTGTAGACCCCTTTGACGGCATGGATAATAATCTTCAAGGATGTGGAAGAATGAGTCCCTCGTATTTGTAAAAGGAATGATGTTATGTGGGAAGAAGGAAGTCGGATGAAGTCTGAGAATTGTGTATTTACATAGATAGGGTTATCATTTTATGCATATCAATCTTGTAATATTTCTGTTTGAGAGGAAGATCATTTCCTTTTATCTAAACTGTAGGGTTCTTACATTAAGAAAGCATTTTCAAGTTGAGCAGTTCGGGGGAATGTGCTGTTTAAAGGTATAATTTGAGGAAAAAGAAATGCTGTTTGTTGTTTTGTGACATAAATGTAACAAGAAATGAGGTTATTCAATGAAAGGTTTGATTTTATCATCATTTGAAAGTTTTTAAACTGAAAAGGATGAATTAGTATCTCATCTTCTGTCCTTTCTATTCGTACCCTTTCTGATGTCTGGTTCCCAGACTGGGAAGGTGATTTCATGTTCCTTGCTGCTCCATTATTGTTCGTTGGTGTAACAAAATTTATGTATTTATTTTGATATCCAAACTTCGACGTCTTTCTGTGTAATGAATAATTTTGAAAGTTTTCTTCCAGGAAGAACTTGGAATCCCAGAAAACACTTATGAACTGTGTTACAATGCTGCCTGCACTCTAATTGGCCAAGGAAAGATGAAAGAGGGACTTGAGAAGCTAAAGAATGCAGAAGGTAGGTCTGCCTGCCCACATCGTAATAAATCTTGTGAATGATTTGAATGTGCTTGACAATAGATGCAGACCTCCCAACCACAATTATGTCACTATCTAGCAATATTGAAATGTTTGGGAAGAAAAGGAAATTTGAGTTGAAAGAAATTGGAAAAAGAAGTTGTTTGCAAACTCCTCACCTACCCTCTCATCCTTGAGCTTCCCAACATCCAGCCTCGGCAGGGATGGTACCATTCTCCTGGATTTAAGTTGCAACTTCAGGGTTGACTATATATCTGACTGACTATATATCTGTGTATACATATATATACATATATATATATATATATATATATATATATATATATATATATATATATATATATATATATATATATATATATATATATATATATATATATATCTGACTGACAAGCCTGTTTGTCGGTATTGAGGAACTGAGCACTCCGGGAGGCCCTGAGTTCTGGATCATCCTCCAGCAACTATCAATGAGCACATGGTCAATCTGCTTTGCCACACCGCCAGCGTTGGAATACCAAATCCAGCGATGAGCTTGTGGGTACTGAAACCATGAACCAGCCACCCTAAGTCCATGACTTCTTGCAAAGTCAAGGAACTTAGTGTTATTCTGGTTCAAAGTTCCAGACCCATGGGGACCAACACATGTCTCATAACCATCCCTATCAGTTCCAGTCGATGCATTTAAATCATTTACACAGCAACTGTTTTCAATTTGATTTATTTTTGTTGTTGAATTTGACATTTGTTTGTTTATCAATTTATTTTCTTGAATTCAACAGATCTTTGCAGACAAAGTCTGACTGAAGACCCTGTAAGTGACATGCCATTCATTTTTATTTATTTCACAAAGGAAAATTCTTCTATTGATGAGAGAATGCATTTTGAAGTTTTAGTTTTGCAAACAGAGTTGTTTTTTATTTTTTATTTTTTGTATGAGACCAGTTGGTGAAGTGTGGGGGTCGGGGGTGGGTACATGTGCAATGTGGAAGGATCTGTATGGAGTTGGGCTTTACAACGAAGAGTGTACGTGGTGAATGATTTGATTTGGGGACGGTGCATGTGGTAAGCAGAGAGGTTTGATTAAGGAGGGTGGACATAAAGAGGAACTTCATTCGGGATGGTGCGCATGTTGAGACATTGGACTTGGGAGTATGCATGGGGTGAGGGGTTTGATGCCACATTCTTACTGATTTTGTGAAATGGTTGGAATGGATTGCTAAAATACAAACATTTTTTTTGTTTGTACTTTCGCTCATTAGTTTTTTTATAGAAATGGTGCCACTACTTTTAACTTCCTATATATATATATATATATATATATATATATATATATATATATATATATATATATATATATATATATATATATATATATATATATATATATATATATATATATATATATATATATATATATATATATATATATATACATATATATATATATATATACACATATATATATATATATATACATATATATATATATATATATATATATATATATATATATATATATATATATATATATATATATAATATATTGTTGCGGATTCGTGCCCGCCGGCGTGCGAGCGGCCACGTAACTCGAATCGCGGCACGTCGCCCACCGGACGGACAATCCCGTCGTGACCCTCTCAGACTAACGCCGGGAACTAGTCACGGGTGGGCCTTTCGGCCTCACCACGATCGTGCCAATCGGCCCCCCGCGTGGGATAGGGTTGCTCGCCAAATTCGACCTACCTAATGATAACCCACACGGAGGGTAGACCGGGCGATCGCAGGTTCACTTCGGACACGGGCCACTTTAAGCGACCCGTTCCGTACTATCGGGATAACCGAGCGGTGTTATCGTCAACCTCGACGGTTCGATTAATTATTGGGCGTATTTAGCCCACGACCAACCCTTGACGTGAAGTAAGATGGAGATTCAATAAAAGAAAAGACGAAGTGAAACGGGAAAAACAGTTCAACATAAAGCACATTTATTCCGCGGCAAACGGAAAGCACACATATACAATTACACACCAAAAGCAAATGTAAAAGTGACACGGCAATTCTGCACAAAAAGCAAAGGTAAAAGTGACACGACAATTCTGCACAAAAAGCAAATGTAAAAGAGAAACACAATGCAGATCTACTACCGACTACCGAGCACACGGCAACACTTATACAGTTTTACTTCACAGACGGCGCCGACAACACATATACTCAAAGCAAAAGAAAAAGGAAGGGGCCACCCTCAACGATGAGGGGGGCAGACGGGCCTGGGGCCGAGACCGCGTCGAGCCTACCCGTCTGGTGATGAGCCGTAAGATGGCGGCGGCGCCCCGACTCCGCGCGCCTCGCTGGCACTGCCTGGAATGGGGTGGGAACGGGGCCCCCTTCTCACACTATCTCAGCGCGGGGGGAAACAGGAGGGGGTTGTTGATGCTCGGGGGAATGAGGATATCTCGCTGGCTTGGGTCCCGCGACGAGCGTCTCCACCGCGACCTCGGTCTCGTTACCGGCCTCCCCTCTCCGCAGCTCCCCGACTCTGACACGAGCGCCCTCTCGACTGCCTTCGCCGCCGCCACAACTCTCCAACTCTCCACTCTTCTCAACTCCGTCCAACTGTGTCCAACTGCTTTCCTCTTCTCAGAAACTCTCAACTCTTTCCAACTCAACTACTGCCTTCCCGGTGAGCGAACGCGGCCCTTTATAGCCCCCGGGGCTTCGCTCCTTCACCTTCGACCCTTCACCTCTGGCTGGCTCCCCATTGGACAGAGGAAAAGTGGGCGTGAATGATTTTTGATCCGCGAATCTGCATATAGCAATTATACTCCGACGCGCCTGGAGGCGGGGCCAAATCGCCCCACGCTCGTTGATAGGACGGAACAGAAGTGGGCGTGAATCGTTTTTGATCCGATTTCTCGGAAAGGCTGGTGTTTTTGCACCCGCTGCTCGGTGCGCGCCCTGTACGAGTCCAGGATCGGTGCCCACAAGCGGCGCGGGAATGGCGGTGATGCGATGGTTGCGAGAGCGAGATGTGACGGCAAGGGTCGTGGCTGTTGTTGTGAAGCGGCGTTGCGGTTGGTGGTTGTTGTGTGATGGCTGTTGAGACGTGGTTGGTGGTGGTTGTGGTGGTAGTAATGGCGGCTGGTCCAAAATAAAGATAGTAAAAGAAAAACGGCTATCTAAAAGGGTCGCAGCCCGAATGAATGACATTTATTCCCTCTAAACAACGGGTTTGGGCCTAACTACACATATACTTACAGAGATATCTCACCTACGGGACCTGAATGGTGGTTTGCGAATTTCGTCAACCACAACACTACCCCCTCCCCTTTTTACAGACTCGTCCCGAGTCGTCAAATTTTCGTGTGCCATCATGTGTAGTTTTCCCCTAGTACATTTTACCTACGGATCCCTGAGTGCGACATTCATGGTATTCGTGTCCCCAAAATAAATAACCTGAGGGCTGAGTAACTACCTAAACAAACCCACTCACACGGACGACTTAAATAAAATTGCCGGCACTAGGACAGACATGCCAGGGGCGCACTCATATTTACAGTACATCTTAACCTTAACTTACAAATTTTACACTAAACCATGGCCCAGGATCAATGGACTCTGCAAAAAGAAAGCAGTTAGCAGGGAGCCAGGCTGCTCGCATGCAGTCTCTGGCTCAAACAATGCAGGTGACAGGGAACGTGGCCGGCTGCTCACACGCAGTCCAAGGCCTTCCCTTTTGAACTGAACGCAGTGAACCACAACGGTGCATGGGCTGCACAAACGCAGTCTCCGTGCCAGCTCAAGTGGCACACGCAATGAACACAACGGATGGATGTATGGATGGATGAATGGATGCACGCAAACACGGTGCACGGGCCGCCACTGCAGGCCCGTGTTGTAGCTGCCAACAGGGCAGTTGTTGCAGCTTGCAAACTGTTGCTTTCTGATCCTGGTGCACATGGCAATGAACAGGGGGGGCAAAGCAAAAATTGAACGGGGCTGGTGAACAGGGGCAGTGGGCATGGCATGGCAAAGGTGATGAGGCAAACACAGCCTGCAGAACAAGGCCGCTGCAGGCAAACACAGCCGGCAGATGAACTGGCCGGCACAGGCCTTGCAGAAAACAGCTGCAGACGATCCGGCCGGTACAGGCCTTGCAGCAAACAGCTGCAGACGATCCGGCCGGTACAGGCCTTGCAGCACAGCAGCTGCAGCCGATCCGGCCGGTACAGGCCTTGCAGCACACAACAGCTGCCGATGAAGTTGGCCGGCCTCTGCCTTGCAGCAACGCAGCCAGCAGATAAAGCTGGCCAGCCTTTGCCGTTCAGTGGAGGTTGGTGGAGGGAGTGCGGTGGTGCTGGCCACTCGGAAGGCGGGCTCAGACCTACCTACCTGTCTCCCTCCCACCTATCGCCTTTGCCCGTCACTGTACATACCCACTCCCTTAATTTGTAAAACCCAATTTAGCCCCAACTTATTTTTTTATTTTTACTTCCCCACTATAAATCGTCCCCGAACCCCCTGTACTGTCCTTGTTCGGCTAACCTATCCTGTCACCTTGCCTACTCCCAACCCCTACGTTCCCTTCCCGGAGGGGAATAAGGGAGAGCTAGCGTCCTGTGTCGAGGCCCAATCCAAGCCTCAGAATGGCCTCCCTAGAGTTCAGCGATCTAACCCAAAGTGGGTCCAGCGGCCCACAACGAGAGCGAGGGGATGGATGGTGCGGAGGGGTACACTTCCTATCTACCCTAACCATTTAACTGTTAAACTACCCCGGGGCTTTCAACAAGCGCCTCTCGCTTAAACTATTGGTTCTAACAACCCAGATTCCCGTCGCCTGTGTTGGTGTCCTCACAATTTCGGGCCTCGCCCCCCAATTTTCTCTCCGTGCCCTCACACGGTCTCATGGCTGGGACGCGTGGCTCCCCTTGGCAGGCACGACCCTCTGCCGAATCTCCAGCTATGGGACCCCCGGGCACTACACTGCCTCCGAGCCTACCAGCTCCCTAACACCGGGGAGTGCCCCCCATGGCACCTCCCCTGAAACGCACACGTGGCAGGCTGGCTTCCCGGGCCCCTTTCCGAGGGTCACCCGTGCCCACAACACTGCCCACGCGGCTAATGGCGCCCCGGGCCCCCGCACCAAGCAGGCGCACCCGTGCCCACTACGCTATCCCGGCCCCCCATGGGCCCTTGGCCTACCACGGCCGACTAGCCTGGTGCCCGGGGTACCCACTCAGCGATACTCACCTTTCGCAGCCACGCTCCCAGCCCGTCAACAGGGCTCCTGCACCCCTCCAAATGGGTTTCGAGCCTACATTCACACCAACAACAAAACGACCTCCATTTTGTAAATTTGACTAACCCCCTAACTCACTTTATACTGACCCCGGGGTCCCTTGGGCGGGAGTCACTCCTGCCCCCAATCACTCATCGCACCATGCATTCCCCATTCGCTCCATACACACAGACCCGCTGGCCTCACTCACTCACCAAGCACATGCTTCCACTTCACTCACCAACTCTTCAACACACTCACCGCTGAACTCTGCCATCCTTCTATCTACATCCCCTAACTAACTCGTGCTCCCACGTCGTCCCTTAAACTATAGCACGTTCCATTTAACACTACGTAGCTAAACTACGTCCCCTCTACACACTCACAAGTCTGTCACTGTCCTAAAAATCAAAAAAATAATTTCCCATCCTAAATCTGGCTACAATCCCTCTAACTCATCCATTCCACGGACTCCATGAGGACTTACCCCTGCCCCATGAAGTCGGTCTAGCTAAGCTAACCCTTCCCCCTAACTAGTTTCCATCCTGTGCCCTGGTAAGGGGGTCTTCCACCCCTTGCCCGGGAATCCTGTGCACCCGAAAGTGAGGCTTGCTTTTTTTTTCTTTTTTTTCCACATGCGCAGCACCAGCGCGGCAACTCGCAGCTCGCGCACTTTGCACCTGCCCGTGACGTCATGCAGCTGCACGTGTACCTCGTCCCTCCTTGGACGGTACCATCCGACAGGGATACCCCTCCTGCCGGATTCCAACCCCACGTGCAGCCATGACGTCACCGTGCGCATAAAAAAACACAAGCCCCACGTCTCGAGGGGTTCCCCACGCGAACACATGTGCTCTGCCCGTTGGAGCGCAACACACATGCCCGTGTGGAGAACCCGTCCGGTCCAAATCCGTTTACCTGCCTAAACTTTGTCCATCCGCGGGATCGGCAAATCCACCGCGTGCGTTTCCGGACCGGGACTTCACTCTCGCAAGCGAGCACGTGGGGGTCTCGTGCATTGCACAGCACGGACCTCGCGCTCGCTGCTGGGTGAACCCGGCACGGTTCCCGAAACAGCTGCAGCCGCTACTCGGCTTTCTTTCCTCTGTCGCAGTCTCCGTCTCTATTCCACACACGCACTCCCGCGTGTTACGACGCTAACACACCTCACCATTAAACTCACACCGGGAGACGCGGCTGCATGTTCACACATGCCGACCGACATCTCCCTTACACACAACGACCTTGCACACGCTGTCTCTCTCACACTCGGCCGCTCACTCACGCATGCCATTACCCTTGCACACGTGGCTCCACTCACTCGCGGCCTTTCACTCACTCGTGCCATTTCCCTCACACAAACCATACTACTCACACACGCGGGGGAACTCATCCGCGGTGCCTCACTCATACACGCGGGGGAACTCATCCGCGGTGCCTCACTCATACACGCGGGGGCACTCATCCGCGGTGCCTCACTCACACACGCGGGGGCACTCATCCGCGGTGCCTCATCCACACACGGCGTGCTGGGAAGCACGCCCTTCTGCACACTTACCACCACACCACTCACACACGGGGTCGCTTCCACACACGGGGTCTTTGTCACCCACCCGGTCGCTCTCACACACGCCCTAGGACCCGCGCTATGCGTGCGTTGCAGCACGCATTTCGCCACACTCGTGAACACACACCTCGACACCACACACACCGGGACAACCACACTGGGGATTCGTGTCCCCACTAGGGTCTCCGGGGCCTCTATACCCCCTAAGTTCGGCGTGCACCCGTCCACAGCACTCCTCCCCTCGAACTCGCAAAGCACGACCTTACTCACCTGGTCGTGACTCGCCTCAAGGGGGCATACTCCCTCCCCTCGTTCCTGGAGGAGGCCATCCAGCTGCTCGCACTGGGTCCCTACACGCTCCGCGAGCTCACCCTCACTATCCTCCACTACCTCCGTGTGTGTGTGTGTATGTCTCTTGCCTTGTCATTATCATGCAGTCTCTCCTCTATTTTTTCTGTCTCCCGTGTCTCTATACATTTATAAGTTTCTGTTGTCCCCTCCTGTCTATTAGTCTCCGCTTCTTTCTGGCGTCTTTCCTTATCTTTAGGTAGGTCAACCTTGCTTTCTCCTTAAGTCGCTCCAGTCCTTCCCTGTTTTTCACTCCTTGCTCTTTCACGATCTCCGCGTACCTCATCCTTGCTTTCCGTCTTAATTGTTCTTTTCTCTCCCTCGCAATTCCTTTCACCTCGTCTCTTATCTCCCTTGTGCACGTCTCCGTCACGCTTCTCACCCAATACGTCCCCCGAATTATTTTCTCCTTACCCGCCTCCACCGCGGGCCTGACAGCCGTTGCACTCCCTCCCAGCTTGTTCGCTCCCACACGTGGCGTCGCCATTTTGAGCTCCACTGTCGTCGCCTTCATGCCCGCCTGCAGGCTTCGGCCTATTTTCTGCCTCTCACCCCGCAGCTCTTTCATTTCTTCCTTCATGTTTGTTTCCATTTCGTTCATTTGCTTGTTCATGCTTTTTATTTCGTTTTTCATTTCATGCGCATCCGCATTCATCTTTGCCAGCATGGCGAATAGCTGCGCCATGTCAGGTGCACTCAGCTGAGACGATTCGGCAAGGATCGGGGGGTTTTGGCGGAGAGGGGGAGGGGAGGTGTCATACACCGCGGCCGCCGCCTCACCTATTTCGGGCTCTGGGTTCAGTTGGGGGAGTTCGTGTTCCTGCACAACCAACATTTCCTGCACGCGGATTTCATCCTGGACCATGGATCCTACATTACTACACATATACATTTCTAATACCCCCGGCTCCCGCTCGCCTTGAGACGCCATCTTATTTCTCGTAAAGGGTTAATTTGAATCGCTCGTAATTTGGAGGGAATCGGGGGTCGCTCCTCTCACCCCTGGACCGATTCCCGTGAATTTAGCTGAAGACAGGAGAGCCCGTTTTCCCGTTCTCCGATACCAGTGCCGCGAGGAGGGGGATGAGTTTGTATCTCATGACCTGACACCAGTGTTGCGGATTCGCGCCCGCCGGCGTGCGGGCGGCCACGTAACTCGAATCGCGGCACGTTGCTCACCGGACGGACAATCCCGTCGTGACCCTCTCGGACTAACGCCGGGAACTAGTCACGGGTGGGCCTTTCAGCCTCACCACGATCGTGCCAATCGGCCCCCCGCGTGGGATAGGGTTGCTCGCCAAATTCGACCTACCTAAGTACCCACACGGAGGGTAGACCGGGCGATCGCACCTCGCCGCAGGTCGACTTCGGACACGGGCCACTTTAAGCGACCCGTTCCTTCCTATCGGGATAATCGAGCGGTGTTATCGTCAACCTCGACGGTTCGATTAATTATTGGGCGTATTTAGCCCATGATCAACCCTTTACGTGAAGTAAGTTGGAGATTCAATAAAAGAAAAGACGAAGCGAAACGGGAAAAACAGTTCAACATAAAGCACATTTATTCCGCGGCAAACGGAAAGCACACATATACAATTATACACCAAAAGCAAATGTAAAAGTAGAAGAAACACAACAATTCTGCACAAAAAGCAAATGCAACAATGCAGATCTACTACCGACTACCGAGCACACGGCAACACTTATACAGTTTTACTTCACAGACGGCGCCGACAACACATATACTCAAAGCAAAAGAAAAAGGAAGGGGCCACCCTCAACGATGAGGGGGGCAGACGGGCCTGGGGCCGAGGCCGCGTCGAGCCTACCCGTCTGGTGATGAGCCGCAAGATGGCGGCGGCGCCCCGACTCCGCGCGCCTCGCTGGCACTGCCTGGAATGGGGTGGGAACGGGGCCCTCTTCTCACACTATCTCAGCGCGGGGGGGAAACAGGAGGGGGTTGTTGATGCTCGGGGGAATGAGGATATCTCGCTGGCTTGGGTCCCGCGACGAGAGTCTCCACCGCGACCTCGGTCGCGTTACCGGCCTCCCCTCTCCGCAGCTCCCCGACTCTGACACGAGCGCCCTCTCGACTGCCTTCGCCGCCGCCACAACTCTCCAACTCTCCACTCTTCTCAACTCCGTCCAACTGCGTCCAACTGCTTTCCTCTTCTCAGAAACTCTCAACTCTTTCCAACTCAACTACTGCCTTCCCGGCGAGCGAACGCGGCCCTTTATAGCCCCGGGGCTTCGCTCCTTCACCTTCGACCCTTCACCTCTGGCTGGCTCCCCATTGGACAGAGGAAAAGTGGGCGTGAATGATTTTTGATCCGTGAATCTGCATATAGCGATTATACTCCGACGCACCTGGAGGTGGGGCCAAATCGCCCCACGCTCGCTGATAGGACGGAACAGAAGTGGTCGTGAATCGTTTTTGATCCGATTTCTGGGAAAGGCTGGTGTTTTTGCACCCGCTGCTCGGTGCGCGCCTGTACGAGTCCAGGATCGGTGCCCACAAGCGGCGCGGGAATGGCGGTGATGCGATGGTTGCGAGAGCGAGATGTGACGGCAAGGGTCGTGGCTGTTGTTGTGAAGCGGCGTTGCGGTTGGTGGTTGTTGTGTGATGGCTGTTGAGACGTGGTTGGTGGTGGTTGTGGTGGTAGTAATGGCGGCTGGTCCAAAATAAAGATAGTAAAAGAAAAACGGCTATCTAAAAGGGTCGCAGCCCGAATGAATGACATTTATTCCCTCTAAACAACGGGTTTGGGCCTAACTACACATATACTTACAGAGATATCTCACCTACGGGACCTGAATGGTGGTTTGCGAATTTCGTCAACCACAACTATATATATATATATATATATATATATATATATATATATATATATATATATATATATATATATATATATATATATAGTTACGAATTCGCGCCCACCAGTGTACGAGCGACCGCTTTTCACTAATAGTAGCCGCTCACCCACCGGACGGACAATTCAGTCGTGACTTTCTGGAACAACGCCAGAAACCAGTCACGGGTGGGTTTTTAATCCCACCACGGCCCAGCCCGTATTCTACCTGCGCGAAATAGGGTCAATCGCCAAATATCGATATACCTAAGTACCCGCACGGGTAACCTACCGAAGAGCCAGACCTCGACGCAAGTCGGCTTTGACACTAACTCCTCAAGCGGTCCGTTCCGTTCTGCAGTGATAACCGAGCGGGTATTATCGCCGGACCTCACTGGATCCGATTCTATTTACCGGGTGTTTAAAACCCAACCACTATTCCGCAATGCAAGATGGTATTCCAATCGGGGAAAAAGATACGACGAACGGGGTACATTTAACCAAGCACATTTATTATACAGCACACATATACAGTCATGCACGTATGCATTCAATAAAGGGAAAGCACTACAACCGACTATAAACAATTTATGTACAGCCACTTATACAGTTTTACTTCGCAAGACACGGCGCCACAACATACATTCGAAAGCAAAACCCAAGGAAAAGAAAAGACTACCCCCACAGACAGAGGAGTCAGACAGGGTCCGTAGACCTTTATGGCATGCGACTTGGCAGACCGAACGAGTCCCACGAGACCGTTGCAGGTTACCTGCACCCTCGTGGTGCCTTGATGGGCGGGTTGCGACGTCTGTTCCCACGGCAGCTAGGATAGCCGCGGCTGACTCGGGCCTTCCACGGGGCCGGCGAGCTCTCTCCGGCGCTCCTCGCACGAAAGTGCAGGTTCGCGCGACACAGCTGGCAGAGCGGCGCCTCCAGTCTGCGTCCCCTCCGCGACGCCCGCCTCTCCACCGACTGCAAGCTCCAACGAACGGGTCGCTCCACGGACCGCTTCTCCAAGACCCAGACAGACAGAAGACCACGAGCCGCCGACTCTCTCCGCAGCTCCTTGGCTTCTCCGAACCCCGACAGACACTCTCTTCCACCTGACGGACCGCCTCACTTGGCGCTCTGCGTGCCCTTTTATTCCCCTGGCGCCCCTCCCTTTTTGGTGTGTGTGGGGGGGGGACATTCCAACAGAGATCGGCTGGATTATTTGTTGTTTCCCAACCGTCAATCTTGTTTACCAGAGAAATCGGGGCGGGAGTTGTTGTTGTTCCCCTTTTGTGTTCGTGGAGATGTTGACGGTTGCTGGCGGAGTGGTGAGGATGGCGTGGTTGTTGAGAGGCAGGTGTGGTTGTGGTTGTTGTGAAGTGGTTGATGAGAGTGATGTTGGTGGTTGGTCCAAAATAACGATAGTAAACAAAAACGGCTAACTGAAGATTCACAGCCCTGTCCACACGAAAAAATCCCATTAAACAACGGTGGGAAAATCTAACTGAACACAGACTTATCGATCTAACTGAACTAAGGACCTTTATCGTGTTCTGCGAATTTCCACAGCCGTAACAATATTTTCTTAAATCCAGAGATCAAATGTTGTGGATGAGTGAAATCACAGAGTATAGAAGACAGACAAATGGACAGTGGAACAGTGGGGAACAGGCAGATAATTGCCATTTCGATGTCTGACACCATTATAGATAACACTTCAAGCATAAATGGTTAGTTAGAATAAAAGGTCATACATCACTATAGGGGGCAAGATGAAGCACCTGGCCCACAGCCATGAAAGTCTGTAAAGAAAAGTACAGCTGGACAGACTTTGAGAATACTATGAGACATCGCTCCAATGTATAAACTGCTCATTCATACTGCCAGTGGACCATCTGACTGGCAAAAGAGATTATAAGAAGGGTAAGGGGCGAAGCAGCTCTACTACTCTATGCAAAGGGCCATTGTTGATCGATTGGCAAGCAATCTGTATGCTGGTGCTCCAAGTGAGGGGAGTGTTGGTAGCTGGTGTCAGTTTCACCCTAATATCTGATTTTATCACAGGTTTGTTGCTTTTATAACTTTGCCATGTCAGTGAATTGTGGAGGCCTGTGTGTAATGAAGTTGTGTGAATTTTAAATGCAAGATATTGACTGTGAACCATCAATCTATGGGCCACAAGATTGATTCAGTCTGTTGAAACCTATATTTGCTTGTGTATAACCTTGGAAAGTTTAATTAAAACTACTAATTCATCTTATAAGCTTGGAATTGCTGTGAGTTGTGCCATCGCATGAATAATGATTGTGGTGGTGTTATTGGCAGGATGTGGCAGAGGAGGAGCTGCAAGATGAGCTTTCGGTGATCCACGTACAGATGGCCTATGTGTTGCAGCAACAGGGCTTCAACGACGAGGCTATGCAGCTCTACAGCCAGGTCGTGAAGGGCAGGTTAGTTTTGATGCATCCTTTATTTACCGTTTTGTGATTGTAACCGCTGAACCATTTTCAGTTGTACCTTTTAACTGAGGTGCCACATAGTGGTCATCTTTGTCCGAGTATTTGGCATTCAATTCCACTGAAGTAAAGATCCTGTGGGACTCACTGTGGCATTCACACTGATGCACAGTACAGCTATAATTGTTCCGATAACTAGAAACTTTGGAGTTTCACCGCAGTTATATTGGGTCTTTTGCACCGATCACTATTTTGTTTGATTAGCTTGATCTTCGTTGCTTTTATAATGGGACATTTAACTGTTTCATTGAAGTTTTGTTATTTGCAGTGCCTGGTTTGTAATGAAAAGTGACTTTCTCATGTGGGGTTGTAGTGCTTTGAAATTGGTCCTTGCAGATTTGTGGATGACCTTTCGTTGTGCGGGGCATCGATGTAGCCCTGCCCCCTCCCTTGCCACTCATGCCATCATCCATCCCCAAGCTGAACCCTACCCTCACTGTTTGACCTACACTTTAAAAAGTATAATCTCAATGACAACATGCATCACTGGCAGAGCATTATTCTCGACTGTGAAAACTTGTACCAAACAAAAAAGAGTTTGTATGATATCAAATCTAACTGGAACTGCCACTTTTTCACTGCGAGCGGTGATGACCGGGTACCAAGACGTCCAGCTTTGACACAACCCTGCTTTCATACAACACAGGATTGACGAGTTATGGACCAAGTAACACGAAGTGTTCAATCTATTGATTATGTATGCAGCTGGCCCTTTTACCTGGGGACATCGTCAGTATCAATTGAATTGGCGTTTAAATAACCTGAAAAAGTAATAAATGTTGTCACCAGGGTCCATTGAGCCGTTTTAAAAAAAAAAAAAATACAAAAAACTCAAAGTTCTCAAGATTCAAACAATTAATTCTGGCCGCCAGACCATGTGGCCAATCGGGTTGAAATTTAAAACGCACATTTCCCATGTCTACTAGATCATAATTGTGAAGTTTCATGTTGTTTGATGAAGTGGTTCCAGAGAAAACATTATTTAATATTTTCCTTCAATCCAATTTTGGCTGCCAAACCATTTGACATATTACTTCTTTGTGAACAAACTCGTATCCGCAAATCTTGGGGATGGTGTATGTGAAGTTTCACCTCGATCTGTCCAGCCGTTCTGGAGAAGGAGGTTTTTAAATGTTTTCGGGTTAATCCAATATGGCCACCAAAGCATGTGACCTATCAATTGGTCATTAACAAACTTGTACACCCATATCTTGGGGAACATGTGTAAAGTTTTGCCTCAATCTGTTCAGCCATTTCGGAGATAATTTTTAAAGTTTTTAAAAATAAAGAAAGAAAACAACGATATTGCTGCTGAACCACATGACCGATGACATAATTTTTTTTTCTTCCGTGAGTTGTTGCGAAGACAACGCTCAAGAAATTTCAATTTTTTTCGGATGCAGCGTTCTGCATGTAGAATTTTCACCGGGATACCACTTCCACCAAACTCTCTTCCGATGGTATCCAAGGCCATCTCCACTCATGGCTCACAGACTTCCTCTCCCATCACAGCCAACGTGTGCCCCTAAATTGAGTTCTTTCATCCCCTCTTCCTGTCCATACTGGAGTTCCTCAAGGCAGTGTTCTGGGCCCTGTTCTTTTTCTGGTTTTCATCAATGATCTCTCCGACTCTCTGGAGAATCCTCTTTATCTCTTTGCTGATGACTCCACCCTCTGCCGTACCATCTCTCTCATCCCTCTGATTGGCAAGCAGCAGCTTCTTCACTCTCTGCAGATCTGAGACACACACACACACACACACACACACACACACACACACACACACACACACACACACACACGCTGATTATGTGTGATTATACATACTAGTAGAGTACCCGCCCGATGGGCGATCTTATTCTAAGCATTCAACCGTTCTTCGAACACATACCTTTATTTGGGCGGTATATGTGCATCTGACAGCTGCCCAAGTCGCTCCCAAAATATTTTTTAAAACCAAACCCCCCCCCCCACGGGTTACGTGCATGAAGCAAAAAAAATACGTCCTGCTTATAATTCAAAACACCACACTACAGGAAAATGTGGGGCCAGGAATACAGGACTGAAAATGGTGGAGACTTGTAATACCCTCCCCCCACCTGGAGGTAGCACCAGTGTGACCACTCCTTGGCTTCTTTCACAAGATCTTGTCTATTCGTTCTTCACCTTGACATCTTGGTTTTCGATAGGTTTTCTTGGCTTATAGGTTTTCTATTTTCACTGCTTTTCCGAAACCTTGTGAATTCTTGGCTTTTTTCATTGGCTCACCTTGGCATTTATGAAAATAGTGTAGTAGATAGTAGAAAAATCGGGCAAATTATGATACAAGCATCAAATTTGGCATTTCTGTTCTGCAGGGCTTTCTGATCAAATCTGCCCGATTGGCCATTTGAAAATCCAAATTTTGAAAAATTTGAAAAAAAAAAAAAATTTTCAAAAAAATTTGAAGTCACAGCTGGCTGAAATTCTTGAAGCGCAAGTGAACATCCCAGACAGAGAACCAAGGGAAGATGCAGTCATCATTGATGGCTCAGCACTTATCAATGCCCTACCTCCACGCACTTCAAAGATATTTGATGACTATGCTAAGGAAGACATCATCCCAAAGGTGGAATCCGATGGTGCCAGTTATGAGAGGGTGGACGTCGTGTTTTATGTGTACAAGAAGTCAAGTCTGAAGTCCGAGGCAAGGTCGAAAAGGGGCGAAGAATCAGAAGAAGTGTGACAGGAACCAGTAAGACCCCAAGTAACTGGAGAAGCTTTCTTCGAGATGACAGCAACAAGACTGAGCTGTTTCACTTCCTTGCGGAAAAGATGTGTGAAGCACAGACGACAAGCACAGTCATTGTCACAAAAGGAGAAGATGCCATTAGCAACACAAGGAAGTCACTGGATGCTGTGTCTCCATGTTGTCATGAAGAAGCTGACACTGGAATATTTGTACACGCCAAGGATGCAACGACGGATGGAAGCAAGTCCATTATCATTAAGGCTAATGACACGGACGTACTAGTCAGTGCAATATCTGTACTGCCATCCTTACAGGAACTAGGTCTTGAGAACATGTGGATTGCCTTTGGCCAACGAGCCAAGGCGCGATGTATTCCAGTCCATGAGGTAGTTTCTGCAATAGGGCCTGAGAAAGCTGGAGGGATCCCATACTTCCATGCGTTCACTGGATGTGACGTCGTGTCTGCCTTCCGCGGTAAAGGGAAGAAAACTGCATGGCAGACTTGGAACGTCTTTGATGATGTTTCTGAAACATTCACCAATCTCGCCAGCATCCAACATTGATTCGTGATCTTGACTTTTTTAAAGTTTTTTTTTTTTTTTTCTTCAAATTTTTCAAAATTTGGATTTTCAAATGACCAATCAGGCAGATTTGATTAGAATCCCCTGGAGAAAAAATGTGCCAAATTTGATGCTTGTATCATCATTTGCACGATTCCTCTCAAAAATTGCTGTTATCTGCCCCACTAAAATGAGGAGTGATCACACTGGGTAGCACTTCATGATACACATCTACAGAGAGAATTTGCTCCTCCTCTACCCCCCCCCCCACACCAAGACCACCAGCAAATATAAAAACACCCCGACACATAAATTGGGGGTCATGCTGATCCTACGTTGCAAGTCTGGATGTAATCGGCACAGAACTGCAGGAGTAAACACGCGCACGCGCACGCGCACGCGCACACGCACACACACACACGTCCTTCAATTATGGTAAGGATTATATGTACACACAGACATGAATCGTGATTTCCATACATGGTCATGATTGTACATACACCTCAACCGTGATTGTACACTCACAATGCAACGCAACACAATAAACTGCATTGGAGTCATCAGAAGGAACTCGAATGGTAAATAGCAAAGATGGAGTCATCAGAAGGAACCTGGATAGGCTTCAACTGCTACTCCTCGAACCCACAAACCCATCCAGGTGTAGCCATGTGAGCCTTACACAAAACTTTAGCAGCAGAATGGGAGAAATTCGTAGATAAGAGATGGTTACGATTGTGGAGTGAGGTTGCCGAGAATATTGGCACTGGTGATGGTGCAGCATGCCTGGTGTTGGCTTAATGGTTAGGGTGGCGGGCTTGGGATTGTAAGGTCCTGAGTTCAAATCCCACTTGGCCGTTAAATTAATATCAGGTGGGGTTGACTCGGCCTGTCATCCTTCCGAGGTTGTCAAAATGAGTACCAGCTTCCTGGAATGATTGAGCCATTCGAGTATCCTGTGTCGGAATGCTAACCCATCCAGGATTGTGCCCAAGAGCCGAGGGAGACTGCTTCAGCAGCACCAACGCTCTGTACAAAGTATGGTCCCGGTGATGGATGGATGGATGGTGCAGCAGGAGCAAGCAGTGGTGAAGGTGCTGCAGGAACAGGCAGCGGTGATGGTGTAGTGGGAGCATGCAGCAGTAGTGGTGCAGCGGGAGCAGGCAGCGGTGATGGTGCAGTGGTAGCAGGCAGCGGTGATGGTGCAGCGGTAGCAGGCAGCGGTGATTGTGCAGTGGTAGCAGGCAGCGGTGAGGGTACAGGAAGTGGTGAGGTAGTGAGTTCTGTGGGTGCAGGTAGTGAAGGTAGTGGCAGAGGTGCAGCAATCAAAATTGGTAGACATGAGGTCTGGGAGACAGTTTTTGTGGTGATGAGATTAATAAATATGTAGATTCTTCATTCTGTAGGAAGGATTGCAGACATGGAGTTCTGTGTAGTTTTGAAGGAGCGGGAGTTAGGGACATTGAAGGATGTGTAAACGATGTTGTATTGGGTCACAGCAGGAAGAAGTTGGTTGTGGTACACCTTGGTGTTAATGATTCAGGGAAAGTTTACTCAGAGGTTTTGAAAAATAGATACAGGGTATTGGGGAGGTTGCTGAAAGCAAAGAGTTGTGAGGTCAGGTTTTCTGGGATCCTCCCAAGATTAGGAAGCAATATGGAAATTATGATCAGTGAGAGATGTCAACCAATGGCTGGAAGAATGGTGCAGGGAGGAAGGTTTTACATTTCGGAAGCAGTGATAATCATTTAGGGGACAAAGGGAGTGTTTCTGGAATGGTGGCCATATTTTAAATAGAAAGGGGGCAGCAAGGTTTGCAGTGGGAATTGAGGAAGGATTTCAGGCTTTTTTTTTTAGGTCAGTTGAGGGTGGGGACGCTATTAAGGAAGGAACGGATGATGTAATTGTGATTAGTAAGGCCAGGCAGGAAAATATAATTTCAGGAAGGGAAAAGTTTAACATATTCCATACCAATGTCAGAAGTTTAAATAATAAGATGGAAGAGCTTGAAGCCAAAGTAGATAGCAAGGAGTACGATATAGTTACAGTGAGTGAGACATGGTTTAAGGGGGAGAGTAACTGGAGGACAGGATTGGAAGGCTACAAGGTGTATCGTTGTGATAGGAAGGAGAGAATAGGAGCAGTAGCAATCTGGGTAAAGGACAGCATTGCATCAAGAGAAAGGGGTGACATTAAGGAAGGAATAACTGTTGACGATTCTGTATGGATAGAGATTAGAGATTGTAAAAACAGTATGATACTGGTAGGATGATTTTATAGGGCTCCGGGTGGGAAGGAAGAGGAGGAAGGAGGAGTACATGAAGAATTCAAAAGGGCACGTGGTAAAGGAAGAGTATTGATTATGGGGGATTTTAACTTGCCAGGGACAGATTGGGTCCAGGAACAGGGAAAGGGAAGAGCAGATGAGGATTTCCTAGATTTCGTCCAGGATTGCTTTTTAACCCAATTTGTGGATAAACTCACAAGGGGGAGTTCAGTGTTACACCTCCTTTTAAGTTATGATCTGAATATGGTGGAGGAGGTGCAGGTTGGGGAGTATTTAGGAGCAAGTGACCATAACATTGTGTTTGTAAAGATTCTGTTCAGGGTGAGAGGTCAGGATAGTAGGGTAAGGCTATTAGATTTCAGGAATGTAAACCTTGAGGGAATGAGGAGAGAGTTGGGTGATTGAGATTGGGAGACTTTAACAACAGGACAATCAGCATCAGAGAAATGGGAAACCTTGAAGGACCAAATGTGTAGAGTGCAGAGTAAGTACATTCCATTGAGGTGTTAAACTAGAATCAGAAAGAGACCAGGGTGGTAGAGCAGTGAGATAAGGAACGCTATTTAGGAGAATCAGAAGGTATTTATTAGGTTTAAAATAACAGGACTGGAGTTAGATAAGTCAGAGAAGAGTTGATAAGGCTCCGGGGCCAGATAATATGCAATCGAGAATATTGATGGAGGTGGCTGAGCAGATAAGCACGATGTTAATGGATATTTTCAATAGTTCTCTGGAGTCAGGACAGGTACCAGAGGATTAGAGAGTAGTAAGTGTATCACCATTATTTAAGAAAGGATCCAGAGAAGAATTGCGAAACTATAGACCTGTTCGTTCGACTTCAGTTGTGGGGAAGGTGTTGGAGACATTAATTAAGGACCAGATGAGGAACCATTTAAAAAAAATACAAACTAATTAAAGGTAGTCAGCATTGGTTTACCAAAGGATCATCATCATCATCATCATCATCATCATCATCATCATCATCATCATCATCATCATCATCATCATCATCATCATCATCATCATCATCATCATCATCATCATCATCATCATCATCATCATCATCATCATCATCATCATCATCATCATCATCCCATTGTTCCCACGCTGTGGGGTGGGACATTGTTTTCCCTTAATGGCCTTACTCCACTCGGCCCGATTCCTAACGTCCATGTTGGTGAGATCTGACAACCTGCGGTCGGCCGCCAGTGTCTCATCCCATGCCTTCTGTGGCCTGCCTCGTGGTCTCGGACCCTCTACCTCAAACCTCCACGCCTCTGTCAGCCAGTGGTCCTCCTCTCTTCTTATCACGTGTCCATACCATCTCAGTCTGCCATGCCTGATCTCGTCCTTTATCTTCTTCAGACCCATCAGCATCAGCTGTATACAAGTTCACTCCTTTTCTCACGCAGGGAGGTCCCGCACATCCATCGCACCATCCTCTTCTCTGCCTGCTCCAACCGTTGCGCACTTTCAGACTTTAGTGGCCAGGTCTCACTGCCGTAAATCATACATTAATGTACACATGCTGCGTACACTTTGTCTTTTATTTTTGGGGGTGGTACTCTCGAGGTCAGAAAAGGGGCCAGCTCACAAAACTTTTTCCAACCACTCCGGATGCTTGCTGTCACTGCGGCATCCGCTCCTCCCCCAGCGTCTATCCTGTCACCCAGATAGCAGAACCTACTCACAGCTTCGTATTTCTCACCATCCAACATGAGATGTTCCCATCGCCGACAGTGCTTCTTTGTGGTAAAACACCCTGGCACCCCTTGCACACAAACACTGCTCTCGCCACCTGCAGGCTCCCAGCAATCCCGCTGTATCGATGATGGACCCATTTCGTACATGTAGTGCACTGTACGGAATTTACACCCACGCCCTTGCGACAGACACCACACGGGTATTCCCCGGTTTCCTCTATCTCGCCCGCATCAATCGCCGACACAATCACCTTGGATTTTCCAGTGTTCACCTTCAGACCCTTTCTCTCCATGGCTGTATGCCACGCCCTCAACTTCACCATTAACTCCTGCTCACTCTCCACCATCAGTGCCAGGTCATCTGCGTAGAGCACCTCCCATGGCAGACCTTCCCTGCCTTCCCTGGACAAAACATCCATAACAATGATGAAGAGAAGTGGATTCAACACCGAACCCTGGTGAACTCCCACCTTAACTTTGCAACTTTCACTATCGCCTGATGCTGTCTGGACAAACGTCCTGGCATCCACAAACAGCACTATCACTGCCTGCACTAACCACTCCTCCACGCCTTCCTGAGAGCCCACCGAACAACCTCCCGAGGTACCCGGTTGAAAGCTTTCTCCAGGTTCACGAATGCGAAGTATAGCTCTTTCCTCTTCGATAAATGCTTCTCCTGGAGTTGACGCACAGTGAAAATGGTGTCTGTCGTTCCCTTTCCCAGCATGAAGCCAAACTGCATGTTGCCGATCACCACCTGCTGCCTCAGCCTCTTCTCCAGCACCCTCTCATATACCTTCACGGCATGTTCCAACAGTTTGATGGCCCGATATGACCCACAACCAAGTGGATCTCGCTTTCCCTTGAAAAGCGGAACCAATGCACTCAGAGACCAGTCTGATGGAATGCGGTCTTCATCAAGAATGCTGTTGCTCAAGGTGGTCATCCACTCTATGCCCAATTTTCCTGATGCGGCCGTCAACTCAACCACCACACCAGAAGGTCCTGCCGCCTTCCCTTGGCTGCACTGTTTCAGGGCTTCTTCAAACTCATTGGGCGAAAGCAAACACCTCAGGCCCTCTTTTACCTCACACTCGACATTTCCGTCCCAGATATTCTCAAAGTTCATGAGTCACTCCATGTGTCTCCTCCAGACCTCTTTCACCATAGTATCTTCGACGACAATGTTGCCACTCTCGTCCTTCATACAGGTTGGACCTGTGACGTCAACACAAGATCTCACCATCTGCCTCGCTATCTTAAAGAAGGTCTGCTCTCTCCTCCCTCTCGCTAGCTCCTCAATCAACTGCCTCCTCTTTGTTTCTTGCACCTCCCAGACTCTGCGGCGCAATGCCCGCTTCGCCAAGCTGTAGAGCTCGTGATCTCCCTCATCCCCAGTCTCCTTCTAGATTGCAAACCATGCCTTCTTCTCCTCCACGGCTTTCGCCACCTCATCGTTCCACCACAGGTCTCCTTGTACCTGCCCTTTCCCGCGTCCACCCACACACCTCCTACGCTACCTCAAACCACACCCTCTTCATCGCCAGCCACATCTCTGTGCCTTCCGCCTGCTGTACCCAATCTGTGGCCCTCACCATGATGTAATCAATCTGTGTTTTACTGTCACCTGACTCATACGTGATGAGGTGGCTGTCTGGTTTCCGGAAGAACATGTTTCCCACCATCATCCCCATGGCATCCCCAAACTCCAGGATTGCTTCCTCCTCTGGATTCCTCCTACCGAATCCCATGCCTCCATGCACACCACCATAGCCTTCAACTATCCTCCCAACATGACCGTTCAAGTCGCCACCCAGGATCACAACCTCATTGTCTGGGATTCTGGATACAATGATGTGCATGCTGTCCCAGAAAGCGTCTTTCTCCTCCTGTGGCCTCCCAGCCTGAGGAACACACACTGACAGGATGTTGACCAGCTTGCTCTCCATGACTAACTTAACAACCAGTGCTCGCTCGCTTTCTCTGTCCACATTTACCACGTGGTCTGTCCATTTCTCACTGACGAACACACTGACACCAGCAGTGCCATCCGGTCTGCCCTGCCAGTATAACTTGTATCTAGACTTCTGCCTGCCCATCCACCGAGCACCACCTACCTTCCACCTGGTCTCCTGCAAGCAGCAGATGTCCACGTTCCTCTCCCTCATCACCTCCACTACCTCACCTGACCTCCCCGACATACTACCGGTGTTCCACGTAGCTACACGAAAACTGTCCTCCGGACCTGAAGTGCTAACCTTATCATGCTGACCGTCACAATCGCCAGCATCAGGCTGTTCGCCGTCATCACGGTCGATAGTCCGGCCTCCTCTCCCACCAAACTTTGCGAGGGTCGGTGGAGTGACCCACGCCGTCCTTCGGGCTGGGCGGTGCCTACGTTTGCTGGTACTGCCATAGGAAATAATTTGGAGCAAAATTTTATGCCGGATGCCCTTCCTAATACAACCATAAGTGGCCTCTACCCAGCAACTGTAACGCCCGAAGCAGTTGAATCACTGAGGTGCAGCTCGTACTCCCCCTCCAGGTTGAACCGGTGGCTGGCTTTGATACCCGGCTCATACGCCCCCTCCAGGAAGAATCATTTCCTGACTTCAATTCCTAGATGCATGATCAGCCTGTGACTATGCTTTGACAGGTATTATATTTAATCCTGCTGGGTGTCTCGACACCCTCCCCATTGGGCAAGCCCAGTGGGGGGAACCTGTTGAGTCGCCAGCCACCCGATCATGAACTGGCAGTACTGGGTTACATGGTTACCAGTAGCAACAAAGAGTTGGCCAGACAAACAGGTAGTTCCTGTTTAACAAATCTTTTCGAGTTCTATGAAGCAGCAGTGTCTGATTGGGTGGATGAGGGAAAGGCAGTGGACAGAGTATATCGAGACTTTAAGAAGGTATTTGAGAAGGTACCACATCGGAGGTTGTTAGCCAAAGTGAGGGCTTGTGGAGTGGCTGGTCAGGTAGATAATTGGATTGCAAACTGGCTTCGTGATAGGAAGCAAAGAGTGGCTGTGAGTGGGAGGATGTCTTGCTGGGAGGATGTAAGTAGCGGGGCACCTCAGGGACCAGTACTCGGACCATTACTATTCATTATTTGCATCAACGATTTGGATAATGGGGTAAAGAGTAAGCTTTTCAAATGTGCAGATGACACAAAATTTGGAGGTGAGGTGGATAGTAGATGGGGTGGTGATCAAATACAGGAAAGTGTTGATACTTACATAGATTGGGCATAAGATTGGCAGATGGAATTTATCCTGAGCAAGTGTAAGGTGTTGGGGATGGGAAAGAACAATGAAAATAGAGATTACGGAATGTAAGGGGTAATTTTGGAGCGTGTCACACAGGAGAAGGATCTGGAGGTGGTAATAGATACGGGAGGTAAGAAGGCAGCACAGTGCCAGGTAGCTCCAGGTAAAGCAAATAGGGTTTTCGGCTGTATTCGGAGGGGGATCATTTATAAATCAATGGTGTTAACATTGTACAGGAATTTAGTGAGGGCCACATCGAGAATATTGTGTGCAGTTTTGGTCACCACAGCTCCGGATGGACATAGATGCCATCGAGAGGGTTCAGCGCAGGGCTACGGGATTGATTACAGGCCTAGCTCGACTTAGCTTTGAGGAGCGGCTGAAGGAGACAGGGCTGTTTACACTAGGGAGAAGGCGGTTATGAGGAGATATGATAGAGATGTTTAAGATAATGAAAGGTAGCGATAAAATAAGTACAGATGAATTATTCAACAGAGTAGACAGTGATAGAACCAGGGGCCATAGCCTGAGAGTAAAGAAGAGGAGAGTTAAGATGGTAGTAAGGAAAGGGGACTTTTACTCAGAGAGTAGTTGATGCATGGAATAGTCTCCCTGGAAAGGTAGTGGTAGCAGAAAGAGTTTATAAGTTTAAATTAGATTTAGATAGGTACCTGGAAGTTATGGATGTTGAGGGGTATGGGGATGTTGGCAGGACTTTTAGGTAGTTTGAGCATTGATCGGTCATTGTGTGCATGTGTACCGAGTGCTGTTGGTGGGGTTTTTGTCAAGGGGTGTTGTGTGCTTGATGTGTGTATTTGTTCCCAATACCATTTGCACTCACGCCTCCCCTGGAAAGGAAAAAATACCAAAAAAACTACATAAAACAGAATACACTGAAAAAAAAAAAACATTTTGCACTTTTCTTGTTTTGTTTTTTTTCTGTGTTGATAAATTGGTGTGGTGGTGTGGTGCAGGCATGATGGGCCGAATGGCCTCCACCTGCATCAAATTTCCTTGTGTAACTTGACGTGATTAGAGTCTGGGTGGTATGATACGTCTTCCACTTCTTAATGATGGATCTCTGGTCCTCAAAAGGATAATGAGTGACTGAAATCTTCTTATAACCCTCTCCTGAACGGTGATTCTCCACCACTTTACGTCTGACTTCTTTGGAAAGCTCTTTGATCTTCCTGTTTGCCTTGTTAGTTTTATTTATCTGTGTACAGCCTGTGGCTGCTTGGCTCCGTCATTTCCTGACCTCGGAAGGATGACAGGCAGAGTTAACCCTGACCTGGTGTTAATTCAACGGTCCAACAGGATGTTAAGCCAACACCAGGCCTGCCTTGTTGGTTGACCAAGTGAATTTCACCTTAAAACTCCGTAGATAAGTGGAGAGATTAATTTTTAATGTAAACCACTGATTCCATACAGGTGCAAACCTATTACATTTTTTTTGTAACCTTTCAAACAAATAATTTGCTCCTGAAGTGATTTAGGTTTAATTGGGCAAAGAGTTTGAATACTTATGAAACTGAGGATCAATCATCTGATTTTCTCTGTTAATCTAAATTATTCACTCTTTATCCTCATTTTTTGAGCTTTATCACTTTGGAGTAGTTTGTGAAGCCAATCTATATCAAGTTTGATGTGAAAGCATCATGGAATAAGCTCAGGTGGCATCAACATGTGAAAACCTTGGAGGAGGATGAACACTTTTGCAGGACACTGTGTAAGAGAGATATTTGTCTGCCTGTCTGTATGTCACCATTTTAGATCAGATGTGGCCAAAAAGATGTTTGGAATTTTTTTTTTTAATTGCCCCATAATGCCGCAGCCTTTGTATCTGTGTGAAAGGTAATAGTAAATGATCTCTGATCTCATTCGTTCGTGGAAGTGTTTTCGGCCCCACATAGAAATAGAAAGAAAAAAAAAACAACAAAATTTGATTTCTTCTGAATGCCAACAGGATTAGTACAGCACCGGGCAACGCCGGGTTCCCCGCTCGTGATTAATATACCGTACAGCATTTGCTTTCAATCTGTGGTGCTTGCTTTTAGGATCTTTTCTCCATTTCTGAAAAAAATTAAAACATTGTCAGCTATTTTCAAGATTGTCGCGTTTATAACTCGTTTTCTGACTCGTCAGAATTTTTATCGAAAATTTGTCTTTGTGTTATTACCTTTTATCTATTTCAGACCCTCAGATGTGGGACCACTGGCTGTGGCTGCGAATAACATCGTGACTTTGAATAAGGTAAAGCATTTCTTGGTGATGAGCTCTAACTCGTGCACGTGCTTACACGTTTTGCCTGCCGGTGCTGTGCTCTTCTTATCCCATGTTTTCTTAAATGCCGTGTTTGGCTGTTGATTGTATAGTTGTTCCCTTGAGCCTGTTTGTGTCAGTTGAACCCATCTTGTCCTCTGTTGTTTTGCTTGTCGATGAACAGTGTAAATTTTTATATATATATATATATATATATATATATATATATATATATATATATATATATATATATATATATATATATATCTATTAAATATATAATTTTAATATTTGTTAAATTAACCTTGCTTTCCTTTGTTGACTGAGCTTTTGTTCTGACGAAGTTTGTAAAAAACTGCATTTTTCCCTCTTGATGAGTAACCTCACTGTTTATATACATATCTTGAAATTATTTTGTCAGGATCAAAACATTTTTGATTCCAAAAAGAAAATCAAGCTGACTTGTTCAGAAGGTGTTGAAAACAAACTTTCCAAGAGGCAGCAACGAGCAGTGAATTTGAATCGTGCACTGCTGGCAATGCATACTCACCAGGTGGGTTGTTTTGGGTGGGCATTGTTTAAACATCTGCTGTGACTCAAACAACAATACGTTCCCTTCATGAAGTCTTGTTATTGGTGAGACAACTCGTACTTTGTTGTATGGATTTATTGAAGTATATGTCTGCATATGTATCGTCCATCGGTCAGACCAGATACTGTACCTTTACCACCTGAGGTGGCAAAACCGAAGTGTTGCGAATTCATTGGTGGGGTCAAGAGAAGAATAATCATATGCGAGAACAACTCCAAACTAGAAGGGCATCAGTAGAGCGCATACCTCTGCTACGTAATGCTTGATCCATGAGAACATATCAGGCCCAATGCATTTTTGAAATATCATGCCAATACAGTAGTGCATCCTTTTTTGGCCCGATCTCTCAATGGTGAAGAATCACTGAAAAATTTCTTGTCGTCAGATCCGGATCCGGATCTTCACCAAAATCTAATCAGTTCATCCGTTTCACGCACCCAACCTGTCCACAAAATTTCATCCGGATCCGTCCACAACTTTTTGAGACATCCTGTACACAAACAAACAGACAGAAAGGAGGTGAAAACATTACCTCCTTCACATTCGGTGGCGGAGGTAATAAATACCTTTTGCCTCTCCTTAATAGCATTCCTTATCTCACGACTCAACCCCCCCTGGCCTCTTTCTGAAGTGAAGGCTCGCTGGGCCGATTACTTTGAGCGGCTGTATCAGGCTGATCCTCCAGCTGACGAGTTGGATGTCAGGGGTGTTAGAAATCCCTGTTGCTGACCCTCCAATCAGCTGTGATCCATCTTCGTTTGTGGAAACACAGACAGTGGTGAACCGGTTGAAATCTGGTAAATCCCCTGGGATCTGTGGCATCCATGCTGAACTTCTCAATGCTGGTTGAAATGATGTACTCGTGTCGTTGCATGCAGTTCTGTGCTCTGCCTGGAACACAGGCATCATCCCAAGTGACTGGAAGAGGGGCCTTGTTGTCCCTCTCTGGAAAGGGAAGGGTGATCACCAGGACTGCAACAACTACCGAGGGGTGCCGCTGAACTCTGTGCTGGGCACGGTCTTTGCTTGGATAATTATTGATAGGGTTCACCACCATCTGCTTGAGCACCAGCGTCCAGAGCAGTCAGGCTTTACACCAAAGAGGTCAATGATTGACCGTATCCTTGCTCTTCGTGTCCTCACCGAACGCAGACGAGAGTTTCGGCAGGGGCTGCTTACAGCCTATGTTGATCTCTGTAAAGTGTTTGATTCAGTGAATCGGGATTCCCTCTGGAGGATTCTTTGTCTTCGTGGGGTGACGCCAAAAATGATCGATCTGATGTCTGAACTATACTCTGGTACTGAGAGTGCTGTGAGATGTGGTGGTACCATCTCCGACTTATATCTAGTTGTTACTGGAGTTTGTCAGGGGTGTGTACTGGCCCCCACACTTTTCAGCACTTGTATGGACTGGATTCTGGGGAGGATGCCGGAGAGATCATCAAGCTGCGGTGCATGGTTTGGAATGTCAAGATCTCTGACCTTGATTTCGCAGATGATGCAGTCATCTTTGCAGAGACATTATATATCCTTTTGGAGGCCCTCGAGGTGCTGAACGAGGAGTCAGAGCCGCTGGGATTACGGGTTTCTTGGGTCAAAACTAAGATCAAAGCTTTCAATGACACCTTTGATGCTGCTGTGCTGTCTGTGCCTGTTTCCGGTGAGAATGTTGAGGTCGTGGAGAGATTCACTTTCCTTGGCAGTGATATTCATGTCTCTGCTGGCTGTGAGCCAGAGGTCAATAGACATCAGCGTCAGGATGGGGAGTCATGGATTCACTGGATCATGGGGTGTGGCGCTGCCGGTACCTGTGCGGGAGGGCGAAAATCCGAGTATTCAGGTCCTTGGTGCTTCCAGTCTTGCTCTGTGGATGTGAGACTTGGACTCTAACCAGGGATTTGAGAGGGTGACTTAATTATTTTGGGACCTGGTCTCTTCGGAGAATCCTTGGCTATCACTGGTCAGACTTTTCGTCCAACGAGCGGTTGCTGGGAGACTCAAATGAGATTTCTTACCTGCATAGTCCGTGAGCGTCAGCTGCGGCTGTATGGACATGTGGCTCCTTTTCCTGACGCTGATCCTGCTCACCAGATTCTCTCAGCGAGAGTCTCATGAGTGGAGGAGGCCAATGGGCCGACCACGTTCTTCCTGCTTGCAGCAGGTTGATCAGCATCTCAAGGAGATGGTGATGGGCCAGGCATGTGCCTTGCGGATAGCCAGAAGGAGGCCCCTGGAGTACCAGTAGAAAGGGGTCGCAGCGACGCGCTGTTCTGGCACATGCACCCACGCCTGACCTGACCTGATTGTCCTATTGTTAGCATCTCCCAATCTACATCACCCATCTCTCTCCTCATACCCTCAAGGTTTATCTTCCTGAAATCTAATTACATTACTCTACTATCCTGAACTCCAACCCTTAACAGAATCTTCGCACACACAATGTTATGGTCACTTGCTCCTAAATGCTCACCGACATCAACCATATTGGGATCGTTACTTGAAAGGAAGTCTTTCACTGCACTCCCCCTCGTGGGCTTATCTCCAAACTGGGTTAAAAAGCGATCCTGGACTAAAACTATGAAATCCTCATCTGCTCTGCCCTTTCCCTGTTCCTGGACCCAATCTATCCCTGGCAAGTTAAAATCCCCCATAATCAATACTCTTCCCTTACCACATGCCCTTTTGAATTTTTCATGTACTCCTCCTTCCTCCTGTTCCTTCCCACCCGAGCCCAATAAAAGCATCCTACCAGTATCTTACTGTTTCTACAATCTCTAATCTCTACCCACACAGAATCCTCAACATTTATTCCTTCCTTAACGTCACCTCTTTCTCTTGATGCAATGCTGTCCTTTACCCAGATTGCTACTCCTCCTCCTATTCTCTCCTTCCTATCACACCGATACACCTTGTAGCCTTCTAATCCTGTCCTCCCGTTACTCTCCTCCTTAAACCATGTCTCACTCACTTCAATTATATCATACTCCTCACTATCTACTTTGGTTTCAAGCTCTTCCATCTTATTATTTAAACTTCTGACATTGGTATAGAATATATTTAACTTTTCCCTTCCTGAAATTATATTTTCCTGCCTGGCCTTACTAATCACAATTACTTCATACATTCCTTCCTTTATAGCTTCCCCACCCTCCACTGACCTAAAAAAAAGCCTGAATTCCTTTCTCAATTCCCACTGCAAACCTTTATTCCCCCTTTCTATTTAACATATGGCCACCATTCCGGAAACACTCACTTTGTCCCCGAAATGATTCCCACTGTTTCCTAAATGTAAAACCTTCCTCCCGACACCATTCTTCCAGCCATTGGTTGACATCTTTCATTCTGATCATAATTTCTGTATTGTTTCCTAATCTTGGGAGAATCCCAGAAAACCTGACCTCACAACCCTTTGCTTTCAGCCACTTTCAAAATATCCTGTATCTATTTTTCAAAACCTCTGAGTAAATTTTCCCTCCATCATTCGCTCCGATGTGTACCACAACCAACTTCTTCCTGCGGTGACCCGATACAATATCGTTTACCCTTCCTTCAATGTCCCTCACTCCTCCTCCTTCAAAACTACACAGAATTCTATGTCTATGATCCTTCCTGCAGAATGAAGAATCTACATATCGAATCGTCTCATCACCCACAAAACTGTCTCCCCATACCTCTTGTCTCCCAATCTTTATTGCTGCACCTCCACCACCACTACCTGCAGCTACTGCACCACCACCACTGCCTGCACCCGCTGCACCACCACCACTGCCTGCATCCGCTGCACTGCCACCACTGCCGACACGCACTGCACCGCCACCACATCTTTCTATGGTACCCAAAGCCATCTTCAATCATAGTTCACAAACTTCCTCTCCTGTCGCAGTCAAAGTGTGGCCCTTGATGGAGTTCTCTCATCCCTCTTCCTGTCCAGGCTGGAGTTCCTCAAAGTCACGTTCTGGGCCCTGTGATTTTTTCTGATTTTCATCAACGATCTCTCCAACTCTCTGGAAAATCCTCTTTTTCTCTTTGCTGATGACGCCACCCTCTGTCGTACCATCTGTCATCCCTCAGATTGGCAAGCAGCAGCCTCTCAACTCCCTGCAGATCTGGATAAAATCACAAGCTGGTCCGACGTGGTGAACAAGTCTTTCAATCCTGAGAAATCTCACACCCTCTCTATGTCTCTCCAAAGGGATCGTCTGGACCCCCCCCCCCCCACCCAATCTACTTTCTCAACAATCCAATTGAAAAAGTCCTTTCATTCCAGCTTTTTGGTGCTACTATCTGCCATGATCTTTCCTGGGAAGGCCCCATCTCCAAGCTGGCCTCCAAAGCCAGTCGCTGACTGGAAATCCTCCATCGTGCAAAGTCCTTCCTCGGCACACCTGAGCTCCTGACCACATACAAAGCTTTAGTCCTCAGCCTGATGGAGTACTGCTCTCCCTTCTGGGCTGGTGCTTCTGCCTTGCACCTTTCTCGGCTTCACGCTGTGGAAACCATGGCATTTCGGATCATTGGTATCTTCCACGATGATGCTAAGTCATTGGGTCTCTCACTCTCTCACCGCAGGCAGCTCAGTGGTCTTTCTGTCTTCTACGATGTCCTCTCTGGCTTCGCCCCCCTCCCCTCCTACTCTGTCTGCGACATGTCCTCCCCATATTTCCGCAGGGCGTTCAAGGTCCGCCAACATCCCCCTTCTGGTAACACTACCAAAATGAAGAATTACTGCTCAACCTCACGCTTTCATTCTTCTTTTTTCCTGCCTTTGGAACAAACTCCCACACTCTCTTCAATACCACTCTTGCCTCCAATTCTTCAAAACACCTTTTCATCACCATCTCTTATCTTCCTCCATCAAAAACCACAATCTTTTCCACCCCCTCTAATTCAAATTCCCTCCTTTCCTTCCTGAACGTCCCTGTCGTGTGAAGACCTGAAAGTTCCTGTGGTGTACATCTTCCTTACTGGTGTATTCCATAATTCTTGGCTCATGCCTGGATGGCTTTGAATAAGGCTCACTTGGCCGTGCCTGGATGGGTTTGAATAAGGTTCACTTGGCCGTGCCTGGATGGGTTTGAATAAGGTTCACTTGGCCGTGCCTGGATGGGTTTGAATAAGGCTCACTTGGCCGTGCCTGGATGGGTTTGAATAAGGCTCACTTGGCCGTGCCTGGATGGGTTTGAATAAGGTTCACTTGGCCGTGCCTGGATGGGTTTGAATATGGCTCACTTGGCCGTGCCTGGATGGGTTTGAATAAGGCTCACTTGGCCGTGCCTGGATGGGTTTGAATAAGGCTCACTTGGCCGTGCCTGGATGGGTTTGAATAAGGTTCACTTGGCCGTGCCTGGATGGCTTTGAATAAGGCTCACTTGGCCGTGCCTGGATGGGTTTGAATAAGGCTCACTTGGCCATGCCTGGATGGGCTTGAATAAGGCTCACTTGGCCGTGCCTGGATGGGTTTGAATAAGGCTCACTTGGCCGTGCCTGGATGGGTTTGAATAAGGCTCACTTGGCCGTGCCTGGATGGGTTTGAATAAGGTTCACTTGGCCGTGCCTGGATGGCTTTGAATAAGGCTCACTTGGCCGTGCCTGGATGGGTTTGAATAAGGCTCACTTGGCCGTGCCTGGATGGGTTTGAATAAGGCTCACTTGGCCGTGCCTGGATGGCTTTGAATAAGTCTCACTTGGCCGTGCCTGGATGGGTTTGAATAAGGCTCACTTGGCCGTGCCTGGATGGGTTTGAATACGGCTCACTTGGCCGTGCCTGGATGGCTTTGAATAAGTCTCACTTGGCCGTGCCTGGATGGCTTTGAATAAGGCTCACTTGGCCGTGCATGGATGGGTTTGAATAAGGCTCACTTGGCCGTGCCTGGATGGCTTTGAATAAGTTTCACTTGGCCATGCCTGGATGGGTTTGAATAAGGCTCACTTGGCCGTGCCTGGATGGTTTTGAATAAGGCTCACATGGCCGTGCCTGGATGGGCTTGAATAAGGCTCACTTGGCCGTGCCTGGATGGGTTTGAATCAGGCTCACTTGGCCGTGCCTGGATCGGTTTGAATAAGGCTCACTTGGCCGTGCCTGGATGGGTTTGAATAAGGCTCACTTGGCGTGCCTGGATGGGTTTGTTGAGGGAAGAGGAGTAGCAGCTGAATGCATGTCCTATCCAGGTTCCTCCTGATGACTTCATCTTTGTTTTTTGCTTGTTTGGGTTCCTTGTGATTACTCCAATGCAGGATTGTACCTATTTATTCTTACATTTGATTCGAATTGAATTGAATTAATTTTAATCCAATTCTGGATTACATTGAATAATAATAAAATAAAATCGTCATGGGTCAGGGTAAGGTGTTCGATAAAAGCGGGGTTGCATCAACGCAGGACGTCTTGGTACCCGATCATCACTGCCAGCAGTTATAAATTGTCAGTTATAGTTATGTCTCTTATTAATTATGTGGCACACAGAATACGCCACATAAAACCACACAAAACAAGTCCTGGTGAGTGTCTGTAATCTGTGATTGCTCTTTTTCTTGTTTACAATTGCTCTTATAAGGGGGGAAGGGGGGGGGGTGTAGACACTTATCCAACCAAGATATTGTAGTTTTGTATTTTAGATTAATTTTCTGAAATTTGTAGAATTTGTTTTTCACTTGGAAGTTGTGGGTTACAATATCTATATAAAGGTGGAAAAAGTCTGATTTAATGCCTTGTAGCCTGGAATGAAATTGCAACAAGAGATGAAAATTTTGAAAGGGGATGAAGACTTTCTATAGATGCTGTATATCTGTCAGGATTGTGATGTCCGTGAGAGGGTTTCCTCAAAAGGTGAATGTGTTCTCTGTGCGCCTTACAACTGTTTTCCCCTCTCCCTCCCCACCCCACACTCAAAAAAATGAAAACAAAAATAGAAAGATTATTTTAGAATTTCTCATCATACTATTTTATGTTATTTTGCAATGTATAAAACACCCTGGTGATGATGTGCTGGCCTCACTGTTATCATCCCAACTCTTCCACTTCCCACAACCCCTCCCCGAGTGTATTTAATTTGATAAACGGTTCCATTGACTTGATGGTGTTTCTGTAGTGCAGCCTTCATTGGTCGAATGGCCTCATCCTGCGTCCAAGTTCTTCGTGTATCCTTACTTATCCTTGCGTATCCTCAGTATAGTATTTTAAATGTTTACAGATTATAAAAGTATGCAAAAGATGAATTAATGATCTTGCAAAAAGACAGTTTAATGTTCCTTCAATAACCATGTCCGTTGCACACTGACATGTAAAACAATAGCTCGTTATGACGTCAGGTTAGCTTGCCACTCAAGCAAACATGGAGGTGAGTGTCCCATCATGATTAAATCTAGGCTCTAGCGATATATCGAGATACCAGTTATATCGGTATAATTTCTCATATCGATATACTGATATTAGAAATTTGAATATACTGGTTTACCAAAAAATTAGGTATGAAAAAAAAAAGAAAAATCAGTGCATCACCAAAAAAATTGAAGAGTTGTTTAGAATCCATAAATACATGATATGAATTCAGTATCAGAAAAAAACATAATTCCAACCTATTTAGTCGTAAAAGAAGCTGCAAACGATAACTTAGAATTTTCATACAATCTCATACCACACACCAAAATCGGTGTACGGGACTCCAGTAACGGCAATTCGTGTCTTAGTGTTTTGCGCTGCATGCATCTTGCACTCACCGCCATCATAACTGACAAATCACACACAGTATCCATACTTGCGGTATTTTACACACACAGCATGTCAACGTTAAATACATGGCGGCCTTACTAGTTGTCTCCGTGTTCTCATTGCAGGCATTAGCCACCACGCTGATTGGACCATATGCAGTCCCTCTCATGATATCCACCAATCAAAACTAAGAACAGAACGATGGCTCTGCCGGACAAAGAGCGTGCTTTGTAGCCTGATCCCACAGGCCGGTCCTGCGCAATCACGAGAGTGCTATTGTGTAGTGGTGATATTTGCTGAGCTCGCGAGCCGAGCACTCGCCTGCTACTTATGATTAATGGTCATCGACTATTGTCTTTAGAAATTACTCTGCAAGAATAAAGCAAGTGAAGGACAAAACTGAACCCATTTTATTAGCTTTCTTTATCAACCAAATTCTCGATCGTGCAAAAAAATTTCTTATAATTTGTAAAGATCGAGTGTATTATGTTTGCCTGAATTACCGTTTGTCAATGTCATGCATGACTAACAATGGTTGAGAACCTGTGATGAAAGCAGATGATATGAATATACTGGTATATTGAAACAGCAAAAACGGTATGAGCCCACCGACATATTAATATCGGAAAAAATCTCTACCGATGTGCATTAATATGAAATCCTAAAGGAAATGGAGGTAAGCGCACTAACCCCTGATCCTGTCCTGGGTTTGCTTCTCGGCCCAGCTTTAAACTGTTACGCTGGTGGTTCACATGTGGGGAATTTCATCAAGTGCACTGTCCTCCAGATCCTCGGATGGATGTTGAGCTTTCTCCCATCTGTTGGCATTAGTTGGTGGACTTTATAAATCCCATTGTGTAGCATTTGCAAAGACGAGCTGAGTTATCGCTGACACCTGAACCAATCACAAATTAGTGCATGGACTGCAGGTTGCAAATGGTCTTGTCTTCTTGGAGGTTCCTTGACATCAGTTTACATCATTTGCTATCTTGAGTATGTTTGCTGTTTGGGTTGCAGCATTTGCCCGAGAAACAAATTGACCAGGTGGTTTGCAGGTTTCATGTGAAGGCCTTCATTATTTATGAAAGGCAACCAGTTGTGTTCTGTCCAGTGGCTGTAAAATATAAGGCTGTTGAGATAAGAAGTGGAAGAATTGGTGAAAGTGCTCATTCTCCCTTGGAATCTTGTAATTTAAAGGTACTGACAGAATACACGATGCATGTTGTGCAGTCGGATCAATGCAAGCAACTTGTGCAGAACCTGCGGGAATCTTTCCCACAAGATCCCCTGCCTGTGCTGGTGCTTACTGCCCTCTACCACCATGAAAAGCAGCAGAATATGGCGCTGCAGGTCTTACAGGTAGATATGATTTTTTTTTTTTTTAAAGTGGACCAATGACAGCATCTCACCTTTTGTATGACCATGGTTAGTGTGCTGTCCATTGGGGTGAGCTGACTGTGAGTTGTTGTGCTGTTGAGGACACTCATTGAGGAAACATAAAACACATCAAGCAGACTTTTTTCTTTTCTTCTTTTTCAGGACTTTGGCAGTAAGAATGCAGACTCAGGTCTTGTGAAGCTGGCAGTTGCACAGCTGAACTTGGCACAAGGTGAAATCTAAAAGCAAAACAATTATTATTCATGGGTGAGCATACATATATGGGCTGGAAGGATAGCCGAGAGGAATGTGCATTTACCTACGCACTGTATGGCCGAGATTCAATCCTATCCCAGCTATTTACTCTTATACTGTTCCTGTTGTGTTTGAGATGCAGGGTTCCCTTTTAGCCAAAGAAAGCTGCACATATTAACCAAGAAAAGCTTCACAAGGAAAGCCCTGACTGTGCATAACTTTTACCTTGTGAAACCTTTCTTGGTTGCTCACGCAGCTTTGTTTGGCTGGGATAGCAGGGCAATAATTATAAAGCCCAAGCTGAAGTTGAGGATAATTGATGAGGACCTAATTGGTGTTCCCACCAATTATGGGTTTGAGACGTGATTTAGCCGATACATTTATATTTGTGTGTGTGTATGTGTATATATATATATATATATATATATATATATATATATATATATATATATATATATATATATATATATATATATATATATATATATATATATATATATATATATATAATATTGTGACGTCCACGGGACTTGAACAGTCCCGCCAATGTAGAATGAGACGAAACGATGGAGGCGGTTTATTTATTTATAACCCAAACATGGCGGTTCTAATCGCTCTACCGCAAACGGGACGAGGAAGGTGGCACGAGTCACTTTTTACTGAGTTGATGATGTTTATTTGTTTTTATTATTAACCAGAAATAACAAGACTCGGCAAGAAGAGGGATCCGGGGCGATTCGACGGGATGGTGTGGGATTGGGCGTGGGGAAAACACAGACAATTCCAATGAATATACAGATCTCAAACCCTCTAAGGTGCCAAGTACACACACACACACACACACACACACACACACACACACACACACACACACACACACACACACACACACACACACACACACACACACACACACACACACACACACACACACACACACACACACACAACGTAGCTACTTCTGGTGGTCAGGCTGGACCGTGGTGTGGACGCAACTGTCCCTGGATAAGCGTCGGACGAGCTGGCCTGGCTCTCGTCGGGGGGGGGGGGGCAGGAGAAACCGTGGTGCTGTCGACCTCCTGGTCCTGGCCCAAGTCCGCTCACAGCCGCCAGGGAACCAGTTCTGGCGCCAAATTGCGAGCAGGAGAGGGAGGCAGGTCCGCCCGCCGTTCGACCCCGTACTCCGAGTCAGCAGAACCCCAGAGCCAACCAAGGTGAGGCACGAGGCTCAGCAAGGCTCCAAGACATGATGAAGAACACGATCGAATCAGCACAACAACAAGTACGCTTCCCGCGCAACAGCCTCCACACCAAAAAAACACGATCTTTTTGTCCCGATCTTCTTCCTTTTCGACCCCGAACAGAACCTTTTTATCCTCCCGTCCTCGTCACTTCCAATCGAGCCGTTTTATTGGCCCATCGCCGTCGCCTTCCGCCAATCGTGATCACGGGGCGGAGCCATCCGCAGCCCTGTCCTGTGACGTCACGGCCAGCCTCCAGGGACTACTAAAAGGGGTTTACGCAGACACACTTACCCTATCCCGTGTCCCTATCTAATTACGTGACAATTATAATTTCCCCCTTGAAGAAATGAACATTTACTAGACAACTTATCACCACTGAATTGCTACTTATTACATCGAGATCCTGGTAAACTCGAACAGCATGGCATACCTAATTAAACATCCTAATTACCCTTTGAATGCATGCCCCCTCCCCCTCAAACGTAACACTGCCCCCTCCTCTGGTACCGCAGCTCCTGCAAGGTATATCACAGGCGCTACCGTACCAGCCTTAACACTTACTGACTCACACCTAATTAACCTAACGAAATAAAGTAGGAGGGGCAATGGGCAGCGAGTCGCAGCTAACTTACCTATCCTGCTTAATGTACTACCCCCTTATGGCCTTATCCTCGCCTAAACAATCATTCGTTTTTTTTTTTTGTTTTTTTTATCACATGATAGCACTGAGCGAAGTTGCACTCCATCTTCTGGATCATCGCTCTTGCCCAACACTCTTCCAGTGATCTGGGGAGGGGAAACAAAAGGTTACACAAAAACACAACACTTATACTTTACATTCCTACTCTAAGCCTTAACGACACTATTCACAGGATATTTACACTTGACCGCCTCCCCCAGTGGATGCTAATAGACCCAGCGTTACCTGGGGAGCCAATTTTCAAATTTGCTTGCCCCAAAATTATGCGGACATCATGCCCTTGCTGCACATGTCAAGTTGTGCGGGATCGAGTGGGACTCATACATCTTCACAACACTCACACCATGGTCATCATCACATTTCTAGGTCATGGTCCTCATTTTAATCATGCAGGCTGAATTCCGTCGTGGCCGTGGGGTGGGTTACCACAAGATGATGGGGGCATCTCAGGTGCAACCATGCCCACAGGTAAGCTTTAATCCAACCCGGACGTTTCTCCGCCCCGCTCCCTTTGATTCCCTCCCCCCTGGTAGCCATCAGCTCTAATCCCGTACAACACTCTGGAAGGGGTCTCACTGGCTCCTCTGGCCTTCCTGGGTCGCCAAGGTCCTACCCGCCTTGGTCGCCCAACCAGACCCTCTCCCAGTTGCCTCCAGACACTGTCACCATTAGCCACCAGGTGGTGAATCTCCTTGAAGGGGGTCGCAATTCACGCTCACCGTGAGCTTCAGCAATCCCTGTGGACAAGCACATCATCCCCACCCACAAAACCCACATGACTCCCCCACCCCATCGGCCTTACATGTGACACCTGCATTTCTAACACTTCGCCAACCATGACGTTCCCTGTTACCACACCATGTCCAATAAAAAATCAATGTGTGCATCATACATTTCACTTCTTAACTTAAAACAACTCACACAGCACTTCTCACCCGATCCACGCACCAGCCATTGGACAGCCACTTGTGCCCGCTTTGTTACCAATTACCCACTGTCCCGATTGTCACTCTAAAACCCAGCAGAACTTACAAACACATGCCAATTTTCCCACAATTCACTATTTTTCACCAAAGGAGGCACTTTGCCACAATGTCAGCAGCCGAGCATGGCCCTATATGCTCAGCCCGATCTAGTCTCCCCGACCCCCGACAGTGATCTCCGGACCCGACCTATGAAAGGGCATCTCGGATAGACCTGGCGGTTCAGCAGGATGATTCACCCTCTCCGAGTCTAAAAGTCTATTGGAGGGTCCCTCCATCGCCGGGTACCGGCAATATCGTTGCACGTGTCCTCTTCGCCCGCACCGGAAACAACTCCCCATAAAAGGCCCCCGTGAGTATCGGTGAAATGTCTCTTCCGGTTCCGGACCCCCTCGGCCATAATTGAATTGCTCTATTGGCTGGGCTGGACCCCGCCGCTTTGGCGCACTAACTACCGGATTACCCTTTATCAAACTGGACAGTTTCTGGCAAATTTCCTGAAACATTTGGGTAATGCCAATTTCTCCCAGCCCCCCTCCCTGATCCTGGATCTCCGCCTGTCGGATCGTCACCGATGGCCTCTCTGGAACCCGACCCGGCCGACTCCACGAGGCCAGCCTGGCCGCGCACTCGGCCGCTCGGTGAACGGTGGGTGGATCCTGTAACTCCACTAGCGCTCGGACCTCAGGGTCAGGAAGAGCAGCTAAAAATTTCTCTAGTGCCAGTTTGTCCCATGCCTCCACTGTAAGGTCCCGATACGCGATCCTGACTGATTGGTAAATGTCCTGTGCCAGCTCCTGCACTGTCTCACCCGGCTTTAATCTGCGGTGCTGGAGCTGGGCCCGCACCAAATCACAGTTTGCCGCGAACCCAAACCGACGGCTCAACGCCTCGCAAATGTGGGAGCTGGTCAACATCCCCTCCGCAATCACGTTTAACACATCTGCGGCTGGTCCCCACAACGTTGCCACCAAATTCCCTGTACGTTCCTGCTCATTCCACCCGTTTAGTCGGGAAATGCACTCAAATTGCGTCAGAAAAGCTTCAACGCTCCCTGACCCGTCGAAATTTACCAGGGGGATCACTTTTATGGTGGCCCGCTTCTCAGTTTCTCCCTTGTCCGAATCCAGCCCAGGGATCAAACACCCTTGTGGCTGCGTATCCAATTTCGGAGCCCACTGTGGCCAAAAATGTTTTGTGGCGAGGGTCTCATGGGTCAATTTTGCCTCCTGTTCCAAACGTTGAATGGACCGATTCACCTCTTCCCG
>NC_140972.1:100665301-100670301 GCF_056783735.1 Eptatretus burgeri
TGTGGCGTGGTACAACCCCTCGGTAGGTTACCCGTGCGAGTACTTAGGTATATCGACTTTCGGCGATTCACCCTATTTCACGCGGGTAGAATGCGGACTGGGTTGTGGTGAGGTTAAACCCCCACCCGTGACTAGCTCATTGGCGATAGTTCCAGGAGGGTCACGACTGAATTCTCCATTCCGGTGGGCGACGTGTCGCAATTCGAGTTACGTGGCCGATTGCACGCCGGGCGTGCGAAATTCTTAACAATATATATGTGTGTTTGTGTGTATTTATATGTATGTGTGTATATATATATATATATATATATATATATATATATATATATATATATATATATATATATATATATATATATATATATATATATATATATATATAGATATGTTACAGACACACAAATATTGTCAGGCCAGATCAGTTCTGTGACTTCCTTCAGGTACCGTGTAAATTAGTAAAATTGATTAGTGCCCAAGCGAGATGCTCTTCCACTTTTGGGGGATGTCAGTGCATTGACTGTCACGGACAAGGATGGTTATGAGACATGTGTTGGTCCCCATTGGTCTGAAACTGTGAACCAGAGTTGCACTTAGCTCTTTGACTTTGCCAGTAGTTGTGGACTTTGGGTGGCTGGTTCATGGTTTCAGTGCCCACAGGCTCATCGCTGTCCTTTGTATTCCAACTCCGGTGGTGTGTCAAAGAAGATTGACCATGTGCTGGTTGATAGTCACTGGAGGATTGATTGACCATGTGCTTGTTTAAATCACTCCACCTGCGTCAGTAAAAAACAAACTTTCCTTTTCCACAAAACTCCACGTCCCACCAAAACGAGGAATATTCCACTCGCCTTCTGAAGCGGCGATGACACCACATATGGGCGGAGCATAAATATGCATGAGGCAAAACATGAATATGCATGAGGCAAGACATGGGTGGAGCATATATATGTGTGAAGCACAATATGAATATAAATTTTACGTTCAAATTTGGTTATATCACAGAACCCACTGTCAGAAGAAGAACTTTGGCTCCCAAGGGATAATGGATACCAATGATTCGAGTCACAGAGCCAGGCCGAATGGCAGAGCTGAGCTACAAAGGAAGTTGAGGTGTAAAACTATGTGCACCGATGGCATACAAGGAGGCATGCAAGGAATCCGTGAAGGGGTAGAGCATCACCTGTGGATGAGTCATTCACATCCTGCATACATTCGTGCATTGCATTCCTCCAAGCCTGACCTTGCAATGAGAGCGGAGAGTAGTGGACTCTTGACAGAGGAGTCCAAAGTGAAGGCCCACTGGGCCAATTACTTTGAGCAGCTGTACCAGGCTGACCCACTGGCTGTTGAGTTGGAGAATAGTGGTGTAACTATCCCTCTTGCTGACCCTGCAATATACTGTGAACCACCTTCGTTTGTGGAAACATAGGCTCTGGTGAACCAGTTGAAATGGGTAAAGCTTCTGGGTTTTGTGGCATCCATGCTGAACTTCTGAAGGCTGGTGAAAATGCTGTACTCTTGTGGTTGCATGCAGTTTGTGCTCTGGGGCATAAGCATCATCCTGACTGACTGGAAGAAGGGCCTTGTTGTCCCTCTCTGGAAAGAAAAGGGTAATTGCAGGACTGCAGCAACTGCTGAGGGTTGATGCTGCTCTTAGTGCTAGGTAAGGTCTTTGCTTGGATAATTCTTTGTAGGGTTCGCCACCATCTGCATGAGCACCAGTGCCCAGAGCAGTCAGGCGTTACACCAAAGAGGTCAACAATTGACCCTGTCTTTGCTCTTCGGGTCCTCGCTGAATTTCCCAAAAGTGTTCGAATCGGTGAATCGGGATGCCCTCTGGAGGATTTTTGGTCTTTGAGGGGTGCCATCAAAACTGATCAATCTGATTTTCAACATCCAAGTGGGATTTGAACTCAGGATCCGAGGATCCCAAGCCCACCACGCTAACCATTCAGCTAACACCAGGCGCGCGCACACACACACACACACACACACACACACACACACACACACACACACACACACACACACACACACACACACACACACACACACACACACACACACACACACACACACACACACACACACACACACACACACACACACACACACACACATACACATACACATACACATACACATACACATACACACAATTCTTTTGTAATCAAAGCCGATACTCATGGATGAATACTTGCTCAAAAAGTGATTCATTGTACCTTTTATTTGGAAGATATCTCCACAACTTTGTCAAAAACTTTATATTTTTCTAGGTGTCAGGTCTGGGAAACTCATAAGATGAACAGCAAGACTCTTAAACTTGCAAAGCTCATGAAACTTGAAAATCATGAGAATAAAAATAATATGCTTTCCTTTATCAAAGGAATCAAAGCAGTAATCCAATCTCACTGATCCTAAAACCACAAAGAGAAGTCTATTCGACCAGGAAAAGCTCACAGGAGGAAAATGATACGTGGCGGTGGAATGGAATGACGTCGGGAATGATTCAGCTTGATTCCCTCCCCCCTCCAACACTCCAAGTTTCGAATTCGTTGCCAGGACATATTGTCATGCTCACGAGGTAATTAGGCAAACCCGAGGACTGGAAAGGAAGTGTAATGGTAAGAAGCTTTTCCCTCGAACTTGAATTAAATATTTTGTATATTTATGCCATGGAATTATTTGTTTGTAAGTTATCAGAGCATTCAAGGAGGCTCATGCAAAGAAACAATGATATAAAAATTATAAAGCACAACAAAGACCTTGCCGGTTCCCTGAGACCCCTGCCCTGCATCCTGGGGTCAAAAGTCAATAATGACCTCAGACAGATTTCAAACGGCACGGGTTTAATCCCTGCTTGAGAGAATGCCACAGATATTTGGGTGGTGCATAAGTTAAGACTGCTGTCTCGATTGCTTAGGCTGATCTTCACAAGGCCGTAACACTGATCGGCTCAAAATCCTCTTAGCTGTCACTTTGTTAGTTTTACAATGAAAGCAACATGATAGGGAGTGCATAGCGATTGTGACTACGACGGCTCTGAGGCGTCTTTACCTTCACTTCGCAGTCAGGACCAATATGGCGGCTGTAAGATTGAAATCTGTCTTCAAGCAACCTCACCACCCAAAGTCCTCGACCACACACAGCACCTTCTTCTCTCTTGATTGACATTCTTCAAAGCAATGATTATGAGCAGCCTAATTGTGTTCATAAATTTGTGTTAAAAAATGATTGTAAATTAATTATATTCTTCGTGAAGCATCTGGAATGTGCATTGAAGTTACAATTGTGGGTGGAGTGAGGGCAGCTGTCCAACCAATAGGTGGGAAGGATTGTTACAGACACATTAAGAAGTGTATTATTATCTATGATCGATATGCATTATTTGAGAAAACATTGGGGTGGTTGGGATTACACATTTTGAAGGGGAAAAAAACACACATCAAACCAAAAGGTAATAACTCGATCTACCCTACTAATCCTGTAACAAACCAACCCTCACTATGTCTCTCTGAAAGGACCATCTGAAACCCCCCCACACCCCCCCATATACTTTCTCAACATTCCCCTTGTGGAAGTCCTTTCGTTCAAGCTTTTGGGCCTCACTATCTGCCAGGATGTTTCCTGGGAAAGCCACATCTCCAAGCTGGCCTCCAAAGCTCGTCACCGACTGGGCATCCTTCAAGGTGCAAAGTCCTTCCTTGGCACACCTGAGCTTCTAACCACTGGAAAAGCTTTCATCTGCAGTCTGATGGAGCACTGCTCTCCCCTCTCGGGTGGTGCTCCTGCCTCACACCTAGCTTGACTTCACGCTGTGGAAACCAAGGCTTTTCGGATCGTTGGTATCTCCCGCAATGAAGCTGAGTCTTCAGGCTGCTCACTCTCTCAACAGAGGCAGGTCAGTGGTCTTTCTTTCTTCTACCGTCTCCTCTCTGGCCTTGCCCCCCACCTCCCCCGCTCTGTCTGTGATCTGTCCCCCCTATATTTCCGTAGGGTGCTCAAGGTCCACCAAAAACCCCCTTCTGGTGAAACTGCCAAATTCAAGAATCACTCCTCACCTTCACTCTTTCATTCCTCTTTTTTTCCCCACTTTTGGAACAAACTCCCACACTTTCTCCAATCCCATTCCTTCGTCCAAGTCTTTAAAACAGATGTTCACCACCATCTCATATCTTTTCCCATCCAAAATGTTGATCTTTTCTACCCCCGTTAATCCACCCCAAACCCACCTCATTCAAATTCCTTGTTTTCCTTCCTGAAAGTCCCTGTAGTTTGTTTACCCCATTTATCCCAGCCCATCCCTCTCCCTTCCACCGATCTCCCATTGTCTGTGTTCCCCACTATTTTGTGCTTCCCTGTCCCACCCCTCTTGTCTCCTGCCTTGCTATATGTTCTGTGTATTAGTTCTGACACAAGCTTCAATATGGTATACAAAAGAAAAGAAGAAGAAGAAAAAGAGCAGATCCAGTCTCGAGTGACGTTTCACCCGCTTCCCAGCGAGCTTCCTCAGGCTCATCGACCCCAAGTCTCGGCATGTGTCCATTTTTATTCCCCAGGCGACTATTTGTTTCCAGTTATGTGCCTGTGTGAGAGGTCAATTGAGGAGTTTTTATCATTTGCCAAACCTGAAGCAAGAAACGCAAGTTTCCGCATCAATGGCTTGCTCTGGTCTTTTTATTATGTACTCTTGATCTGGTGTGTCTGTATGAGAGGGAGGGAGTAGGTGTGGGTGCGAATTGTTGTTTTTGTGTTTCCAGGGCACAAACATAACAGGGTTAAAGTCCAGATTGGACATGGTGACGTGTGGGTTGTGTGATTTGTGGAGTTTCCGTTAAATGTTGTGCATGTGTGGGCCTGGTTGTGGATCAAACATTGTTGTTGTTTTGCTCACCCTCCAGTTTTTTGCACCATCCAGTTTTTGCCATTCATATCAGAGGTGTGTATTGTGTGGGTATGTTCACAGTCTCCCCAGTTCGACCACCCTCTCAGCTCTTGAT
>NC_140972.1:100675301-100746954 GCF_056783735.1 Eptatretus burgeri
CTCTTTCGCCCCCTCGTTCCGTCTCTTTCGCCCCCTCGTTCCGTCTCTTTCGCCCCCTCGTTCCGTCTCTTTCGCCCCCTCGTTCCGTCTCTTTCGCCCCCTCGTTCCGTCTCTTTCGCCCCTCGGTCCGTCTCTTTCGCCCCCTCGGTCGGTCTCTCTCGCCCCCTCGTTCGGTCTCTCTCGCCCCCTCGGTCGGTCTCTCTCGCCCCCTCGGTCGGTCTCTCTCGCCCCCTCGGTCGGTCTCTCTCGCCCCCTCGGTCGGTCTCTCTCGCCCCCTCGGTCGGTCTCTCTCGCCCCCTCGGTCGGTCTCTCTCGCCCCCTCGGTCGGTCTCTCTCGCCCCCTCGGTCGGTCTCTCTCGCCCCCTCGGTCGGTCTCTCTCGCCCCCTCGGTCGGTCTCTTTCTTCCCTCGGTCCGTCTCTTTCGCCCCCTCGGTCCGTCTCTTTCGCCCCCTCGGTCCGTCTCTATCGCCCCCTCGGTCCGTCTCTATCGCACCCCTCGGTCCGTCTCTATCGCCCCCTCGGTCCGTCTCTCTCGCCCCCCTCGGTCGGTCTCTTTCGCCCCCTCGGTCCGTCTCTTTCGCCCCTCGGTCCGTCTCTTTCGCCCCTCGGTCGGCCTCTTTGGCTCCCTCGGTCGGCCTCTTTCGCCCCCTCGGTCGGTCTCTTTCTTCCCTCGATCCGTCTCTTTCGCCCCCTCGGTCCGTCTCTCTCGCCCTCGGTCGGTCTCTCTCGCCCTCGGTCGGTCTCTCTCGCCCTCGGTCGGTCTCTCTCGCCCTCGGTCGGTCTCTCTCGCCCCTCGGTCGGTCTCTCTCGCCCCTCGGTCGGTCTCTCGCCCCTCGGTCGGTCTCTCGCCCCTCGGTCGGTCTCTCGCCCCTCGGTCGGTCTCTCGCCCCTCGGTCGGTCTCTCTCGCCCCTCGGTCGGTCTCTCTCGCCCCTCGGTCGGTCTCTCTCGCCCCTCGGTCGGTCTCTCTCGCCCCTCGTTCCGTCTCTCTCGCCCCCTCGTTCCGTCTCTCTCGCCCCCTCGTTCCGTCTCTTTCGCCCCCTCGTTCCGTCTCTTTCGCCCCCTCGTTCCGTCTCTTTCGCCCCCTCGTTCCGTCTCTTTCGCCCCCTCGTTCCGTCTCTTTCGCCCCTCGGTCCGTCTCTTTCGCCCCCTCGGTCGGTCTCTCTCGCCCCCTCGTTCGGTCTCTCTCGCCCCCTCGGTCGGTCTCTCTCGCCCCCTCGGTCGGTCTCTCTCGCCACCTCGGTCGGTCTCTCTCGCCCCCTCGGTCGGTCTCTCTCGCCCCCTCGGTCGGTCTCTCTCGCCCCCTCGGTCGGTCTCTCTCGCCCCCTCGGTCGGTCTCTCTCGCCCCCTCGGTCGGTCTCTCTCGCCCCCTCGGTCGGTCTCTCTCGCCCCCTCGGTCGGTCTCTCTCGCCCCTCGGTCGGTCTCTCTCGCCCCCTCGGTCCGTCTCTCTCGCCCCCTCGGTCGGTCTCTCTCGCACCCTCGGTCGGTCTCTCTCGCCCCCTCGGTCGGTCTCTCTCGCCCCCTCGGTCGGTCTCTCTCGCCCCTCGGTCGGTCTCTCTCGCCCCCTCGGTCCGTCTCTCTCGCCCCCTCGGTCCGTCTCTCTCGCCCCCTCGGTCCGTCTCTCTCGGCCCCTCGGTCCGTCTCTCTCGCCCCCTCGGTCCGTCTCTCTCGCCCCCTCGGTCCGTCTCTCTCGCCCCCTCGGTCCGTCTCTCTCGCCCCTCGGTCCGTCTCTCTCGCCCCTCGGTCCGCCCCTCTCGCCCCCTCGCTCCGTCTCTCTCGCCCCCTCGGTCCGTCTCTCTCGCCCCCTCGGTCCGTCTCTCTCGCCCCCTCGGTCCGTCTCTCTCGCCCCCTCGGTCCGTCTCTCTCGCCCCTCGGTCCGTCTCTCTCGCCCCCTCGGTCCGTCTCTCTCGCCCCTTTCGGTCCGTCTCTCTCCCCCCCTCGGTGCGTCTCTCTCGTCGCCACGAGCCGGCTCTCCCGCCCCCTCGGTCCGTCTCTCTCGCCCCTCGGTCCGTCTCTCTCGCCCCCTCGGTCCGTCTCTCTCGCCCCCTCGGTCCGTCTCTCTCGCTTTCGGTCCGTCTCTCTCGCCCCCTCGGTCCGTCTCTCTCGCCCCCTCGGTCCGTCTCTCTCGCCCCTCGGTCCGTCTCTCTCGCCCCCTCGGTCCGTCTCTCTCGCCCCTCGGTCCGTCTCTCTCGCCCCCTCGGTCCGTCTCTCTCGCCCCCTCGGTCCGTCTCTCTCGCCCCCTCGGTCCGTCTCTCTCGCCCCCTCGGTCCGTCTCTCTCGCCCCCTCGGTCCGTCTCTCTCGCCCCCTCGGTCCGTCTCTCTCGCCCCCTCGGTCCGTCTCTCTCGCCCCCTCGGTCCGTCTCTCTCGCCCCCTCGGTCCGTCTCTCTCGCCCCCTCGGTCCGTCTCTCTCGCCCCCTCGGTCCGTCTCTCTCGCCCCCTCGGTCCGTCTCTCTCGCCCCCTCGGTCCGTCTCTCTCGCCCCCTCGGTCCGTCTCTCTCGCCCCCTCAGTCCGTCCTTCTCGCCGCCTCCCTCTGACTTTCGACCCCTCCCTCTGTCTTTCTTTCGCCCCTCTCTCCGACTGTCGCCCTCCCTCTCCTCTCCCAGTCTCCTTCCTCCTCTCCCCTTCATCCCTTTTCTCCCCCCCTTCCCTCGTCTCTTTTCCACGTTCCTCCGATTTCCTCCAGCTCCCTCCGACTTTCACTCCCTCTGACTTTCGCCCCTCCCTCCGACTTTCGCCCCTCCCTCCCTATCGCTGGTCGGATTTTGTGTCCAACGAGCGGTTGCTGAGAGAGACTCGGATGAGATTTGTTACCTGCATAGTCCGTGAGCGTCAGTTGCGGCTGTATGGACATGTGGCTCGTTTACCTGACTCTGATCCTGCTCACCAGATTCTCTCAGCGAGGGAGTCTCATGAGTGGAGGAGGCCAGTGGGTCGACCACGTGCCTCATGGTTGCAACAGGTTGACCATCATCTCAAGGAGATGGGGATGGGCCTGGCATCTGCCTGGGGGATGGCCAAACGGAGGCCCCTGGAGTACCAGCGGAAAGTGGACGCAGCGACGTGCTGTTCTGGCACATGCTCCCATACCTGACCTGACCTCCGACTTTCGCCCCTCCCTCCGACTTTCGCCCCTCCCTCCGACTTTCGCCCCTCCCTCCGACTTTCGCCCCTCCCTCCGACTTTCGCCCCTCCCTCCGACTTTCGCCCCTCCCTCCGACTTTCGCCCCTCCCTCCGACTTTCGCCCCTCCCTCCGACTTTCGCCCCTCCCTCCGACTTTCGCCCCTCCCTCCGACTTTCGCCCCTCCCTCCGACTTTCGCCCCTCCCTCCGACTTTCGCCCCTCCCTCCGACTTTCGCCCCTCCCTCCGACTTTCGCCCCTCCCTCCGACTTTCGCCCCTCCCTCCGACTTTCGCCCCTCCCTCCGACTTTCGCCCCCTCCCTCTGACTTTCGCCCCCTCCCTCTGACTTTCGCCTCCTCCCTCTGACTTTCGCCCCTCCCTCCGACTTTCACCTCCTCCCTCCAATTTTGCCCCCCTCCCTCCCCTCTCCCAGTCTCCTTCCTCCTCTCCCATTCATCCCCTTCGTCCCCTTACTCCAGCTCCTTCCCTCATCTCTTCTCTCCCCCATCACTTCCCGCCCACCTCCCGCCTGTTCTCACCTTTCTCCCATCTCTTACCACTACTCTTTTCCTCCATCTCTCTTCCCTCCCCTCCCTCAGTCCGTTTCCCGCAACCTTCCTCCATGTCTTTCCCGCTACCTCCCTCTACGTCTTTCTTTCCTGCTACCTCTCTCCATCTCCTTCCTCCTGTCCTCCATCACCTTCCGCCTCCCCCTCCCTCGGCTCTTTCCCCCATCCCTCGTCTTCCCTCCCTCTCCCCTTCTCCTCCCCTCGCCTTCTCCTCCCCTCCCCCTACTCTTCTCTTCCGCCCCCCATCCACCGTGTCTTCCCCCCCGTCTCTTTGCCCCGTCCCCTGTCTCATTCCCCCCTCCCCCTCTCTTTCCCCGTCTCTCTTCCCTGTCCCCCGTCTCTCTCCCCTTTCCCCCGTCTCTCTCCCCAATCCATCTCTCCATATATTTCCCCTCTTGCTCCCCTTCAATCTACCTCTCACCTCACCTGTATCTTTCCCTCTCCTTCTCTCCTTTAGGTTTCTGCCCTTGTTACGTTGTACAACCATCAGGAAGATATAAATGCAGCAGTGGGAGTATTAAACGAAGCAACCTGGTGGTACCAAAAGCATGAGGTTGGTCAAAGCCATTAAGTTTATTCTGTGCATATTTCCTTTTGCCAAATGTGTTTAAACAGTGGTGGAGAATAAGTAAATGATCCCTATTATTATTATTGCCATAATTTCCTCCTGTCGGTATTAAATTCCTCCAAATATGTCAAATTAGAAATGTCACTGACTTGTCATACCAGATATCAGAACAGATCCAGTGAGAAACTAGAGGGGGAGCACTCGGTGGAGTGCAAAACCTCCGCCGCCAATACTACTCGGTCACTAAAGTGAACCTGATATCCTCTTCATTCAATTTGACGTCAACAGTGCTCACAGAGTTATAGTTTGCAACTTTCCCTTTTACTTTTAACTTTTACATACTCAATTCATTCGTCATAACTAGATTCCTTGAGACAGAAATTGATTTTATGTGGGTATATCCACCTGAAGTTCCAAAATCAGCCGCAATTATAATGTTGGCATGTTTTTTTTTGTTGGAAATCACTGAAAACATGTAGAAATGCAAAAAAACAAAAATTGAAATATTTTTTCAAAATGGCCGCCACAGCGGCCATATTGGCTTTTGGACCAAGTCCAAAATCTACTGGCATGATCTTTGGACCATATGTAATCCCCCCACCAAGTTTCGTCGAAATCCGTCGAGGAGTTTTCCCGTAATACTGTTCACAAACAAACAAACACAAACAGGAAGGGGTGAAAACGGTAACCTCCGATCTTCGATGGCAGAGGTTCAAGAAAATATCTACTGTAGGGTTGTACCATTGTCTCGGTTCTGCAATCACAAACTGAGAATGAGTATGGGCCCACAAGCATGGTGTTACGAGTGAGTTTGCAAGCGAGAACCCCAACAGCTTGGATTGAGTGAGTTTCTTGTTAATATTAAAAAAAATAAACCAATGTCACCCACAGGGTGACCCGTATCTTGCCAAAAGGTGACCATGTGTGACTTCTTTAAGGTCACACTGAGGTGAACAGAGCTGCTATCCACCAGGAGCGACTCCTTGAGGAATATCTGCCTACGAGAGATTCCGATGAGAATCGTTCTACAGAGTAACCATGAAAAATATGCGTTTGCCTCATAACGTCACCAAATGACATCATAATGTCTCAAGCTTGACATATCTAGAAAGCACTCATTGAGGTGTTCAATTTGAAGTACTACACGATATGGTTCCTAAAACTTGAAAATTTGACCTTGGGGTCAAATATGTTTGACCTGAGGCGCTAACCATGAAGGTCAAGGCCAATCGCCACCAAAAAATAATCAGCTGAGCGCCAGACCATGAACTATATTCTCATGAAGTTTGAAGACGATCCGATCAAAATTACTCAAAAATAAGGGTTTCGTCGACTCCCCTGATTTGCGACAAAGTGACCTTGACCTTTGACCTTGACCTTCAAAATTTTATGCGCTGAAAGGGACCTCTATCGGCCTCTGATATGCGAAGTTACAAAAATTTCTAATGATAACTGTGCTCTGCAGAATTTTTTATACGTGATTACAGACAAACAAACAAAAAAAACATACAAGCTGACTAACATATCTTGCAAAAACTTCGTTTTGGCAAGATAATAAATTTAAACGTGTGTTTTTATTTGGGCAAAAGGGAAATGTGCAGCAATATAAGAAACATTGTAGCATTTTGAAATGGTCATGGCACACCTCCTGGTTGGAAAATATTGTCGTGTCGACAGTCCTGCAAACACCAAACCATCACGCCGGGAATTTATTAACTCTCGAGAATGGGCCAAATCATACTAGAGACCCCACCGGAGTGATCCCTCGCACCCTCTGGTTGGAAATGCTAATCTCGCCGGTCTTTTCAAACAGAATATTCCCAATTTTACCATCCTCAAGGATTTTTCCGAGCCATGCTGAAATAGTTTCTCACGCGCGAGGTTTTGCAATGGCGGATGGCCACACAAAACTTGTTCTTGCTGAATTATTACCCCATGCAGGCGAAGTGAAGAGCGGGGTTAAGCATTTGCTTTTGTTTGTTTTCTTTACGCATAAGCACTGCAAAAAACAAAAACAGTGCCCACTCGTACCATGAAAGCACAGAGTATCAAAAATACAAGTGAGTGAATAATCATTGTAAAAGAAAAAGAAGGTGATAGAATCGTACATACAAAAGAACTATCATAAGTTCAATGTATTTAATTAGACTTTAAGATATTTGTATACTCTGGAGCAGAAAGTCTTTATCCTGGATGTTGTTTGGTGACCTCCAGTGGCATCTGGTCAACTGTTTCACACTGGTATTATTGTGGGAATATATGAGCGGTCAGACTGAACAAGTGACCAGTGACCACTCTCCGTCTTGTCAGTAAGACACTGCACAGCATAGCTTCCAAAGGAAGCACTTGCTCTCGTGAACCTTGATGGAATTCATGATGGAGATAGCATAATCTTCAGAAGTGCTGGAACTACTTCTGTGTGCGGTCTGTACATCAGACCCATACCTGCTACAGTTTTCCTGTGTGATAGGGGGATCGATATTAAATTCCCGTCGAGGGGCCTTGATGATACATGCAGCACGAAGTTGCACATCATCCAGCTTTTTAAGATACATGGCACTTGCAGACATCCATACGAGGGTAGCATATTTCATTGTGCTCCGGACATGGGCTTTGCGCACTTGGGCTCGGCCAAGCGGATCCAAGCATGGAGCAATACTGCGAAAGGCACTCGCTCTTTGTCCAGCTCTAACAGCAATGAAGTTCACGTGAGACTGGAAACTCAAGCTCCGGGAGAACCCGACTCCAAGTATGTCAAGCTCGTGTACATGCTGCAGGGTCTTGCCACCCATGAATAAGTCTGGAAGATGCTCACTTGGTAGTCGCCTACTGAGAGACATAACCTTGTATTTCTTGCTAGCAATCAGAACATTCCATTTCTGTCCCCACTCGTAGATCGTCTGTCGGTCTTCTCTCAGAGAAATGGTGGCATTCACTTCACCCAGCAGGCAGTAGATGGTACCATCATCAGCATCGAGGCAGGTAGGGTTATGCAGGTTGTCGCACAGATCGTTCATGTAGACTAGAAACAAGGTGAGCCCAAGAATTGATCCTTGAGGTACTGATACATTAATTGGAGTTGGTTTGGATGTTTGGCCATTTACCACTACCTGGATATGTCTGTCCATCAAATATCTGGACAACCGTTGTAACAGCTGCCCTCCAACTCCATTTGCAACCAGCTTGACCAGCAATCCCTTGTGCCATCCTCTATCAAAAGCAGCTTTGATGTCAAGAGCTACAATTGTTACCTCCTGATGTCTGTTGAGACAAGACATCCACTCATGACTCAGATATGTGAGAAAATTGTAGGCTGAGTGATCATGACGGAAGCCAACCTGAATTTCTCTGATGAGGTCATTTCCAATGAGATGTTTCCTCAGTGTGTTGTTGACGACTCTCCATAACCTTGCTGATGCAGCTTAGAAGACTAATGGGCCAATACTTGTCTGGAACAGAGCAAGAGTTCTTCTTCTGCACTTGCACTGCATTGGCTATCTTCCAGGAGAAGGGGAAGTGGTCATGGCTGAAGCAGAAATGAAACAGTTTGGCAAAAGGTATGGCAAGGACTAATGCACACTTTTTGAGAATTCTATTTCCAATTCCATCAGGTCCAGATGCCTTATTTATGTCTAGCTTCTGCAGGATCCATCTGATGTCACGAGGCTGGGACGTTACAGTGTCCAAGTGAATGTTGGAGTGAGCTGTGAGATTCAGAGGGTCATTTTCAACGGAACCAATTGTACACTTTGATGCAAAATGATCGCAGAAGATGTCTGCTTTCTCCTGGGAGGTGGCAAAGGTCTGACCATCCTTCTGCAATGTTGGGATACTAGAATGTCATCCTTTCCCTTGTATCCTCTTCACCACCCACCAACAATCACAGGGTTTGGTTGCTCCAGAGGTCAGTTGAGCTTTTGTCCTCTGGAAGTGTTGTCTTTTTGCCTCGTTCTCCACTTTCTGATAGTTCTGCCTTGCCCTTCTCAGACTGTCATGGGTAACAGCACATGGGCTCCTGCTCCAGTTGGTATACGCCAGACAGGCAGCTTTATCAGCCATTCGGCAAGCCTCAGTAAACCAGGGAATACAAGTCAGGAGAAGAGTAACCTCTCTATGGGGAATTCATTTCTCCATGCCCAACTTGATCATCCTCTCAATGTTGATGCAAGCGACATCAAGATCTCTAGTGTTTACGGCTTGATTCCATGCCCTACTGTGCAGATGCTGCCTGAGGGAGTCCCAATTTGCTTTTTTGTAATCCCAAAATTGCTGTTGATGTGGTTTATCCAAGACTGGTGGCTTTTTGAAGATGATCTCCACTGAGCTATTTTCAGAAGTTCCAATGTTGGCATTCACGCTTGTGGTGTCATAAGCAGCAGAGTCAACGACGACCAAGTCCAGTAGATAATCTCCACAGGTAGACCCTTTCACCAGTTTGTCCAGGCTATGCGTCATGCAAAAGTTTGAACAAGCAATTCCAGCTCTGTCATTTAGGGACTTGCTACCTAACCACTCCTGGTGATGAACATTGAAATCACCCAGAATAATCAAACGATCTGAACCAGTGGTTTAGATGACAGAATTCAGATCGTCAGACAAGTAGTCAATAAGACGACTCTGTTCCAGGCAGGGAACCAGGGTGATACACAGCACCAATCAGTAGGTTTCCAGCATGTGTTTTCACAGTGCACCAAATGACTTCCAGGTCAGGAGGTTCCAGGTTCTGATGATGTTGAACCTGGAGCATATTGCGAAACTAAATAGCAATTCCACCCCATCCATCACTGCGATCTCGTCTTAAAGGTGGCTCCTGGTATCCATTGAGCGACACATTAGTGTCAGTCACTGTAGAATTTAACAGTGATTCAGTAGCAACAATAATTTCAGTTTTACTTTGTTTGGCTCTCTGGGAAAGCACTCCAATATTTGTCCCAAGACCTCAAACATTAGCAAGAAGTAGCCACAAGTAGCGCTGTCGAAACACTCTTCATATTATTTGAACTCATCATGGTACAGACGTGGTTTGGGAAGAATCTGACTGCAGTGTCGTCCACCGGATGAGGAACACGCCTTTCACGGCTTCCCACCCTCTTCCCCATGGGTGTCGTTTTGTGGTTGCCATTGGCTAATATGAGCTTATCTGCCTTTTGATGGCATTTCCTCCATCAAGGGTTCCACAACCCTACCCAGGCGCTCTTCTACTCTAAGCCATTTGCACTTCCTGGGTTGCCGAGTTAGTTAACTGCCATTAAGCTTTTGGCGTTGCTCTTATGATATTTGTCAAAAAAATAGGGTCACCACATGCAGGTTTCAGAGCTCGAGCCCCTGATCCAGGTTCACTTTGTCTGTCTACAAACGTCAATTTAACATTGAGGAACAACTTGATTTCAATTGAATATTGTATTTTGAACATGAATCGGAAAAGGAACCTGCAGTCCATCTGTCCATCAATAATGGAGAAGAAGAAGAACCTTTCTCACTGAGCCTGCCATCTGCTATCTCCATATGTGGGTGTTGTTGCCTGCTATCTCCACATGTGGATGCGGTTCATCAGGAGGTGAAAGAGAGACCTACCAGGTCTCAGAGTGTGTGCGTGTGTGTGTGTGTGTGTGTGCGTGCGTGCGTGCGTGCGTGCGTGCGTGCGTGAGATTTGGTATCTACATACGTGGGTTTCAGAATGTGGAATGGAGTCCTCCCAGGGTGGGCTCAAAGTATCCACCTCCATTTCACTAAGGGGTCACGATTCATGGACCAAGCTGTGAAGTGAAGTGGGATGGTTGCTTTGAAAGTGAGAGTGAGGGGTGAGGGGGGTGAGTTGGCACTGAAGTTGGAAAAAAAGAATGGTTGATGGAAAGCGAGCATCCATGGCAAACTGTGGTTTTTAAAAGTTTTAGGTCAGATATACGATTTAACACAATTCTTGATGGATGCAATGAAGGCGAATTCAGAGCATGGAGAGAAGAAGCGCTGTAATAGTTGGATTTTTTAGGCAAGGAATGAAGGAGAGGTCGAAATGAGAGCAGTCTGTTAAAATAGCAGAAGAGTAGTGCATTGTGAAACAGTAAAGAGTACCACATGTGTGAGAGAGGAAGATGAAGCATTATAAGATCGTTTTTGTTGTTAATATTAATGTATGAGAGAGTTCAACAGATTAGGTCATGGAAGTGTAAAAAAAAAAAAGAAATCGAGGAAGACGAGGAGGAAGTTAAGAGGAAGAAGTAGCAGAATCGGGAGAAGGTTGTTGTTGTTGTTGTTGGGTTTTTTTTTTTTTTTTTTTTTTTTTTTTTTGAGATAAGAAAGAGATTAGTTGGGAGAATGGGGGATATTTGGAAAGTGGGGAGGATGAAAATTGAAGGTAATGGGGAGGATAGAAATTGAAGGTAATGGGGAGAAAAAACAAACAAACAAAAAAAAAAAACGATCGAACACCAAGTGGAACCGGTAGGCCTCAAGCCTAGGACTAGGCCTCAAACACCAGGTGAGAACGTCGACATAAATACTCACAAAATAGCACGATTTTTGAAACAAAACCGAACTAGGAACACACATTAACATGTAGGTGAGAAAATTAAACAGTTAAAACGGGACAAATAACAACCGGAACTTAACTTTGAGAATGTCAGCAGGGAGCCCCGAAGGAGACCTCTTGCCGCTCAAAACCGGAACCGGAAGTCAAAACCGGAACCGGAAGTTTTCTGTTCTCAAAGTTTAGTGCCGAGGGCTCTCTTCAGGATCGTCACTGAGCTTTCATCTGTAGTTCGTTTGTAATACTATTCCCAGGGATGGTTTATAGCTCACCTGTAAAGTAGTTCCAGGGAGCTTATGGGATGGCACGTTGTCAGTCCATCCATTCGTCCACAAATACTTGCAGCTTCTTCTCAGAAACTACTCAATGAAATTTGACCACAATCTTCATCATCTGTGATGGCATTCAAAGAAAAAGCAGTCTGAAGGGGTCTACAGAGGGAGTTTATGGAAGGGGGGAGGGGCGGTTTGCTCCCCCAAAGAGGTATTTGCTTTCTTCGCAGAAACGATACACACAATTCCGATAAAACTTCACTCCAACCTTCATCACCCATGATGCACCAAATTTGTTCATGACATTAGAAAGATCGGGCTCCAGTGAGGTTTATGGGGGGTGTCCCCCCAAAATATGCATTTGTTTTCTTCTCAAAAACCGCACACGCAATTCTGATGAAACGACCACCACCTAGATCACCCGTGAAGTCCTAAATTTTGTTCACGACGCTAAAAAAATTGGGGTCTAAGGGGTTCTACAGGGATTGTTGCCCCAAAAAATATGTATTTGCTTTCTTTTCTGAAACCACACATGCAATTCTGATGAAACTTGACCACAACCTTCATCACCCTTGATGTACCAAGGTTTGTTCATGGCATTAAAAAAGAAATCCATCGGAATTTAATTTCTTCTCCGTTATATATTTTGTTGGTCATCCATGCCTATACCAGTGGTTGCATGGTTATCTTAACCAACCGTTTCCAGGTGAGTGCCCAGGGGTACTGTCCCTATGCTTCATATCTCTGTGAGGTTATTTGTCATCATTCCTGCAGCTGCAACTATCACTGGTGCAACTTTGGCATTCTTCGGCATCCAGGATCTTTTTACTTCATTCTTGAGGTCTTTGTGTTTGGTGATTTTCTTGATTGCTGCATAGTTTAGTCCAAAATCACTGGTATTCAACACCTCAATCAGCAATGCCTTCTCTTTTTTGAACCGAAGTGTGATACCTAGTCACAACTCTTTGTTTTTTATGTTCACGCTCGATGAAATCATAAGGTCATACGTGAGTGGAAGGTACTTCCATGTTTTCAGTGATTGCTTTTGGTCCATGTTCCCACAAATTTTCTGGAACTGGGATATCAAAGTTTTTGCAGATGTTACTTTACAAACTCTGTTGTGTCGTCGTGCGTACTGCTGTTCTGACATGAGTTTTTTTGTGTGTGTTTGTTCGGTCATTCAGCATAACATATTGTGACGGTTGTGGGGGTAGATGTTGGAATTTAATAGGGAATTTAGGATTGCAGAAAGTTGTTTGTTCCGTGGACGTGTCAGAGGCATCTCAATGTAATTAAGGAGGGAAACTGTGAGCTTAAGTCACCACATGTCACCACATGGGGAGTGGTGTCACCACATGTCACCACTTAAGTGTCACCACATGGGGAGTGGTGCGGTGTCAATTTTCTTGGGAGTAAGAATAGGTTCCCTCAATATGTAATCGCCTCTTTGTGACTTTTCTCTATTTTTTATACTTCAAGATCGGCAATAAAGGTGCGGAAACACGTCCCTAAAACAAGTACAAGCAAACGTGCTGAGCAGGCAGAAACCACGCCTCCAGGGTGACGGCGGGTGAAGTAACGCCCCCAAGATTGATGATTGATGGGCGTGACGTCAGAGGCTGGCCAGGCGTGCCGAGCGGGCAGAGGCCCCGCCTTTACTGGTTTTCGTGCGAGCAAGCCACACCCGGGAGGAGGAAACAGTGGTTCGGGGTGACGTCAGTCAGTGAGAGGAGAGGGGAGGAGTTCTGGGAAAGCGTACGCACATGGCAGAGTTGATTTCGGAAGAGAGGTTGAGTACAGAGCGAAGGACGCACGTGGTCGAGAAAAAACGTAGTTAGGAGATGGCCTGTAAGAACAGGGTTTTATGGCTGGCTTTCCTTCGACGCACGAAGAAGACGGCACGATTCTTGTAATCGTGTTGAGGCGATTTGGCTCGCACGGTGAAGCAAGACACTGGCCTTTGGCTCTTGGTTGGGTCGTGAGGAACGGACTCCGATCCTTGTGTGTGTCAAATAGCAAGTTGGTGAGGACGACTGATGTCTACAGGTTCCTGTCTGAAGCGTACTAATACCCCGAGGAGAATATTGATGAGGTCTGGACCCTGAAGTAGTGCCTTATTTCGTGAGACATCATGATGGGGAGCATTGTCATCGAACACCACACAAATCGTTTCAGGTTTGCGTGGATGGAATACAGCAAAATGAGGAAGATACTATCGTCGTCATTTTGCCTCTGTTCCTGGTTCAAGAGGCTCAGCATGTCCTTTGGATAGGAGTTTAGCCATGAAGTCCATGTACTGCTGTTTAAGGGCTGCTTTCTTATCCAGAAGCTTACAAAGGGACTTTAAATGGTTAATTTCAAGGAGTCGATCGTGTGGAAGTTTTACATTGTCTCTGAAGGGGAACACAGCCACCCAATTGCCATTATCATTCCTGATGAAGCCATCCTCCATGATCATGAGAAAATGGTTGTCTTCCAGGGAGTGAACCAGCTTTTCCTCATTCCTTGTTCATTGATACATGTCAGTGCCGACCCTGTCGTCATAGTCTCTGTGGTTGCAGGATCTCCCGAGGAGCTGACCTGAAGATACGTGACGATGTGGCAGGATGACGTCCTTGAGATGGTAACATGATTTGGTCATGGGGAGCAGAATAATGTCGAGAATGTGGGTACGATAGGCCTACACTTGCTCAGAGCTATGGACCTTGTCCAGACATACATCACCAATTATAATTGGTGATGTATGTCTGGACAAGGACAAGATAATTATCTTGTCTGGACAAGATAATTATCACCCATTCAAGCTCCATACACTGTACACATGGAGCATTTAGGTGGTCCATCTGAGATTCTATGACCTTGAGCTGAGGTGCATCTCCTCCAATTAACAGCAAGATGGTCACTTCTGGTTCAGGCTCGGGAACAATTTCAGCGTTGGGACGTATTTGTGAGTGGAGCCTTACGACCTTCGGTGTTGGAATCTCAGAGGAATTACAAGGAATAGCATTTCACTTGGTTAGCTCCGGGAGGGCAGGTGGACGATTCCATCAAAACATTCAATGACGACATTCCTGACACTCCTACCACTGGCTGCCATCGTTCCAGAGCAGGTTTTGAGTTCATCGGGGATTAGATTATTTGGCATATTGAAGTTGTCAGTTTGCTGCGGCTCAGAGACCGATTTGACTGATCGTCCCACACAGCAGAGTTTTCAGAAAGTTTTCAGGATTACCAGCGATGAATTCCTTCACAAGACAGATTTTGGAGCAAGAACTTCCTCTGGAACCACCGCTACCACAAATGTCCGTACACCTATTCATCACCGAGGGTCGCTACTCACCATGCTTTCAAAGCCCATCCGACACTCAGAGTTTGAAGAGTCCCTGATAAATTGCGTCCCTGCTGGCCCGTCAAGGGTAGCAAAACTTGCATCATGAAGTACTGAGCAATGACGGGTGTTGTTGCCTTTGAGAACAACGTTATTTTACTCGACACTCCTTAGCTGAATGATTAGTTGACAGAGCACACCTGGTACATATTTTTCATTGGTTAAGAAGAATGAGTCTGGATTGCAATGTTTTTGCTTTGAATATTCTGCAATGCACAAGACGATGTTTGGTCCTGTGAATAGGGTAGAATTGTTACGGATCTTCCATTCGATGACAAGTGTGCTGATTTTCAGAAGGTGACACGACTGCTGCAGTCGGTTGCTCAACAATCTGTGGCAGCAATTCACTTGTGACCTCAATTACTTTGACGCTTGGACGAGTGTCACTCGTGAAGGCAGGCATTCTGTTCTTCGTAGTGATTAGAGCTTTCACCTTCGTTGCTGAAGAACATGATCCGTCATCTTTTGAATCTTTGCATTGCGCCGATTGAAGCAGAGCATCGAGAATGTTGGAAAGTTGACATTGTGGGTTTCTTTATCCTTGAAAGGCCTCCATCCTCCAACGATCTATGAGGTCAGGTGGAAGCTTCGCTATGATTGGTTTGAGGAACAGAGATATGTCCAAAGCTGCAATTCTAGGAAGGGAACCATCGTTCTTGGTGGTCTCTATTTGCTCGGTGTTGCGAAACTTCCTCAAAGTTTTGTGGTCATGAGGTGAAACCTGAGACAAAAGTTCCAGCTTGTTTAGCAATGATTGTGTAACTGCTGCATAGCTGCCAAATCTTTCTTGAAGGTGATTCTAGACTTGCTTCTAAACCGACACGAGGGTTAGAAATGTCAACTCGGTGAAGACACTCTACGAGTGTTTTGGATTCTAAACCGTCAGCCATACGTTGAACCATGAGGTTAAGTTGTTCATCGGATGCTAGCGGTACTCGTCTGATCATGTTCTCGAAGGCCAAACGACATCTCCTGAACTTGTCAGGCTTATCGTTAAACACAGAAATCCTATTTGAAAACAAGTCTTGACGAGACAGTTAGTTTACACAGTCCTGCATGGTAGGCATCACTGTTGACAGATGGATGGCTTGATGTCTCGACCCAATCGTGAATGCCTTGAAACTGGTAATGTCGCCGGATGTGTGGTGTACATCCTCACAGCATATGCGGGTATAGCACGGGTGTACATTGGATTTGGTGAAAAACAACCCGATTGGTTGTCGGTTGTAATCCCACTGGACGGTGAAGTAAGGTCAATATTCACGGTGTGATAGCGAGCGGCCGTGACCGGAGCCGGGTTTGTGCCCCACGAGGCCATACCAGGGCACGTTAACACAGTGGGGTTCAATGTGCGGCCGTGACATGTAGCATTGGAGAAGGATGACAACACGAAGGTTATGTGTGAGGCATTGGTTGGTGTCTGGTGAGTTTTGTACGAGAGATCATGAGCTGGCATCGTGTTATACTGAGCAGACAGAACTTGCCTGTTGGACACGTTTATTACGTCCGCCACCGAAGGTGGAAGGAGGTTATGTTTTCATCTCTGTCTGTCTGTTTATTTGTGTGCAGGATATCTCAAAAAGTTGTGGACAGATTTGGATGGCAGGTTCGGTGTGACGAGGACAATCTGATTAGATTTTGGTGAAAATCCGAATCTGGATCCGGATCCGATAATAATTACTGAAGGTGAAGGAGGTGATGTTTTCACCCCTTTATGTTTGCTTGTTTGTGAATTTCAAAATCGAAGATTTTTCAAGTATATTGGTTAGTCGATTTTGTTACTCTGTCAGTCTGTCTATCGCCTACAGGTCACAATTTTAAACCGATCTTCACGACACTTCATCACATGGTAGAGTTTATCATAAGGAAGAAGCCCATTGTTTTTGAAGTCAAATGGTCAAAAGGTCAACAACTCGGTGGTATTTCTGAAATCCTCAATTTTCATCCGATTGACTTGAAATTTGAAGAGGATTTATATTCCAGGTCACTGTATTAAACTAACCAATTATTTTTGAGGTCAACATGGACCAAAAGGTCAACATAGGCCCAAGGTCAAAAACTAAGGTGGTATTTCTGAAATCCTAAATTTTCATCTCATTGACTTGAAATTTGAAGAGGATTTATATTTCAGGTCAATTAATTAAACCAGCCAATTATTATCAAGATCAACATAGACCAAAAGGACAACATAGGCCAAATTTTTAAAATTGTCAATTTTTATCCCATTACATTGACTTATTTGAAGAGAAGTTGCATATTTGGTCATTGAATTCAACCACCAATTATTTTTGAGGTCAAATTTGTTTTTTGGATTTTGCAATTATCGTGTTCTGCATGGCATCTTCTTGTTTGCCTGTTGTCTTGTCTGTTTGTCTGTTTGTTTGTTTGTTTGTTTGTTTGTTTGTGTACAGGATATCTCAAAAAGTTGTGGACGTATTCGGAAGAAATTTTGTGGACATGTTGGGTGTGCGACAAGGACAAACTGATTAGATTTTGCTGAAGATCCGGATCTGGATACGAGAATTATTTAATTACCTCCACCACCAAAGGTGAAGGTTATGTTTTCACCCCTGATGTGGATTTTTTTTAACCCACCCCATTGTGATCATTGAAGGATTCCACCTGGCTGATTGTGGAATCCTATTTGACTTCAGGCATCCCCTCCTGGTGGTTTTGTATGCACTTGTTTGTCCAGAGCTAAACTCTTCAAAAATTATCGAATTGAACGTCATTGAACAATTTTTGGTTGCTAACACATTTGCCACTGACGGCAAAATAGGTGAAATGGCCACGCCCCTTTTTATGCGAAGTACACCCACCTGCCATTACTGTATCTCCAGAACCGTTGGACCGAGAAGGTTGTGTGACCACTCAAAATGTTCGGAATGGCCACGTTATGGGGGGTCAGTAATACATTTCCATGTCCAAAAGTCAATGGTTTTTAAGATATTTGCCAAAAACTGATTTCAGCATGGTTCGCACTACAGTTCTGACCCTTTATTATATTACCTGTTGTAATTTTGCACATTGTCCATATTTTAGAGTTTAATTATGTGGATTTCTACACTTTTTGCCTTTACTACAGCCACAAAACACCACACATTTTATGTTCATTCCTCTGCAAGTGCACGTCTTGGTACTCATACATGATGTTGGACATTTGCATGGAGGGGGCAGGTCATCGGGCCTGCACGGTACTGGCAGTATCACAGGTATAATTCCAACATCTGTTGCTTCATAACCATACTGGCGTGGATCTGGTTTGGTGACTGCAGGATTTGGAGCTTGTAACCACATCTTACACTGCAGATATGCTCGCTTTATGTGTTCTCGTAGCGTTGAAGAACAGCACACAAGCTGGTTGAAGTCGAGCTCTTTCTTGGCGTTGTGGTACTGCTCCCAACGATACTCATCGAATGTGGAACAGTCGGTCTTCTTTAATCCAGACACAAGGAATTTTTCAGCATTACTTATCATCTGTGGTGACAGTTCCTCTACAGTCTACACCAAACCCTTCCAGTAGGGAGAGATCCATAGATGCTTTCATGCCAGACAGTTTTGGACCCACCTTGCTGGTACTGTCACACCCGCTAAGTGCATGAATGGCTGGGAGACACGACACCAAATCGTTGTCCAGTTGATCAACTAACAGGTGGACTGGTACAGTTTTCTTGTTTTTCTGGTTACCAAGCTTTACAAACAGCTTTTGTAGTTGCCAGGTTTTCTTGAAGTGGACGATGAGGTTGACAAAGGTATCTGTGTCAGGTGAGTCAACCAAGACTGATTGAACCCCGTGTTTCACAACCCCATCATTAATATGGAACATGATTCTGTCATCGGCTTCTTATTGGTTGCTTGAGAGCTCTGCGATCTGTGTTTCAGTGCCAGCTAACAGTTTCCTACATTCTCCCCCATATACTCCTCCAAAGATAATTTCCTTTTCTGACACAACATTCTGCAGCATCCACTTGAAGACAAACTCCTGCAACCTTACTTTGTTCAACATTGAGCTCCAGAACATATCAAGATCGACAGGGAGTTTCTGATTGTCAGACCTAATGGTGATGGTGATTTCTTCAGAAGAACTTCTCTGTGCACGTTCAATTTGCTTGATTGATGATTTTTGATAAACAACAAAAAGAATGTCTATTCTTGTGGACTCGGAACCTTCAGGAAGAATGCTGTTGGAAAGACTCAGCCAATTGCCCAAATGTGTCAAGGCCCATCTTTTTCATTGGTAGTTTTCGCACAAGTGCCATGAAGTCCACTATTGTCATCTGACCATCACATTTGACATTCCTTTTCTCCTGTGGAAGTTGATTGACTAGTTCTCTCGATAAGGAGGCTTTATCAGGCTTCTTCAATCTGATGCCATCTTTACATTCAGTGCTGAGGAACTGGGATGTGCTGGTCAATTCATACTTCAGGAGCTCGAGCATGCTGTACCCTCTTTCTCTGGCATAATCAATGTACCTAATCGTTTCTGTAGCATCTTTTTTTGTCATAGATTTCTTTGCTGTGGACGGTGTAGAAGCATGCTTCACGAAAACAGTCTTGCGGTTAGTAGGTATTGTGTCATGTAGGTGATTCTCCTTATTCCGAAATCTGGTCTCAACAAACTCTTGATAACTCTTCTCACCAGTTTCGAGGCATTCAAGTAATCCGTCAACAACCTCCTGGGGTATATCAGCTCCAGTGGAGATGTTGTGAAGTCTGATCCCAGTGCTGAATGGATTGTTGATGCTGAATAATAGGGTCCATCTACCTGTGTTCCAAAGGTACCAAAGATTTAATGTTTACAAGCATGGCGTTGTATACACACATATAAGTACACACTTTTTCATCCATAGACATTGTGAGATAAGCGAAGTATTGTCCATCAGTTAGGCCAAATAGGGTTCTGATGCTATACATCTGAAATTTACCTGTTAACGTTTTTCGTGAAGCAGTGTTGCATATAACGCATTAAGTCCCATCAAAAACCCCTTCGGCTGCTGAACCTTGAAACCACTCAAGTTTCCTGTAAAAAAATATTTTTTTGCGTAATTAATTGTAGATGACTCAGTTATTATTCAAAAACTTTGTTCAGATGATATTAATGTGCATAATTCAACTATAATGAAATCATACCATGTTATAGTAACAGCAAGCAGGGATCCAAGGTAGAATTACTTGCCATCAGAGAACTCTTTAACACTTGAACACCTCGCGCCTCTTACACCAAAGAAATAATATGGTTAATTGTAATCTTTTTAATGCAGATTATTGCCCACCTCGAGTCTTCAGGAGTCAAGTAATTGAACAAAAGAAGAAGGAACAATTATGAATAAATGAAGTCTGTAACATGTTGAAATCAGTTTTTGACAAATATCTTAAAAACCATTGACTTTTGGACATGGAAATGTATTACTGACCCCCCATAATGTGGCCATTCCGAACATTTTGAGTGGTCACACAACCTTCTAGGTCCAACGGTTCTGGAGATACAGTAGTGGCGGATGGTCATACTTCGCTTAAAAAGGGGCGTGGCCATTTCACCGTCAGTGGCAAATGTGTTACCAACCAAAAATTGTTCAATGACCTTCAATTAGATGATTTTTGAAGAGTTTAGCTCTGGACATACAAGTGCATACAAAACCACAATGAGCTACTTGAGTAATATACGATATCTTGTATATAAGATATCTCATATATATAACTCGTATACAGGCATGATATCTCAAAAGGTTGTGGACGGATTCGGATGAAACCTGGTGGACAGGTTGGGTGTATGACCCTGACGAATTGATTCGATTTTGGTGAAGATCAGAATCTGGATCTGGATATGATAATTATTTAATACTTTGAGTGATTCTTCACTATTGAGAGGTAAGGCCAAAAACGATATATAGTGTGACATTTCAAAAATGTATTGGGTCCGATATGTTCTCATGGATCAGGCATTACGTGACGGAGGTATGCGCTCTACTGAGTGCCCTTATAGTTGTTGATGAGTTCTTCATGCATGCTGGTGCTGCAAGCTGTTAGGGTGAAGGGGGTCTGCCTGAAATGACACTGGTTTGAGCGACGTAGCTGGGTTAGCACGTACCCGAGTATCTGGTGGAATACCATCACTATCATCTTCAGATCAAATAGATGGCGGCGGAGATGTGGATTTCCTGGACAAAAGCATTCACATCTTCTCTGCAGGTGTAGGTAATCCAGCTGCCGAAATATTTTTGAATATGCCCCAACACGGCATCAGACATACATTGCTTCCAAATGGGCCAGTCACTCCAGCTTCTTCTTCCTGCTTCAGTTGTTTGAGATGTATCTGTTGCCGTGCAGCCATCAATCGTTGCTGCATCCTTTGCTGTGCAGCCACAAATCGTTGCTCTTCGTCGAGTAGCAATTGAGCTTCGTCCGATTGACATTCCATGGAAGCTCTAGCAGAGGCCACTGCTGCTTCTGCTCTGGCTTTAAACATAAGCGAAGACCTGTAAATATTGGATGAACCCCAGGAGCCAGCAACAGACCACGTGTGAAGCGAGCACGACAAAGTGGCTTTCTGCATGGTAGCAAGATGAGAGGGAAGTCAGGTTTTTACTCTCCTGGAACAGCCGATGCGTCTTGATTCTTTGAATAAAGAATGATCCAGGCAGCTTACCAACTCTTAGAGGTTTAAATCGCTTTTACTTTGTTTTAAAACACCTCAAGTTTGACGATAAAAACTTGCTTTATCAACACAAAACAACCATTCCGCCAGACAGGGAAGAGCCGCAACCCCTCGTGTCAGAGATGATGCAAACACATGGGTGGAGCATAAATATGCAAGAGGAAAAACATGAATATGCATGAGGCAAGACATGGGCGGAGCATGAATATGCATGAGGCAAGACATGAATATGCATGAGGCAAGACATGCGTGGAACATAAATATACATTTTACATTTAAACTTGGTTACATCACAGGGGACTCTGAAAGTTTTAGATTCCTCAGTCAAATCCTCTCAGAGGAGTAGATGATGCACACACACATCCTTGTTCTCCACTATAAACAGACCGTGGTACATTTGATTTGTGAATATTTGTGTTGATAATAGATAATTATTTTCAGGTCCTCTTTTGGTAACTGCCGGGCAATGGCAACAGGTGTTTGATTCACCGCTCAAATCATCCGTGTACATGTGCTGGTAGCTCGGTAGAGATGGTGTTAGTTTTGAGCGACGGCTCTTTCTTCCGCTTTATCGTGGGGATGGCATGCTCTCTAAATCCTGGCGGATAACCACAGCATCTAGCTATCTCTGTTGTTTCACAACGGTGCTCTGTAAAATGTTCCGAGCACAAAAGCGAACATTTTGTCGGCCTGATCCACATTCGGGTATTTTGGACAAACCTTGTCCAATTTCAGGCAAACTTAGGGTCTTTCTGCCATTGGTGTTGCTTGAACCTTCTCAGTTTATATTGCTCAAAGCACTAAAGACACACCGACTCGGCATACTTATGGAAAGTTGAAAATTATTCGTAGTTTGAGTTAAATCATACCATGATGCAAGCCGGAAACAGTACAGATATGACTGTCAACTTCTGAATGTGACATCACGGCTGATGTGAAGAAGAAGATTTCGACTTGTAATCACAAATTTCCCTACTTCATAATTCGGAAATCTGGAAAAGACATCATATCTATTTTGTTGGGTATCAAGGGATAGATTATCGTCGAGGTGGTTTGAGTGTTTGGGTTCCCATTTAAGCAACACAAACATAATGGTGTGTTTTGTGAAGGAACAACATTGGGTGTGCAGGAAACTTCATCAATCAAGTTCAAATGTTGATCGATTAGAACAGGCCTCAATCCTTGATTAGAACAGGCCTCAATCCTTCGAAGCTTGACAAAATATGATTGTATGCATTCTTCTCTTTTTATTGTTTTGTAACTTGGAATTTACATATACTAATCAGTACTTGTACTTTCAGCCGGGATCTGCTGTGTACCTGCGGCTCATGAAAGAATCTGCCAATTACAAGATAAGACACAACCGTGAAAATGAAGCAGTTGCAGATCTAGAGCAGTTATGGAAGTAAGAAGGGGGTTTGTAAAGGGGAGAGGGGATTGACGAGTGTCTGTAATTAACGGTCAAGGCCTGATGACGGATGGGCAAGTGTAAGGGAAATTGTAATAGAGAACATTGGGGAGGGGGTAAGCTGTGCATTCGAGGGATGATGTGTAATTTGAAATGAAGGGTCGATAAGGAGGTTTGAAAGAAAGGGCTGTATGATTGTGGGATGCTGTGGGGTGGCAGAGGGTGTAAAGTGCGATGAGACGGATTGGAGAAATAACTTCAGGGAGTGCAGTTTCATTTTATTTAAACCTGCATGTTTAGGTATGCTTAGAGTATGGATTTGTACTGTCTTATGAGGTCCATCTTTCCTTGCAGACAAAACCCAGAAGATATGAAGACTTTGGCGCAGTTAATTTCTGCGTATTCTCAATTAGATGCACAGAAAGCAAAGAAGTATCCTTTTGAATCGATATTTATTACTTCCGAAATCTAAAGATTTCGTACGTAAGTATATTGATGAATTCCGTCCTCTGTTTGTGTTTGTTTGTTTGTGTGTGTGTGTGTGTTTGTGTGTTTGTAGGCACAATAACTCGAGAACGGAAGAAGCTACCAATGTCAAATTACACCACGTGATTCAGGAGGGTGATGGCTAGCGCTGATTAGATTTTGGTCAAAATCGGTCAAAGGTCAAGGTCACAGTGAGGTCAAAGATAATTCCATAAATTCATGTGGAGAAATGGAGTATTTTTGCTTCGGTCGACGTTACGAGTTCGTTTTCACTTCGATTTTAATTTTGTCTTCGGTTTTTGCGATCGCTTAGGACGCTTAACACTGGGTTGTCGAAATTCTGGTAAAAATCGGATGTTTTGGAGACGTTTTAAGATTGTATAAAAAATATTTCACTCGCCGCGTCACGGCTCGTCACGTGGTGTGGCGTGCTCGAGCAGAGGCGTCGTTGAGTCACGTAAAGGTTTTCCGTGTGCGCGCCAATGGTGTTTTCGATAAAGATGGTGTTTAAAAGTCATTTTTTATCCCAATAAAGGTTATCGTCGCATGCCTGACTCGCTAAGCCGTCGGATTATGTAAAGATTGTTGGTGGATGTCCGAATATTACGGTTTTGTGACTTTGATAAAATAATATTAAATAATTGCGTGGAGAAATGGATATTTTTGCTTCGGTCGACGTTACGATTTTTGATGGTTTGGTAAAAAATCATCGTATAAACTTCTGGTTTGCGTCGCTACCTTCTCTCAAGACAGCTTTTATTAGACAAGGTCAGAGGTCAAGTTGAGATTTCGTAAGTACCAGTCTATCACTGCTTGTTTATTTTTCTTGTTTTCTTGTGGCCTTGTATGCTGAGCAATATGTTCCTTGCATGAAACATCCAAGCCAGAAAGACTGATCCATCATACCATGGTTTAGCTCGTGATGGTTTTTACTCTCGCTAGAGGAGAGGGTATTGCATTTGGGTCTCTCTGTCTGTTTGTTGTGACAAAAATGGAAAAATTTCATCATATGTCGGTCTGTCTCGTTTGTCGGCTTGCGTCGGCTCGGCCACATGTTTGTCTGTGAGTGCAATAACTCGCGAACGCTTTCAGCTATCTTCGTCAAACTTTACCAGAGGATTCCGAAGGACAAAAGTGAGGCTGTCAATGTTTTTTTGACTGCATATGTCAAAGGTCAAGGTGAGAGTGACATCATTTGCTTAAAACATGTCACCTACACTTGTCTTGTCACCCACCTAACTTGTCACATGGGAAATAAGCATGATTTTTATGACATCATAGGTACCTTCATTATGATATCATAAATGCATATGCAGAATGCTACATCTGATCAGTATGAAAAATTTTGAGGGTCATCGTGGGATAAAATGGTCCACAGAAAAAATTTTGATGTCATCATCGGTCATGTGATTCGGCAGTCATATGGTTTTTTTAACACCTTCAAAAATTTTCTTCTCTGAAGTGCCTGAACAGATTGAGGCTAAACTTTCCACGTATGACCGCCTATCCATGACAAACAAAGGGTTCACACACATGGTGTCATAGGACACAAAGTTTGACAGCCATACTGGATTTATCCTAAAACCCATAAAAATATCGACTTTCCTTCCTGATATGAAATTCCCTGGAGTGTAAGGACCTGCTGAAAGTCCTTGTAGTGTCCAACTTGTGTACCCTGCCCCCATCCCTCTCCCGTCCACAGATCCAATGTCTCTGTTCCCCATTGTTTTGTGCTTCCCTCTCCTGCCTCTCTTGTCTCCTGCTCCCCTTGTTATACGTTCTGTGTATTCGCTGTTATACGAGCCTCGACATTGAATATAAAAAAACAAGAAATAGAGGAATCAGAGATTGCAGACCCTCGCCAGGACTTTTTTTTGTGTGGTGTATTTTGTGTGGCATTTGAATACTGGTGTGTTACATAATTAATAAGAGACATAATTAGAACAGTTGGGGAATTTTTGTTGGTTGTGTGACTATCCCATTTCCCCCATTGACTTTAATGTTAATTCAGGGAAAAACTACTTGACCTTGTCAATAAAAAGGAGTACATTTTTTCTCGCAAACAGATCTACTCTGGCACCAACTTCTCCTTCTCCTCCCCCACGTCTTTCACTCATCCTGCTCCAGCTTCTCTGCATTAAATTGTTTCTGGGACCAAGCTCTTCCATGAGCCTCGACTATGCATCAAAAACTATTTAATTTTTTTTTAATTTCACCCCCGACCCTTTACCCTTGACCACCCACCCTCCACCCTCTTTTTCTTTTACCCCCATTTCAACAGAGATTCCTTCCCTTTATATCCATACCAATGAATAATACTCCCTTCTGCTGTAAAACTGTACATTTAAAATGATGTATTTAAGATATCTCATCCATTCAAAAAATCAGTTTAAGCAAAATTACTTCGATATAAATGGCCTCAAAACTCTGGAAAAGTATAGAGCCAGGCAAAAACTAAACAAAAGAGTGGAGAAAATCACAACCTTGGTATTTGAATGGGAAACATAATGAATGTGGACAGTATCAAAAAAGTATCATCGAAGGAATAACCAAGGCAACCGTAAATAAAGCACACAGACTGAGAGGATTAAAAAGATTTAACGAATGTCCAGAAAACAATGGAAAATAATTTACGACAATTTTAAAATGATATGTGGTTCAGGAAGAGCTCAGAGCAGTACGCTGAGGGAGGTTTATCATTTTGTGTCTCAACTCAACAACGATATTTAGTCCAAGAACAAATCTTAACATATTATTTATCAATATGCTCGATGATGATGAAAGTTATGAGAAAAGGTGTTTTCATAAACTACAAACTAGACAAACATTTATTGGTAGCCTTTTTGAAGTCATTTTGAAATAGGAACAAAATTTTATTTTAAACACAAAAGTATAATATATAAATCAGCAAGAGATTTCACCAAGAAGATTTATTTTATAGACAAAAGTATCCATAAATCAGCAAGACATTTCACCAAGATTTATTTTAAAGACAAAAGTATCTATAAATCAGGAAGAGATTTCACTCAGAAAATTTTATTTTAAACACAAAAGTATTTGTATAAATAGGTCCGAGAAAATCATCTTTTTTTTTGTTATATGAATATGGTGAATATAACTCATTGTGATGTTTGCAATAAGGACTACAAATATTACAACAAACAGTCATGCAAACACACACTCAATATATTTCAACTAATTCAACCAGTAGAGTAAGAAAAACAACATTGTGATATATGCTCAAAAGACTTGTTAAAATGTAGTTATAAGAGTCATCTTTAATCACACAAACACAAAAAATAACTCAGAAGATACAGCTGAGTTCTGTTATTGAAAAAACTGATGGGGCATTTAAGGATCATATAAAAATAGACATTTTTAGGTTTAAAGAGCCAGAACCAAAGTAGCTGAAGTAATTGTGAAAGTTAGTTTGGCTGTTGAAACCTTTATTAACAAGAGCCTGAGGGAATTTAATACCATTAAATTCTGTATGGGAGTAAAATTACATTTGACAAAATAAGACAATGAAAGAAATGAGTTGAAAGAAGAAACACCTGATTTGAGAACAAACCCCTTTTTCATTTCTTCATTTCAAAGTTTCCAAGATTGTAATGTTTATGATAAACTTCAGAGGAATGGAATAGATGTTGATGATAACACAGAAAGAAGTGAGTTTAACGTTGAGAAAATCATTTTCTTAGATATACACATCTTAAAATCAGATCCTCTCCAAGCTTCTTCCTATATTGATTTCCCAAGAGTAATAGAACTTTAAAAAGTAGTTGTTAATGTTCAAAACGATGACAACAAATGCTTCTTTTGGGCTGTTCTTGCACACTTGCACCCTCTCTTTCACATCTTTAAGCTTCTAAACTTTCATGTTTTAGTTTGCTTGAGACCCTTGCTTTCTTTTTCATTTGCAATATGAAACTCTCCATCTACCATTTGATCCTGAGTCAAGCATTCTTCACTGGCTCTAACTTTCACATTTTTTTGCCCTTCTTTTCTACTCCTTCACACGAATAATCTATCTGGCTTTTTGCACTATGCTTCAATAAGTCATGAATTGTTCTTTTTCTTGAAGTAGGTATTGAGGACACACACATCTGTCACTTCCACTGTTTCTAATATCGCATCTCCTGCATAATTCCTTTCACCACACCTGAATCCACCATGAACACCGTTGTAGCCATTTGGTTTCTCACTGGCATGTCTGCTCAAATTTCAACCAATAAGCACTTATCCTGAGCAGCTTATTACTTGAACAAATCTTCTAGTTCGTTCCAAATTATGGACATTCTTCACCTACACTTGCTTGTGTCCCGTGTGTGCTGAAAATATTCAAAATTTATTCTCCTATAATAATGGTCAGCATCATTATTCTGGAACTGAATTGCTTTACTTCTATCAATTTTTGGAAAGATAAATCTTTCTTTGGCAAGAACACCAATTCCACCAATACTTGCTCAATATTATAAATCGTGGAAGTGACAGATGTGTGTGTCCTCAATTCCTACTTCAAGAAAAGACCAATTTGTGACATATAGCAGAGTAGCAAAGAGCCAGATTGTTCTCAAAGTTTAATTCCATGGGCTAAAACATGGTGGGCTTGGTGGCACATTGTTAAGTCTGTCTCTGGGGTATGCTCCCCTTCCATCCCTTCCCTTCAAGTGGCATCACAGCCGACTCCATTTGTGAGAACACTCAATGCCTCATTTTGTGTTTGCTTCCAAATTTTGTCCCCAACCCCTCACTCTCTGTACCCAGTCATACCCAACTGCTCCTGGACTTGGTGTCTTTTGCACCTGAGAAGGGGGAGAAGGTTCTTTGAACCCTCGACTCTGACTCTGCAACTGGACCGGACGGCATCAGTTGATGTGTCTGAAAAACCTACACTGTTGCTCTTGTACTTCCTCTCTCTGCCCTTTTCACCCTGTCATTTGTGCAAGGTCATCTAACATCTGCTTGAAAATCCGCCAACATCACTGCATTACATAAAAGGTGCAAAAACTGATCTTAACTGCGGACCGATCAGCTTACTTCCAATCATCAGTAAGGTCATGAAATCCATCATCACTGTTGATATGAAATCCTTCCTTTTCTCGAACAATCTCATATCACCAATTTGGTTTCAGACCAAGTCACTCTACCTTGGACATGCTGCTCTCCTCACCCAACAATGGATGGGGGCCTCTCTGAGATCTCTTTGGACATATCTCATGCTTTTGATGCAGTCTGGCTTCCTGCCTTACTCCCCAAACTCTCTGCCTATGGCATGAAAAGCCAACTCTATACATGGCTTAATGACTTCCTCTACTCTCGTAGCTAACATGTGGCACTCAAAGGAATGCTTTCATCTCTTTTCCCTGTCAAGGTTGGAGTGCCCCAAATCAGTGTTCTGGGCCCAGTCCTATTCCCGATCTTCATAAGTGATCTCTGACTGAAAAATCCTCTTTATCGATTCGCTGTTGGTGAGGATTTTTTTTGGCTTGTTTGTTGACTTCTGAAGTCTCGTTGTGATCGTTTAGAATTCCTCAATTTTGTTGTGCAACTTTAACTGTTTCTATTTCATATCTCTTCCATGTCAAAGACACCGTTTAACCGACTCAAATCAAAGACACCGATAAATTCATTTTCCACAACATGAAAGTACATTACATCAGAGAATTTCATTATACTTGGTAGCAACTTAAGTAACAAGGAGTACAAGCCACTGTGGAGGTATACATCCACACGTGCTTGCACTAAAACAAGATTACATTTCAAGGCATTCATATGCTTTTCATGGGAGAGTGGTGGGGGCTGTTAACTCTAACTGCAGTACGTGTCTTCTAGGTGAGAAGCACATGATGTAATTACGGCAAAAGTTTGCTGTTATCAGCCTAGGTCACATCGTTCCATAACAAGACAATTTTTTTATCAACATTTAGGGCAAAGACTCTTGGCCAAAGGGAAGGAACACTGACATTCGACTTTGACTTTTAGCATAAAAATTAAATTTATAAAACACCAGCACAATTACAATTTAGAATACATTAATATAATTATTTCCTCCACATTGTTGACCTTACCCTCTGAAATTACATCACTCATCTTTCAGACAGGTAGGTTGCAGCCTCTTCCCTCCCTTCAGACATTGAAAAAAAAATCACAAGATGGTCAAACATTTGGAATATGTCTTTCAATCCTGGCAGATCTCGTACTCTTACTATCTCCGTCTGAAAGGACCATCTGGCAACCTCTCCCCTCTCTACTTTCTTGCCAATCTTGTGGAAGTTCAGTCATTCAAACTCCTGGGTGTCACTCTCAGCAATGATCTTAATTCAGCAAACCACATTTCAAAGCTGGCCTTCCAAGCCAGCTGCAGACTGTGCATCCTCTGTCATACAAAGTCCTTCCTTGGCACACCTGAACTCTTATCCACCTACAAGGTCTTCATCCACAGCTTGATGGAGGACTGCTCTCCCCTGCCTCACATCTTGCTCAGCTTGATGCCGTAGAATTCAAGGCCTTTAAGATGATTGGAATCTCTCACATTGAAGCTTAGTCTATGGGCTTATCACTTTACCATCACAGACAGGTCGGTGGGCTCTCTGTCTTCTACCACCTCCTTTATGGTTTTGCACCCTTTGCCTTTTCTGTGCTTTCCTCCCCCCTGGTTTCCGCAAGGCTCACACAGTTCACCATCAACCCCCTTCTGGTGAAACTACCTAAATCCAGGATCACTGCTCACCTCCACTCATTTGATCCTCTTTTTTTTTCCCGCCTGTAGAATCGACTTCCACATCCTTCTCAATCTCATCCTTCCATCCAAGTCTTCAAGACAGCTGTTCACCAACATCTCAGATTGTCGTAAATCCAAAATCATGATCTTTTGTACCCTCGTTAACCCCACCCAAATCCCTTCTCGTTCCAATTTTCCAGTTTTCCCTCCTTGCAATTTCCTTCTGTATCCATCTTGTTCACTCTATGTATTCTCGCCAGCCCCCCACATTCCTTCCCACCCATTGTTTGTCCAAGTCCTTCTCTATCTTGGCCTTCAACTCTACTCTTGGCCCCTCCCCCTTTCCCTGCTGATCCTTTTGCATGCATGGGGACTGGTCCATTTTTATCCCGCCCCCCGGAGGGAGGGAGCGGGATATTGTAATCGTCCGGTTTGTTACTTACGAAATCTAAAGATTTCGTAAGTATATTGATCACTTCCGTCCTCTGTTTGTTTGTTTGTTTGTAGCCACAATAACTCGAGAACGGAAGAAGCTACCGATGTCAAATTACACTACGTGATTAAGGAGGGTGATGGCTAGCGCTGATTAGATTTTGGTCAAAATCAGTCAAAGGTCAAGGTCACAGTGAGGTCAAACATCCCAAAAAAGTTATAACTCGGGAACAGAAGAAGCTACCAATGTCAAATTACACCACGTGATTCAGGAGGGTGATGGCTAGCGCTGATTAGATTTTGTTCAAAATCGGTCAAAGGTCAAGGTCACAGTGAGGTCAAACATTCGATTTTTGATGGTTTGGTACAGAATCATCGTAGAAACTTCTGGTTTGCGTCGCTACCTTCTCTTGAGACAGCTTTTATTAGACAAGGTCAGAGGTCAAGTTGACGATTTCATAAGTACCAGTCAATGACTGCTTGTTTGTCTGTTTGTTTGTCTGTCTCTGTTAGCAACTTTACGGAAAAACGGCTTTAGCAAGCACTATCAAATTTAATCCACAGGTGGGCAATGAACCTTAGACGACCCCATTAACTTTTGGGTCCAATTGGATCAAAGGTCAAGGTCAAGGTCACAAAAAGATCAAAATCGTTTTTCGCTCATAACTTCGTCAAAAATGATCTGATTTACTTCAAACAAAGCTTATAGTGAACCTTATTCTATTTGTCACTTATAATCCTACCCATTCCTATAGTGAAAATGCATATTTGTGAAGTTCGGTAGGGTCCGAAGTTTTGGGGGTCATGGTCATCGGTTAAAATTACAAATTTCCATTAAATCTAAAACATGGTTACGAAAATACAACTTTACGGGAAAACGACTGGCTCAAACACTGTCAAATTGTATTCACAGGTGGGTAATGAACCTCGGACGACCCCATTAACTTTTGGGTCAAAGGTCAAGGTCAGCGTGGCCTTGAAAGGTCAAAATCATTTTACGGTCATAACTTCGTCAAAAATGGTTTAATTGACTTCAAACTAACACTAAAATATTCCTTATTCTATTCCTTATAATCAACATTCAGGTTTAGGATGTATCAGATTTAAATTTGATCCCCAAAATAACTTTATGCCTTAAATGGGTGGGATTTGTTGTGCCTGGCACCACTTGTTTGTGTCCTGTTTTTGTCTATTATATCCTGATCTGTTCAATGTACTAGCTCTTTCACAAGTCTTAATAATATTTAAAATAACAATACAGTCTTTAAAAAAATCCTTTTTGACCTTAACACGAGAAAAAATTATGTCTTTCCATGTTGTAGTCAATAAGCCTGGTACTCTGCCCCTTTCTATGTCGTTTCTTTAAGACAACAAATATATTGTTGCAGTTCGACAAAATTGCATGCTTCTAAAGCAATGGCAGCCAACATACAGTGTTCCCCAGGCAGTTATTTTGTGAGTCTTCATGCAGTTAGACCTCCCCTCATGTCTCGTGGGTTAACGGGACGAAGTGCGTTGTGTGGGTCTCATAGTTAGGTCTGTTAACTAGCTCTATCTCATATTCTGATTTCTACTCCAACCCTTTCCTTTAACGATGGTACAAAACAAGCAAGCAAGCAAGCAAACACACCTTTCAATATGCGATTGATAATAAGCACACCACGATGCCTCCCGTGGCTCGGAACCACCACACTCCCTCCACTACACACAACACAACCCGCACACGGGTATCGCGCGCCATTATTTCATTCAAATCTGCGTGCCAATTTCCAACCGGCATCTCACCTTGCTTCGCACCTCGCTACCAAACCTCACCACTTCTACCACAAACGCCTCCCGTACACGGGAAAAATATTCCCACACTTCCTCATACTACTGCATCGCTACAATTCGCCACTCTATATAGAGGAGTACTGCACGACTTGGGCTGTCCTCGGCGCCGCGCGATGCTGGGCCAAGCAACACACGTGAATAGCTCGACCGCATTTTGCCGGGGACATCCCCGGTGAGCACGTGGAGTTAATACGACCCTCATCCAGTCGCCAAGCCACGGCAAGACCGGGGCAGTGGGGAGGGGTCGCAAGAAGGGCGATCCGGGAGTTTGGTACGGGGCCCGGGTGTGCATTTTGGCTCATGAGAGGGGGCCTTTGTCCCAAGGTCAAGGCCACAAGGTCACGAACTTAGAAAATTGCGAATTGTGTTTTTAGGGAGTAGCCGATTTCAATTTGCATCTTCTCCGAGGGGGTTTGTCGAATCTGGTAGGGGTTTTCGGTATTTGGTTAGCCCAATGGCACCTGCATAGCCCCACGGAGCTCGATTTTTTTCATTTTCGTCGCAAGGTCAAGGTCACAAGGTCACGGACTTAGAAAATTGCGATTTTGACATAAAAATCCATCTTCTCCGAGGGGTTTGTTGAATCTGGCAGGGGTTTCGGTATTTGGTTAGCCCAATGGCACCTCCATAGCCCCACAGAGCTCGATTTTTTTTTTATTTTTGTCCCAAGGTCAAGGTCACAAGGTCAAGGTCACAAGGCCATGAACTTAGAAAATTTTGAATTTTGACATAAAAATCAGACGACCGCCCAAACTTCGAGAGCGAGGATGATAATATTTTTTATGCATAATCTTGAGGTCATTCCTCACCTAAAGTCTTGAAACCATTTTTCTCTATCTCGAACACCTTGCCTGTGGCACCCCCTTCAAGTTTGTTTTTACGCTGATTTCATCAAAGTATGGATAATCCGAGGAGTGCGAAATGCCATATCGCCTATATGACGTTATATTGTTCCTGGAATGTTCCTGAGGAAGTTTTGCACCAAAGGTCATAATCCTTGACCTTTGACCTTTAAAGTTCACAAAGGTCAAATTTTCAAAGTTGTGGGAATCAAACCTGGTTTTCGACTTTCTTCGACGAACTAACTCCATTAAGCTATAACACGTATCCTGTTTCCTTATTTTAATGTCCACAACATTGTTTTGTGACCTTTAAAGGTTATGCAAAGGTCAAATTTTTATAGTTGTTGAACGAAACCGGGTTTTCGACATTTTTCAGCTAATAACCTGTCACTCGTACCACATCATGTTGATCATTTTTATAACTTGGTCAAACATTATCACATTGTCTCATCCTTGACTTCTGAAACAATCTACATCGTCAAATACCGCTCGTGAACCATCGTCGTCCTCAGACTTGTTTAAGTTAAAATTGTGGAAGTTATAACGGGATAAGTCTGCTCTGTGTCTGCTTTTGTAAGATTGCTTGTCTTTTGCCATACCCCACAAATTCCTTGCTGTCCCCTGCTGTACATAAAAATAAACTCAATTCACTCTGCCACATACTTTTCCTCACCATTGTAAATAAATGCTTGTATAGAAATGTTATGCCTGGTGTTGGCTTAACGGTTGGGTGGTGGGCTTGGTATCCCACTCAGCTGTTTAATTAATACCAGTTAGGGTTGACTCTGCCTGTCATCATTCTGAGGTCGGCAAAAATGAGTGCCATCTTGCTGGTATCCTGTGTTGGAGTGGCAAACCATTCAGGATTGTGCCCAATAGCCAAGGAGACTGCTTCGGCAGCACCAATCCTCTGCACAGAGTATGGTCCCAATGGATGGATGGATAGAAATGTTCCCAGCTCGTTTTTGTCTTTTCCTCCATTGGTCTAGCATGGTTCACACTCTAGTCGAGCCGGGACATTATTCCCCAATGATCTGTTTCCTCGCTTGGCATGCTTGGCAGTCCCGCTTGGCTGCATCTGATCTGGTAAGGTGATCCAGTTTGAGCAAGTACGTACCGAAGGTGTGTCCCCTGGTCATTAGATCACGTGACCTTTTGGTAAACGGTATCAGACAGAGGACCCTAAGTCACGTGGTCGAGTGATTGGCGTTCACGGTCGATTAGCGACCCACCGTGTCATGAAGTTTTTTTTGTGCGATGCCTGCGATTCCGGAGAGTCTGATGGGAACTCGAGGTACCCCCCCTCCCCCCCCCACTGCATGCTCGCCCTCGTGGTCTTCACCCCCGACCCTGGGTCCGCAACAATATATTATTTTGATCGGAGTTTCAACGACTTCTGTTCTTTATTTCTTTTTACGTTGATACGGCACACTTCATCCCTCCTCCTCCACCACCGTCCCGTACCCCCCCCGGCCCACCCCCATTCAAACTCGAACAAACAGTATCACTTTGTGGTGATGATAACTGTGATGATGACCCTCACCAATCCTGGCCAAGAATTGAGGGGAGTCAACTGAGGATTCCCGAATATACGGTTTATTGAAGTTGCACAGCATTTGCAAGCGGAGGTGGCACAGAGATCAACCACAGCAGTCAGACCCTGTACCACATTAAAGGTTACACTCCAAAAGTTTCATATATAAAACCTATTCCTCGGCGGAGAAAAGCAAGCAAAGAAAGAAACATAGATGCAAGTGGGCTTCCCCCCCCCTCCCTGCGGCCCTCGGGGAGAATTAGCCATAACAGTATAGGCACATGTTCATAAACAGAACCAAAACCCCTTTGTAGTTCGACAAGAGTTGTTGCCACTCCACACTGGAATAAACAATAGCCTGCAGAAGCGCTCTGGCAAGGCCATGGCTGGCTTGTTGATATTTCATTTTAACACATCGTACAGCAAATTGTAAAACAAGGGCAAAGGCTTGGAAACACAATTTGAAGCAACCAGGCCAATGGTTTTAATCCAGACACCTGGTTAATGCAATTACTGAATGGTTAAATGAGTTAAATGTTTAAGCATGGACAATATGTGGCCAATCAATAGATGTACCTGACATTCAGACCTGACAATAACCACACAGAGGCCGTGGAAACAGCTAACATTTCCACTTTCGGGGTGTTGTGGTACATTTCTGAAAGGGGAAAGAAATGTTTTTGATTTTCTTTGAACGTTTCCTGAGCTATTTTGTGCTACAGATTGAGCAAGTATTTGCCAGAAACAGACTGCATCTCTCTCAAGGTGGATGTGGATCAACTGGAGAACTCTTACGGTGTGACTCACATGCGCAAGCGGAATGTTAAGCCAACGGAAAACCAGTTGCAGCCACAGGCCGAGCTGGGGTAACTAAAATACTCTAATGTCACATAGACATTCCTTCAAAAATGTCCTGAATTTTTACCCTCATTCGAGGAGAGGGCATCACATTTGGGTCTGTTTGTCTGTCTGTCTGTGTTTGTTTGTTTGTTTGTTTGTTTGTCCGCACAGAACATGAGTAAGGTTTTTCTCTGAAACTGCTTGTCGGATTGACACAAAATTTTCACAATAGGAGCAACTACTCATGTGGAATGTTTAATGATAATTATGACATCATACATCATGTGGTATGGTAGCCGTGTTGGAACAAAGGAAAAACTTTGGATCTCTGTAAAAAATTTAAACTTGGCACATGGCGAGCACTCCTCATAGGGAATGTTTTTTTGTTGTTGTTTTTTTATCACGTCATCGGTGCCTTTGTAATGACATCGTCATTACGTACTGTACGTGTGCCTGGTGTTGGCTTAATGGTTCGAGTGGTGGGTTTGTGATTCTAGGATCCTGAGTTCAAATCCCGCTCGGCTGTTGAATTAATACCAGGTGGGGTTGACTCTGCCCGTCATCCTTCCGAGGTCGGCAAAATGAGTGCCAGCTTGCTGCTATCCTGTGTCGGAGTGGTGACCCGTCCAGGATTGTGCCCAATAGCCAAGGAGACTGCTGAGTATGGTCCCGATGGATGGATTACATACGTAGAATGCTACATCTGAGCAGTAGAAAAATGCTTGAGGGTCATCTTGAGATAAATTTGTCGACACAAAAGATTGATGTTGTCAGTCTGCAGTCATTAAATTTTTTTTTTTTTAAACCTCTGAAATGGCTGAACAGATCGAGGTGAAACTTTTACAACTATGACTGTTCTCACCTGTGATGTCATAGGTCACATGGTGGGCAGCCATATTTGATTTACTCTCCAACCTTTAAAAATCCACCTCTCCAGAACAGCTGGACAGATCAAGAGGAAACTTCACACACATGTTCCCCAAGTGAATAATTGATTGGTCTTTCAGCCATATTGGTTTGAACAAAAATCTAAAAAGAAATTATTTATCTTCAAAAACCTTTTTATTTTTTTATTTTTTAAATATGACTCACTTGCCTGTCTCTAGGTGGGTTTGAGGGTAGACGAGTAGCAGCTGAAATGTGGATCCTATCCAGATTCCTCCTGATGACTCCATCTTTGTTTTTTGCTTACTTGGGTTCCTTCTAATGACTCCAAAGCAGGACTGACTGAACATATTTGGTCTTCCATTTGATTTGAATTTAATTTATTTTAATCCCATTCTGAATTAAATTGAATAATAATAAATATCATGGATCAGGGTTAGGTGTCCAATCAAAGCGGGACGTCTTGGTACCCGGTCATCGCTGCCAGCAGTTATAACGTGGCAATTCTAGTTTTGTCTCTTATTAATTACGTAACACACCAGTACACAAACACCACACAAAATACACCACACAAACAACACACAAACAAGTCCTTGCATGGGTCTGCAATCTCTGATTTCTCTCTTTCTTGTGAGTAGATTGTTTAAGGCAATGTTGACAAGATTTTTGGCTAACTAAATAATTGTGATTTGTGTATTCTGTTGGAGACTGATGTGTGGCTCCTCTCTAATGCACTTAAACTTTTGCAGAAAGAAAAAAAAACAGAAGAAGAAGAAAAAAGGTAACTCCACGTCAACTGTAATATTTTATATGTATTGCCATGTGAGGTATGGTTTATAAACGTAGATGTGAGAATTTGTCACCATTGGACTTTTTCAACCTATGCTGCATTTCAATATGGGCATGTCTGAATGATCAAAGAACAAAGGGAAATAAGAAAACAACACCATCAAAGGGGTATACATGAGGTCAAGCAGACTTTTCAAAAATATATATTAGAAAAGTGGCTAAATGCTAACAATGCAGACATGTGTACGTGCATGCGCACGTTCATCTCTTTGGTTATCTCCATATGTAAGTTTCAGAAGATAGAACAGAGTCCTCCCAGGTCTCTAAGTATCCACCTCCGTTTCAATAAGGGATCATGATTCATGGACGAAGTTGTGAAGTTTTCTTGTTCTCAAAGTCTTGTTTCGAGGGCTCCTTGACTTTTGACAATCAGGTTGTTGACATGCCAGTCATCTCCTCTGTCTTCTTGGGTAGTCTTGTCAATTCTGGGGCACAAAGACAGGATTTCAGGAGATTTGCAGACTTGTTGGTGATTCCTTTTAAACTACCATCACCTTTTAGAACTATGTTCAGAAACTCTTGTCCTTGATCAACCCCAGTGTCTGTGAATGGGATGTCATTCTTCATCAGAACAAAATCACCTGCCAGTAGTCTGTTCCAGGTGATTGGATCTGTGTTGTTGGTGTTGCAAACTCTTGCATTATGTTATATGATGTTTTGGGCATAATCTAGCCTGTTGCAGCTGAAAGTATTTCGACAAATTTTCTAGGAATGCAAAGTGCAGGAACAGATTGGGCTACTTGAGTGAACATGCGAAGTTAAATTGTGCCATCACTTGCTTCATCTACATCCATGGCCATTGACACATTGGGAATTTGCTGCGACTCTCATCAAACAAAAACTGTTTTTCCAAGTTCAATTGTTCAATTACCACTTGAAGATATTGATGGGCTTCTTGAATACCTTCCTCTTAATTACATTCTTCTGACAATCCATCCATGCTGTCAAACAATGCTTCAGAAACTGCAGGCTTTTCTTTCAGGAATTCTGTAAACCGGATATCAAAGAACACTTCGATTGTGATCTCATGAGCTTGTCACAGCGTGGTTCTGGTGATTCCCATTCAGTTTCTCATTGACTGTTACAGTGCTGTGCAGATCCTCGCTTCAGGCTTCATCAAGTCCACTGTGCTCTCCAGTCCTTCCAAGATGTCATAGTGCACACATCCTTTGCAAGCAAATCAGCAGAAGTTAATCACATCACCTAGCTGTACTTTCCAGATAATGTTTCTTCTGTTATGGACAATCTCTGGTTTTGCTACCCCTGGCTTTACCACAGCAAGTATGGAGGGGCTGATCATTTTCTTTTTGGAAAATAAATAATTTGTCTGAAATATGTGCCACATTGAGATCTTGTGAGTGAGGTTACTGATGATTTTTCAACTTGGTCCTCATAACAATTTGGTCGACCTCTCTTGCAATTTTTCAGGTTTGAAATGTTCTTTGCAGCACAAGATCTGTGATAGTTTTTGTTTTTTTTCCATCACGTTTGATGTGACCATGATTTGTCACTAACTTGTCACATTTACTGTGCCATGAAGCCTTTTTCTCTTTCAAAAACACAAAATTTATGTTCGCAACGTCTGCTCTTTTATGTAAGCGACTCAGAAATGTTTCACAGGATGCACTTTTAAAATCGACATGGCTTACAAGGGGCTCTGGAGTTGATTCTTGACAAAACAAACATGGTTCATAACTTGTGCACTGTCTTTTTTATTGTAGGCTCATCAAAAGATGCCATTATGGAATAGTAAAGCAGGATTCAAAACTTCATCATTTCTTTTGAATACCTTTAATATAAAAAAACCCACAACCACGTGTAAATATGACAACACCATCACAATAAATAAATGTCTACTGACTTGCCAACCATACCCGTTATCTTACTAAAACAAGCAATTTGGTGTCCGACTTGTTTTTTCACCGTGATACATTCAGTCGTCACTTATCTAATCTCAACCAAACTTTGACAGGATGACTAAGGGTCACACGATGGAGGTTGTGGCGACTTAATCCCCCCCCCTTCCCCAAGTGTTTTTTCCGCTTTGGGAAAAATCTGTGTTAAGGTGTATATTCATGTTAACATAGCGTGAATTTCCTGAATATGAATGAATAACATATTCATGTATATTCATAGCATTCTTCTAAGGCTGCTTATAATAACGAAAGTAACGAGAAGGGCACTCGGTGGAGTGCTTAGCTCCGCCACGCAATGCCTGATCCAGTGGAACATATCGGGACCAATACATTTTTGAAATGACATTCTATATGTCGTTTTTGGCGCCATCTCTAAATGGTGAAGAATCACTTTAAATATTATCGGATCCGGATTCGGATCTTCACCAAAATCTAATTAATTTGTCCATGTCACACACCCAACCTGTCCACAATGTTTTGTCCAAATCCGTCCAATACATTTTTGAGATATCATGCTATATATCATTTTTGGCCCTAGCTCTCAATTGAGAAAAATCACTCTAAGAATGCTACTATCCGGATCCAGATCCGGATCTTCACCAAAATCTCATCATTTCTTCCTTATCACACACCCAACCTCTCCACCAAATTTCATCCGAATCTATCCACAACCTTTTCCGATATCTTGCACACAAACAAACAAACAAACACACAGATAGACAGTGGTGAAAACATAACCTCCGTCCACCTTCGGTGGGTGGAGGTAGTAACAACAAAAATGATGACATTAATATTGTTGTGGTATTCGCGCCCGCCGGCGTGCGAACGGCCACGTAACTCGAATCGCGGCACGTCGCCCACCGGACGGACAATCCAGTCGTGACCCTCTCGGACTAACGCCGGGAACCAGTCACGGGTGGACCTTTCGGTCTCACCACGATCGTGCCAATCGGCCCCCGCGTGGGATAGGGTTGCTCGCCAAATTCGACCTACCTAAGTACCCACACGGAGGGTAGACCGGGCGATCGCACCTCGCCGCAGGTCGACTTCGGACACGGGCCACTTTAAGCGACCCGTTCCGTACTATCGGGATAACCGAGCGGTGTTATTCGTCGGCCTCGACGGTTCGATTAATTATCGGGCGTTTTAGCCCACGACCAACCCTTTACGTGAAGCAAGATGGAGATTCAATGAAAGAAAAGACGAAGCGAAGTGGGAAATCAGTTCAACATAACTCACATTTATTTCGCGATGAACGGGAAGCACACATATACAATTACACCAAAAGCACATGTAAAAGGAGAAGAAACACAATATTACACAAAAAGCAAATATAAAAGAGAAACACAATGCAGAGCTATCCGACTACCGAGCACACGGCAACACTTATACAATTTTACTTCACAGACGGCGCTGACAACACATATTCCCAAAGCAAAAGAAAAGAACCACCCTCAAGGATGAGGGGGGTAGGCGGGCCTGGGGCCGAGACCGTGTCGGGCCTACCCGTCTGATGATGAGACGCAAAGTGGCGGTGGCGCCTCAACTCCGCGGGCCTCGCGGACAGTGTCTGGTAGGGGGTGGGAAAGGGGCCCCCTTGTCGCACTATCTCAGCGCGGGGGGAAACAGGAGGGGGTTGTTGATGCTCGGGGGATGGCGGATATCACCCTGTCTCGGGTCCCGCGACGAGCGTCTCCTCCTTGACCTCGGTCGCGTTGCTGGCCTCTCCCTCTGCAGCTCCCGGCACCGACGCGAGCACCCCCTCGTCCGCCTTCGCCGCCGCCACCTCTCCACAGCTCCGTCTAATCGCCCTCTCCGTCTCCTCTCTTGGCTCGTCCCAACTCTTCACTCTTGATTTCTCCCCTCCGAACTCATAACTGCCAACTGACGAACGCAGCCGTTTATATAAGCCACGTGGCTTCGCTCTTTCACCCTTGACCCTTTGCCTCCGACCCTTCACCTCTAACTGGCTCCCCATTGGACCGAGGAAAAGTGGGCGTGAATGCTTTTTGATCCATGAATTTGCATATAGCGTCCTCACTCCAACGCCCTGGAGGCGGGGCCAAATCGCCCCAGCTCGCCGATAGGACGGAACAGAAGTGGGCGTGAGTCGTTTTTGATCCGTTTTTCTCGGAAAGTCTGTGATGTTTCTGAACACGCTGCTCGGTGCGCGCCCTACACGAGTCCAGTATCGGTGCCCACGAGTGGCGCGAGAATGGTGGGGGCGCGATGGTGGCGAGTTGTGACGGTAAAGGTCGTGGCTGTTGTTGTGAAGCGGCGTTGTGGTTGGTGGTTGTTGTTGTGAAGCAGCGTTGTGGTTTGTGGTTGTTGTGAAGTGGCGTTGTGGTTGGTGGTTGTTGTGAAGCGGCGTTGTGGTTGGTGGTTGTTGTTGTGAAGCGGCGTTGTAGTTGGTGGTTGTTGTGAAGCGGTGTTGTGGTTGGTGGTTGTTGTGATGGCTGTTGAGACGTGGTTGGTGGTGGTAGTAATGGCGGCTGGTCCAAAATAAAGATAGTAAAAGAAAAACGGCTATCCTGAAGAGTCGCAGCCCGACTGAATGACATTTATTCCCTCTAGACAACGGGTTTGGGCCTAACTACACATATACTTACAGAGATATCTCACCTAAGGGACCTGAATGGTGGTTTGTGAATTTCGTCAACCACAACAATATTATTGCAAAACAATGTTATAAATAATACTAAATAATATACCCTCTCCCCAAGGGGTTTTTCCTCCTCGGAAAAACGCCGCGTTGATGTGTATTAATCGCTTATTGTGGGGCTAACCTACCAGAAATAGAGATATTACAAACCACAAACACGTACGATTACCTTTTTTATGTCGTATTTGCAGAAAAAAAAAAATTGACAGGATATTGTTTAATCCAGAGGGAGGGGTGAGAGAGTACGGAGAGTCTGGCAGAGGAGAGAGGAGAGAGGAGGGAGGGAGGGGAATAAGCCTGGTGTTGGCGCAGTGGTTAGGGCAGCGGCTTGGGATCCAAAAGGTCCTGAGTTCAAGCCCCGTTGGGCCACTTAATTAAAACACCAGGGGGTTGACTCAGCCTGTCATCCTTCCGAGGTCGGCGAAATGAGTACCAGTATACTGGGCCGGTGTATACCCCGGTTAAAATAGGTGTACCATATCCCTGTGTCGTAAGAGGCGACCAGGGTTGCGTCAGGAAGGGCATCCGGCATAAAACATTTGCCAAATCACTATGCGGATCATACGGATGATCCGCTGTGGCGACCCTTAACGGGAGCAGCCGAAGGAAGAAGAAGAAGAAGATTTGCAGAAAAAAAAATCATCATTTTCTGTGGTCCAGGTGCAAAGATATACAAAACATAAAACCGTGGCCATTTTGAAATACAAGATGGCCACCATAGGGGTGATTTCTTAAAATTGAACCAACTGTAGTTCTTCCATTTAAGTTACTGGCAAATACAACCCATCGCCTCACGTGGATAAGAAAGGGGGGGGTGCGAGAAGACGGAAGGGGAGAGAGGGGACGGAGGGAGGGGAGAGAGAGGATGGAGGGAGGGGAGAGGGAGGACAGAGGCAGGGGAGAGAGAGGATGGAGGGAGGGAGGGGAGAGAGAGGATGGAGGGAGGGAGGGGAAAGAGAGGACGGAGGGAGGGGAGAGAGAGGACGGAGGTAGGGAGGGGAGAGAGAGGATGGAGGGAGGGAGGGGAGAGAGAGGACGGAGGGAGGGGAGAGAGAAGACGGAGGGAGGGAGGGGAGAGAGAGGACGGAGGGAGGGGAGAGAGAGAGGACGGAGGGAGGGGAGAGAGAGAGGACGGAGGGAGGGGAGAGAGAGAGGACGGAGGGAGGGGAGAGAGAGAGAGGACGGAGGGAGGGGAGAGAGAGAGGACGGAGGGAGGGGAGAGAGAGGACGGAGGGAGGGAGAGAGAGAGAGAGGACGGAGGGAGGGGAGAGAGAGAGAGAGGACGGAGGGAGGGAGAGAGAGAGAGAGGACGGAGGGAGGGGAGAGAGAGAGAGAGGACGGAGGGAGGGGAGAGAGAGAGGACGGAGGGAGGGGAGAGAGAGAGGACGGAGGGAGGGGAGAGAGAGAGGACGGAGGGAGGGGTGAGAGAGTACGGAGGGAGGGGAGAGAGAGCACGGAGGTAGGGAGGGGAGAGAGAGGGGACGGAGGGAGGGGAGAGAGAGGGGACGGAGGGAGGGGAGAGAGAGGGGACGGAGGGAGGGGAGAGAGAGGGGACGGAGGGAGGGGAGAGAGAGGGGACGGAGGGAGGGGAGAGAGAGGGGACGGAGGGAGGGGAGAGAGAGGGGACGGAGGGAGGGGAGAGAGAGAGGACGGAGGGAGGGGAGAGAGAGAGGACGGAGGGAGGGGAGAGAGAGAGGACGGAGGGAGGGAGAGAGAGAGGACGGAGGGAGGGGAGAGAGAGGACGGAGGGAGGGGAGAGAGAGAGGACGGAGGGAGGGGAGAGAGAGAGGACGGAGGGAGGGGAGAGAGAGAGGACGGAGGGAGGGGAGAGAGAGAGGACGGAGGGAGGGGAGAGAGAGAGGACGGAGGGAGGGGAGAGAGAGAGGACGGAGGGAGGGAGAGAGAGAGGACGGAGGGAGGGGAGAGAGAGAGAGGACGGAGGGAGGGGAGAGAGAGAGGACGGAGGGAGGGGAGAGAGAGAGGACGGAGGGAGGGGAGAGAGAGAGGACGGAGGGAGGGGAGAGAGAGAGAGGACGGAGGGAGGGGAGAGAGAGAGAGGACGGAGGGAGGGGAGAGAGAGAGAGGACGGAGGGAGGGGAGAGAGAGAGAGGACGGAGGGAGGGGAGAGAGAGAGAGGACGGAGGGAGGGAGAGAGAGAGAGGACGGAGGTAGGGGAGAGAGAGAGAGGACGGAGGGAGGGGAGAGAGAGAGAGGACGGAGGGAGGGGAGAGAGAGAGAGGACGGAGGGAGGGGAGAGAGAGAGAGGACGGAGGGAGGGAGAGAGAGAGAGGACGGAGGGAGGGGAGAGAGAGAGGACGGAGGGAGGGGAGAGAGAGGACGGAGGGAGGGGAGAGAGAGAGGACGGAGGGAGGGGAGAGAGAGAGGACGGAGGGAGGGGAGAGAGAGAGGACGGAGGGAGGGGAGAGAGAGAGGACGGAGGGAGGGGAGAGAGAGAGGACGGAGGGAGGGGAGAGAGAGAGGACGGAGGGAGGGGAGAGAGAGGACGGAGGGAGGGGAGAGAGAGAGGACGGAGGGAGGGGAGAGAGAGAGGACGGAGGGAGGGGAGAGAGAGAGGACGGAGGGAGGGGAGAGAGAGAGGACGGAGGGAGGGGAGAGAGAGAGGACGGAGGGAGGGGAGAGAGAGGGGAAGGAGGGAGGGGAGAGAGAGAGGACGGAGGGAGGGGAGAGAGAGAGGACGGAGGGAGGGGAGAGAGAGAGGACGGAGGGAGGGGAGAGAGAGAGGACGGAGGGAGGGGAGAGAGAGAGGACGGAGGGAGGGGAGAGAGAGAGGACGGAGGGAGGGGAGAGAGAGAGGACGGAGGGAGGGGAGAGAGAGAGAGGACGGAGGGAGGGAGAGAGAGAGAGGACGGAGGGAGGGGAGAGAGAGAGAGGACGGAGGGAGGGGAGAGAGAGAGAGGACGGAGGGAGGGGAGAGAGAGAGGACGGAGGGAGGGGAGAGAGAGAGAGGACGGAGGGAGGGGAGAGAGAGAGAGGACGGAGGGAGGGGAGAGAGAGAGAGGACGGAGGGAGGGGAGAGAGAGAGAGGACGGAGGGAGGGGAGAGAGAGAGAGGACGGAGGGAGGGAGAGAGAGAGAGGACGGAGGGAGGGAGAGAGAGAGAGGACGGAGGGAGGGGAGAGAGAGAGAGGACGGAGGGAGGGAGAGAGAGAGAGAGGACGGAGGGAGGGAGAGAGAGAGAGGACGGAGGGAGGGGAGAGAGAGAGGACGGAGGGAGGGGAGAGAGAGAGAGGACGGAGGGAGGGGAGAGAGAGAGGACGGAGGGAGGGGAGAGAGAGAGGACGGAGGGAGGGGAGAGAGAGAGGACGGAGGGAGGGGAGAGAGAGAGGACGGAGGGAGGGGAGAGAGAGAGGACGGAGGGAGGGGAGAGAGAGAGGACGGAGGGAGGGGAGAGAGAGAGGACGGAGGGAGGGGAGAGAGAGAGGACGGAAGGAGGGGAGAGAGAGAGGACGGAGGGAGGGGAGAGAGAGAGAGACGGAGGGAGGGAGAGAGAGAGAGGACGGAGGGAGGGGAGAGAGAGAGAGAGACGGAGGGAGGGGAGAGAGAGAGGACGGAGGGAGGGAGAGAGAGAGTGGACGGAGGGAGGGGAGAGAGAGAGGACGGAGGGAGGGGAGAGAGAGAGGACGGAGGGAGGGGAGAGAGAGAGGACGGAGGGAGGGGAGAGAGAGAGGACGGAGGGAGGGGAGAGAGAGAGGACGCGGGGAGGGGCGAGAGAGAGGACGGAGGGAGGGGAGAGAGAGAGGACGGGGGGAGGGGAGAGAGAGAGGACGGAGGGAGGGGAGAGAGAGAGGACGGAGGGAGGGGAGAGAGAGAGGACGGAGGGAGGGGAGAGGGAGAGGACGGGGGGAGGGGAGAGAGAGAGGACGGAGGGAGGGGAGAGAGAGAGGACGGAGGGAGGGGAGAGAGAGAGGGGGGGGGGGGGGGGGAGAGAGAGGACGGAGGGAGGGGAGAGAGAGAGGACGGAGGGAGGGGAGAGAGAGAGGACGGAGGGAGGGGAGAGAGAGAGGACGGAGGGAGGGAGAGAGAGAGAGGACGGAGGGAGAGGGGGAGAGAGAGAGAGGACGGAGGGAGAGAGGGAGAGAGAGAGAGGACGGAGGGAGAGAGAGAGAGGACGGAGGGAGAGAGAGAGAGAGAGGACGGAGGGAGGGGAGAGAGAGAGGACGGAGGGAGGGGAGAGAGAGAGGACGGAGGGAGGGGAGAGAGAGAGGACGGAGGGAGGGGAGAGAGAGAGGACGGAGGGAGGGGAGAGAGAGAGGACGGAGGGAGGGGAGAGAGAGAGGACGGAGGGAGGGGAGAGAGAGAGGACGGAGGGAGGGAGAGAGAGAGGACGGAGGGAGGGGAGAGAGAGAGGACGGAGGGAGGGGAGAGAGAGAGGACGGAGGGAGGGAGAGAGAGAGAGGACGGAGGGAGGGAGAGAGAGAGAGGACGGAGGGAGGGGAGAGAGAGAGGACGGAGGGAGGGGAGAGAGAGAGAGGACGGAGGGAGGGGAGAGAGAGAGGACGGAGGGAGGGGAGAGAGAGGACGGAGGGAGGGGAGAGAGAGAGGACGGAGGGAGGGAGAGAGAGAGGACGGAGGGAGGGGAGAGAGAGAGGACGGAGGGAGGGGAGAGAGAGAGGACGGAGGGAGGGAGAGAGAGAGGACGGAGGGAGGGGAGAGAGAGAGGACGGAGGGAGGGGAGAGAGAGAGGACGGAGGGAGGGAGAGAGAGAGGACGGAGGGAGGGAGAGAGAGAGGACGGAGGGAGGGGAGAGAGAGAGGACGGAGGGAGGGGAGAGAGAGAGGACGGAGGGAGGGGAGAGAGAGAGGACGGAGGGAGGGAGAGAGAGAGAGGACGGAGGGAGGGGAGAGAGAGAGGACGGAGGGAGGGGAGAGAGAGAGGACGGAGGGAGGGGAGAGAGAGAGAGAGGACGGAGGGAGGGGAGAGAGAGAGGACGGAGGGAGGGAGAGAGAGGGGACGGAGGGAGGGGAGAGAGAGGGGACGGAGGGAGGGGAGAGAGAGAGGACGGAGGGAGGGGAGAGAGAGAGGACGGAGGGAGGGGAGAGAGAGAGGAAGGAGGGAGGGGAGAGAGAGAGGACGGAGGGAGGGGAGAGAGAGAGGACGGAGGGAGGGGAGAGAGAGAGGACGGAGGGAGGGGGGAGAGAGAGGACGGAGGGAGGGGAGAGAGAGAGGACGGAGGGAGGGGAGAGAGAGAGGACGGAGGGAGGGGAGAGAGAGAGAGGACGGAGGGAGGGGAGAGAGAGAGGACGGAGGGAGGGGAGAGAGAGAGGACGGAGGGAGGGGAGAGAGAGAGGACGGAGGGAGGGGAGAGAGAGAGGACGGAGGGAGGGGAGAGAGAGGACGGAGGGAGGGGAGAGAGAGGACGGAGGGAGGGGAGAGAGAGGGGACGGAGGGAGGGGAGAGAGAGGACGGAGGGAGGGAGAGAGAGGGGACGGAGGGAGGGGGAGAGAGGGGACGGAGGGAGGGGAGAGAGAGGGGACGGAGGGAGGGAGAGAGAGAGGACGGAGGGAGGGGAGAGAGAGAGGACGGAGGGAGGGAGAGAGAGGACGGAGGGAGGGGGGAGAGAGAGGACGGAGGGAGGGGGGAGAGAGAGGACGGAGGGAGGGGGAGAGAGAGGACGGAGGGAGGGGGAGAGAGAGGACGGAGGGAGGGGGAGAGAGAGGACGGAGGGAGGGGGAGAGAGAGGATGGAGGGAGGGGGAGAGGAGAGGACGGAGGGAGGGGGAGAGGAGAGGACGGAGGGAGGCAAGAGGAGAGGACGGAGGGAGGGGAGAGAGAGAGAGAGGACGGAGGGAGGGGAGAGAGAGAGGACGGAGGGAGGGGAGAGAGAGAGGACGGAGGGAGGGGAGAGAGAGAGGACGGAGGGAGGGGAGAGAGAGAGGACGGAGGGAGGGGAGAGAGAGAGGACGGAGGGAGGGGAGAGAGAGAGGACGGAGGGAGGGGAGAGAGAGAGGACGGAGGGAGGGCAGAGAGAGAGGACGGAGGGAGGGGAGAGAGAGAGAGGACGGAGGGAGGGGAGAGAGAGAGAGGACGGAGGGAGGGGAGAGAGAGAGAGGACGGAGGGAGGGAGAGAGAGAGAGGACGGAGGGAGGGGAGAGAGAGAGAGGACGGAGGGAGGGGAGAGAGAGAGAGGACGGAGGGAGGGGAGAGAGAGAGAGGACGGAGGGAGGGGAGAGAGAGAGGACGGAGGGAGGGGAGAGAGAGAGAGGACGGAGGGAGGGGAGAGAGAGAGAGGACGGAGGGAGGGGAGAGAGAGGGGACGGGGGGAGGGGAGAGAGAGAGAGAGGACGGAGGGAGGGGAGAGAGAGAGAGGACGGAGGGAGGGGAGAGAGAGAGGCCGGAGGGAGGGGAGAGAGAGAGGACGGAGGGAGGGGAGAGAGAGAGAGGACGGAGGGAGGGGATAGAGAGAGAGGACGGAGGGAGGGGAGAGAGAGAGAGGACGGAGGGAGGGGAGAGACAGAGAGGACGGAGGGAGGGGAGAGACAGAGAGGACGGAGGGAGGGAGAGAGAGAGAGGACGGAGGGAGGGGAGAGAGAGAGAGGACGGAGGGAGGGGAGAGAGAGAGAGAGGACGGAGGGAGGGGAGAGAGAGAGAGAGGACGGAGGGAGGGGAGAGAGAGAGAGGACGGAGGGAGGGGAGAGAGAGAGAGGACGGAGGGAGGGGAGAGAGAGAGAGGACGGAGGGCGGGGAGAGAGAGAGAGGACGGAGGGAGGGGAGAGGGAGAGAGAGGGCGGGGGGAGGGGAGAGAGAGAGAGGACGGAGGGAGGGGGGAGAGAGAGAGGACGGAGGGAGGGGAGAGAGAGAGAGGACGGAGGGAGGGGAGAGAGAGAGAGGACGGAGGGAGGGGAGAGAGAGAGGACGGAGGGAGGGGAGAGAGAGAGGACGGAGGGAGGGGAGAGAGAGGACGGAGGGATGAGAGAGGACTTCATTTTGTTTTTCAACTTCAACCGGATCTTCGTTTTTCTCACAAATTCTACATTGGAGCAGATCCAGATCCGGCCTATTCGTGGGTTACAAAACGTAAAATGTTCAGTCTGGCAGAGGTATGCTCTCTACCGAGTACCGTTCTAGTTCTTTCCAGTGCGTGACCAGAAACCGTGCTGCATCCAGACCTCAACCAAAATCTATTCAGTTTGTTCTTGTCACATACCCAACTCCTCCACCAAGTTTTGTCGTAACCCATCCACAAATTTTTGCTATATATCTTTTTTGGCCGGATCTCTCAATGATGATGAATCACTGAAAATATTCTCTTTCTGGGATCTTCAACAAAATGGAATTAATTTGTCGGCACACACCCAACCTGTCCACCAAGTTTTGTCCAAATCTGTCCATTGCTTTTTGAGACATCCTGCTCACAGACAAACAGCTGTGAAAACATAACCTCCATCCACCTTTGGTGGTGGTATTTTATGACAGGTGTTTGAAAAGTTTCACATCATTTTGGACCACTCTGTATATATCTAGACAGTGTTGCAGAAAATGTACGTGACCAAGCGATGGTGTGATATCTGGAAGCAGTAATAAATTCCCCAACACTCACAGTAATATTGCCATGGTCTATTACATTTCTCTAATATTAGCACTCACTTTTACTCTACCTTTACACTTCGCATGTAAACTCAACATTGCAAACTCCTGTTGTATAAAAAAAAAATTTGTTCTACATACAGTGTGCTCCAAATATACCTGGACAACTTTGGTTGTTAATATTGTTGTGGTTGACGAAATTCGCAAACCACCATTCAGGTCCCTTAGGTGAGATATCTCGGTAAGTATATGTGTAGTTAGGCCCAAACCCGTTGTCTAGAGGGAATAAATGTCATTCATGAGGGCTGCGACTCTTCAGGATAGCCGTTTTTCTTTTACTATCTTTATTTTGGACCAACCGCCATTATTACCACCACCAACCACGTCTCAACAGCCATCACAACAACAACCACCAACCACAACGCCGCTTCACCACAACCGCCACGACCTTTACCGTTACAACTCGCCACCATCGCATCACCGTCATCTCGCGCCACTCGTGGGCACCGATGCTGGACTCGTGCGGGGCGCGCACCGAGAAGCGTGTTCAAAAGCATCGCGGACTTTCCGCAGAAAAACGGATCAAAAACAACTCACGCCCACTTTTGTTCCGTCCAATCGGTGAGCGAGGGGCGATTTGGCCCCGCCTCCAGGGTGTTGGAGGGCGGTCGCTATATGCAAATTCATGGATCAAAAAGCATTCACGCCCACTTTTCCTCGGGCCAATGGAGAGCCAGCAAGAGAGGTGAAAGGTCGGAGGCAGAGGGTCAAAGATGAAGGAGCGAGGCCACGGGGGATATAAGGGGCCGCGTTCGTCAGTCGAGGCAGTTCAGTTCGCAGGAGGAAGAGTTGAGTTGGAAGCGGAGGAAGAGTTGAGTTGAAGTGGCAGTTCGCAGTTGGGAGTTCGCGGAGTCGGAGTGAAGAGGACGGAGCTGTGGAGAGGCGGCGGCGGCGAAGGCGGTTGAGGGGGTGCTCGCGTCGGATTCGAAGAACTGCGGAGGGAAAGGCCGGCGGCGCGACCGAGGTCGTGGTGGAGACGCTCGTCACGGGACCCAAGATGTTTGTGAAATCCTCCTTTCCCCGAGCATCAGCAACCCCCTCCTGTTTCCCCCCCGCGCTGAGATAGTGCGACAAAAGGGGGCCCCCTTCCCACCCCCTACCAGACACTGTCCGCGAGGCCCGCGGAGTTGAGGCACCACCGCCGCTCCGCGTCTCATCATCAGACGGGTAGGCCCGACACGGTCTCGGCCCCAGGCCCGCCTACCCCCTCATCCTGGAGGGTGGTTCTCTTTTCTTTTGCTTTGGGAATATGTGTTGGCGGCAACGTCTGTGAAGTAAAATTGTATAAGTGTTGCCGAGTGCCCGGTAGTCGGATAGATCTGCATTGTCGCATTTGCTTTTTGTCTTCTTCTTTTCCATGTGCTTTTGGTGGAATTGTATATGTGTGCTTTCCGTTCATCGCGAAATAAATGTGCTTATTATTGAACTGTTTTCCCGCTTCGCTTCGTCATTTCTTTCATTGAATCCTCATCTTGCTTCACGTAAAGGGTTGGTCGTGGGTTAAGACGCCCGATAATTAATCGAACCGTCGAGGTGGATGAATAACACCACTCGGTTATCCCGATAGTACGGAACGGGTCGCTTAAGTGGCCCGTGTCCGAAGTCGACCTGCGGCGAGGTGCGATCGCCCGGTCTACCCTCCGTGTGGGTACTTAGGTAGGTCGAATTTGGCGAGCAACCCTATCCCACGCGGGGGCCGATTGGCACGATCGCGGTGAGACCGAAAGGTCCACCCGTGACTGGTTCCCGGCGTTAGTCCGAGAGGGTCACGACTGGATTGTCCGTCCGGTGGGCGACGTGCCGCGATTCGAGTTACGTGGCCGTTCGCACGCCGGCGGGTGCGAATCCGCGACAATATATTTAGTACGACAAATGATAGAACAATACACTTTGCTTTAAATGATACAGAAAGTCAAAATGTTTTCTTTATTTTCAAGTCTGGTGGTTTAATATAAAAGAAAATGGTGACTCCACAGGGGAAAGCTCAGTGTGTTGAATGGTTCATCGAGATGAGATCCAACATGCAAGTTCAGCATAATTTCCATACAAGGTATGGAAGGACTCTGCCATCGTAGAGTACTATCAGAAGGTGCCTCAAGAGTTTTAAGGAGACTGGAAGTTGTGGGAAACAGAAAAAGTACCGATCGACCAAGCACAAGTACAGCAGACATTGGAACGAGTGCGTGAATCATTTCAACAAAGTCCCAGAAAATCAATCCAACGTGCATCCATAGAACTGGGACGACCAACCACCAATGTACACAGGATTTTGCTTAAAAGACGGAAACTTTATGCCGATAAGGTGCAGATTGTACAGGAATTCAAACCAAATGACAGATCCAAATGCAAGGCGTTTGCCTTGGAAATGCTCAATCACAAAGAGGATGACGAAGGTTACCTGAAAAAGGTCATGTTCACAGAGGAAGCTAGCTTTCATGCATCAGGGAAGTTCAACAAGCACAATGTGGGGATCTGGAACTCTGAAAACCCCCACGTGGTCATTAAATACATGCGGGAAGGTCAATGTGTGGTGTGGCCTTCTCCATGACTGCTTGGTGGGTTCGTTTTTCTTAGCAGAGGATACAGTGACCTCAACAATTTACATGAACATGTTGGAGGGATTCGCCTTCCCACAGATTGAAGACGTGCAAGCCGATATAATTTTCCAACAGGACGGCGCTCCCCGTCATTGGGACTTAGTTGTTCGAGCCATCCTGAACGAAAAAGTTCCAGGTTGCTGGATTGGCCGAGATGGACCAACTGCCTGGTCCCCATGATCACCATAACCCCCCCTTGATGTTTTTCTTTCTCTGTTGGTTTGTCAGAGATGTTGTCGACAACATGAAGGTGGTAAACCTGCAGGATCTTCGTTCTCGGATCACAGCTGCATGCGCACTGCTGGACGCAAACATGCTGAACCGAACATGGCAAGAACTCGTGTACCGCCTTGATGTCCTGCGCACAACAAACGAAGTTCACATTGAAGTGTATTGATGGTGTGCACAAAACTTTGAATTTCTGTATCGTATAAAACAAAGGGTATTGTATCATTTGTGGTTCGACATGAATTAACAACCAAAGTTGTTCCTGTATATTTGGAACACCCTGTGTAATGATTAGCATTACATGCATTAATATGGCAAGCAACAAAATATACTGCTTCAGTCACTCATAAAGAATTTGTGACTGAACATCTATTTTTTTTTATGCAAAGGAAGGTACCATCTCTGATGAAAGAGTACAAGTCATTTTGTAAAATATTTTGTGTTTAACTGCTGCATCATTCAAATTGATTGTAAAAATGCTAACTTATTTTTGTGTACTTGCTGTCACATGACACTGTGAAAAGGTTTCATGACTGCAATAGCTTTTTGCTCTTGGTGAAGGTCTTGTTGCTCCTTTGTTCCTAGGCAAGTTACCCAAGAGTTTTGACCCCAGCAATGGCCCTGACCCCGAGAGGTGGTTACCAATGAAGGAGCGCTCATACTATCGGGGAAAGAGGAAGACTAAGAAGAAGGAACAGATCGGAAAGGGAACCCAAGGTTCAACAACAGGAGGTGCAGCAGAATTGTAAGTTTCCAAAACATATACATTGATTGTATCTGAAAGAATTGGTTTAGGAAGTACAAGATAAGCTCAAATCTTACTAGCATTGTAATATTCTGCAGCCTAAGGCCATAGATAGCAAACGTAGAGGTGAGAGTACAAAGTAAATACTATAAAGCATGTAATCGAGTATATACTGTGTAGGAGAGTTTGTGTCTGTCTTTCCGCTTATAAATTAATCCCATTGGTTAAACATCTTGCCTGACTCCGTCCACAATTCCAACCTTAAAATAATAATTTAGCTGCCATTTTGTGAAGCAGCAGGCCTCAGGCTTCAGGTGTCTCTCCTTGGTCCAGTTCAATTCAAATTATCCCAGGTATATAACCACAATGTATGTATATGTATATATATATATATATATATATATATATATATATATATATATATATATATATATTGTTGCGGTCTTCGCGCCCGCCGGCGTGCGACGGCCACGTAACTCGAATCGCGGCACGTCGCCCACCGGAGGGACAATCCAGTCGTGACCCTCTCGGACTAACGCCGGGAACCAGTCACGGGTGGACCTTTCGGTCTCACCGCGATCGAGCCAATCAGCCCCCGCGTGGGATAGGGTTGCTCGCCAAATTCGAACTACCTAAGTACCCACGCGGAGGGTAGACCGGGCGATCGCACCTCGCCGCAGGTCGACTTCGGACACGGGCCACTTAAGCGACCCGTTCCGTACTATCAGAATAACCGAGCGGTGTTATCGTCGACCTCGACGGTTCGATTAATTATCGGGCGTATTCAGCCCACTACCAACCCTTTACGTGAAGCAAGATGGGGATTCAATGGAGGAAAAGACGAAGCGGCGGGAAACAGTTCAACAATAAAGCACATTTATTCGCGACGAACGGAAAGCACACAAATACAATTCCACCAAATGCACACAAAAAAAGAAAACACAATTCCATTTACACAAAAGCAAACATAAAAGTAGAAAACACAGTGCAGAGCTAATACCGACTACCGAGCACACGGCAACACTTATACAATTCTACTTCACAGACGGCGCCGACAACACATACCCAAAACCAAGGAAAAGAAATACCCTCAAGAATGAGGTAGGCCTGGGGCCGAGACCTGGTCGGGCCTACCCCGCTGGTGATGAGACGCGGAGCGGCGATGGCCCACGCCCGCGGGCCTCGTGGACAGTGCCTGGCAGGGGGGTGGGAGCGGGGCCCCCTTGGTCGCACTATCTCAGCGCGGGGGGAAAACAGGAGGGGGGTTGCTGATGCTCGGGGTATGGAGGATCCTTTTATACGCGCCCCGCGCGTCTCCACCTCGGCCAGGTCGCGCTGCCGGCCTCCCTCGGGCGCGCAGCTCCTTGCACGGCACGCGAGCACCCGCTCGTCCGACTCGCCGCCTCTCCACAGCCTCGTCCCCTCCGTTCCGACTCTCCTTCGCCTCGTTCCGACCTTTACGACTCCCTTCTTCCTCGTTCCGAGGCTTCTTACTACCCTTTTACTGACGAACACCGTCCCTTTTATCCCCCGTAACCTCGCCTTGGCCCCTCCCTTTGACCTTTCAACTCGCTCCCCATTGGCCCGAGAAAAAGTGGGCGTGAAGGCTTTTTGATCCACAAATTTGCATATATCGATCGCCCTGGGGGCGGGGCCAGTCGCACCTCGCTCACCGATTGGACGGCAAAAAGTGGGCGTGTGTCGTTTTGGATCCGTTTTTGAAGCAGAAAATCCGTGATTTTGTACACGCTGTTCAACGTGCGCCCTACACGAGTCCAGCATCGGTGCCCATGAGTGGCGCGAGATGACGGTGATGCGATGGTGGCGAGTTGCGACGGTAAAGGTCATGGCGGTTGTGGTGAAGCGGCGTTGTGGTTGTGATGGTGGTTGTTGTGGTTGTGATGGTGGCGATTGGTCCAAAATAAAGATAGTAAAAGAAAAACGGCTATCCTGAAGAGTCGCAGCACGTATAAATGACATGTATTCCCACTAGACAACGGGTTTGGGCCTAACTACACATGCACTTACCGAGATACCTCACCTAAGGGACCTGAATGGTGGTTTGCGAATCTGGTAACCACAACACTACCCCCTTCCCTTTTTACAGACTCGTCCCGAGTCGTCAAATTTTCGTGTGCCATCATGTGTAGTTTTCCCCTAGTACATTTTACCTACGGATCCCTGAGTGCGACATTCATGGTATTCGTGTCCCCAAAATAAATAACCTGAGTGCTGCGTAACTATCTAAACAAACCCACTCACACGGACGACTTAAATAAAATTGCCGGCGCTAAGACATACATGCCGGGGGCGCACTCATATTTACAGTACATCTTACCTTAACTTACAAATCTTACACTAAACCATGGCCCAGGATCATTGAACTCTGCAAAAGAAAGCAGTTAGCAGGGAGCCAGGCTGCCCACATGCAGTCTCTGACTCAAACAATGCAGGTGACAGGGAACGTGGCTGGCTGCTCACACGCAGTCCAAGGCCTTCCCTTTTGAACTGAACTCAGTGAACCACAACGGTGCATGGGCCGCACAAACGTAGTCTCCGTGCCAGCTCAAGTGGCACACGCAATGAGCACAACGAATGGATGCATGAACACAAACACGGTGCACGGGCCGCCACTGCAGGCCCGTGTTGTAGCTGCCAACAGGGCAGTTCTCGCAGCTTGCAAACTGTTGCCTTGATCCTGGCGCACATGGAAATGAACAGGGGGGGCAAAGCAAAAATTGAACGGGGCTGGTGAACGTGGGCAGTGGGCATGGCATGGCAAAGGCAGCAGGCAAACACAGCCCGCAGAAGAAGGCTGCTGCAGGCAAACACAGCCGGCAGATGAACTGGCCGGCCCAGGCCTTGACGCAAAACACGGCCAGCAGATGAACTGGCTGGCACAGGCCTTGCAGAAAAACAGCCAGCCGGCAGACGATCCAGCCGGCACAGGCCTTGCAGCTAAGCAGCTGCAGACGATCCAGCCGGCACAGGCCTTGCAGCACAGCAGCTGCAATCGAAGTAGCCCGGCCATCCCCTTGAAGTAAAACACGGCCAGCCGATAAAGTTGTCCATCTCTTCTCGTTCAGTGGAGGTTGGTGGAGAAGTGCGGTGTGGTGCTGGCCACTTGGAAGGCGGGCTCGGACCTACCTACCTGTCTCCCTCCCAACCTATCGCCTTTGCCTGTCACTGTACATACCCACTCCCTTAATTTGTCAAACCCCAATTTAGCCCCAACTTATTTTTATTTTTATTTTTACTTTTATGTTTACTTCCCCTCTATAAATCGTCCCCTAACCCCCTTTATCGTCCTTGTTCGGCTAACCTATCCTGTCACCTAGCCTACTCCCAACCCCTACGTTCCCTTCCCGGAGGGGAACAAGGGAGAGCTAACGTCCTGTGTCGAGGCCCAACGAAGCCTCAGAATGGCCTCCCCAGAGTTCGGCGATCTTTAACCAAAGTGGGTCCAGCGGCCCACAACGACAGCGAGGGGATGGATGGTGCGGAGGGGTACATCTCCTAATCTACCCTAACCATTTAACTGTTAAACTACCCCGGGGCTTTCAACAAGCGCCTCTCGCTTAACTATTGGTTCTAACAACCCAGATTCCCGTCGCCTGTGTTGGTGTCCTTACAATTTCGGGCCTCGCCCCCAATTTTCTCTCCGTGCCCTCACACGGTCTCCTGGCTGGGACACGTGGCTCCCTTGGCAGGCACGACCCTCTGCCGAATCTCCCGCTATGGCACCCCGGGCACTACACTGCCTCCGAGCCTACCAGCTCCCTAACACCGGGGAGTGCCCCCATGGCACCTCCCTGAAACGCACACGTGGCAGGCCGGCCTCGGGCCCCTTTCCGAGGGTCACCCGTGCCCACTGCACTGCCCACGCGGCTAATGGCGCCCCGGGCCCCGCACCAAGCAGGCGCACCCGTGCCCACTACTCTATCCCGGCCCCCATGGGCCCATGGCCTACCACGGCCGACTGGCCTGGTGCCCGGGTACCCACTCAGCGATACTCACCTTTCGCAGCCACGCTCCCAAGCCCGTCAACAGGGCTCCTGCACCCTCCAAATGGGTCTCGAGCCTACTTTCCACCAACAACAAAACGACCTCCATTTTTCAATTTGACTAACCCAGCTAACTCAATCTACACTGACCCCGGGGTCCCTTGGGCGGGAGTCACTCCTCCCCCCAATCACTCATCGCACCATGCATTCCCCATTCACTCCACTCACACAGACCCGCTGGCCTCACTCACTCAACAAGTACTCACCTCACAACTCACCAACTCTTCAACACACACACCACTGAACTCTGCCATCCTCCTAACTACATCCCCTAACTAACTCGTGCTCCCACGTCGTCCCTTAAACTAAAGCACGTTCCTTTTAACACTACGTAGCTAAGCTACGTCAACTCTACACATTCACTGTCTGTCGCTGTCTCCTAACTCAAAAATTCATTTTATTTCCCAACCTAAATCTCGCTACAATCCCTCTATCTAATCCATTCCACGGACTCCATGAGGACTTACCCCCTGCCCCATGAAGTCGGTCTAACTAAGCTAACCCTTCCCCCTAACTAGTTTTCATCCTGTGCCCAGGTAAGGGGGTCTTTCACCCCTTGCCCAGGAATCCTGTACACCCGAAAGTGAGGCTTGCTTTTTTTTTTTTTCATGCGCAGCACCTGCGCGGCAACTCAGAGCTCGCGCACTTTGCACCTGCCCGTGACGTCATGCAGCTGCACGTGTTCCTCGTTCCTCCTTGGACGGGACCATCCGGCAGAGATACCCCTCCTGCCGGATTCCAACCACACGTGCAGCCATGACGTCACCGTGCCTGAAAAAAACACAAGCCCCACTTCTCGAGGAGTTCCCCACGCGAACACATGTGCTTTGCCCGTTGGAGCTTAACACACACGATCGCGTGGAGAACCCGTCCGGTCCAAATCCGTAGTCCTGCCTAAACTTTGTCCGTCCGCGGGATCGGCAAATCCACCGCGTGCGTTTTCCGGACCGGGACTTCACTCGCAAGCGAGCACGTGGTGGTCTCGTGCGTTGCACAGCACGAACCGCGTGCTCACTGCTGGGGTGAACCCGGCACGGTCCACGAGAAATAGCTACAGCCGCTACTCGGCTTTCTCTCCTCTGTCGCCGTCTCCGTCGCCATTCCACACACGCATACCTGCGTGTCACGACGCACACAGTCCACACCATCACATTCACACGGGGAGACGCGGCTGCGTGCTCCCGCATGCCAACCGACATCTCCCTCTCATACCGCTCTCTCACACACACGGTCTCCCTGGCACACAGCGACCTTGCACACGGCCGTTCACTCACGCGTGCCTCACTACTCACACAAACCATACTACTCACACGTGGTGCTCCATTCACTCGCGCGGGGGCACTCACCCGCGGTGCCTCACCCACGTACGCGAGGGCACTCAACCGCTGTGCCTCATCCACACACGCGGGGGCACTCAACCGCGGTGTCTCACTCACACTGGCCGTTTTGGGAAGCACGCACCCTGGCACAATCGCCACCTCACCATTCACACACGGGGTCGCTTCCACACATGGGGACGCACCCACGCCTTGCACCACACACACAGGGACAACCACACTGGGGATTTGTGTCCCCACAAGGGTCTCCGGGGCCTCTATACCCCCAAGCTCTCCGTGCACCCGTCCACAGCACTCGTCCCCTCAACCTCGCAAAACACGACCGAACTCACCTGGTCGTGACTCGCCTCAAGGGGGCATACTCCCTCCCCTCGTTCCTGGAGGAGGCCATCCAGCTGCTCGCACCGGGTCCCAACACGCTCCGCGAGCTCACCCCCATTATCCTCCACTACCTCCGTGTGTGTGTGTGCGTCACTTACCCCGTCCTCACCGTGCAGTCTCTCCTCTGTCGTTCCCTTCCCGGCTACCGTCACTGCCAACTCTTCACCCTTTACCTCCCTTGTCTCCACTATTATTTCTGTTGTCGTCACCTCGTGTCTCGTCTCACACGTTTTGGTCTCCCCATTTAATTTTCCCTTTCGGTCATCGTCACGACCCTCGCCCAACACGTTCCACGGAATTATTTTTTCACCCGCCTCCACCGCAGGCCTGTCAGCCGTTGCACCCCCATCCAGCTCGTTTGCTCCCACACGTGGAGTCGCCATTTTTATCTCCCGGTCCGCGGCCTTCATGCCCGCCTGCAGGCTTCGGCCCATGTTCTGCGTCTCACCCCGCAGCTTTTTCATTTCTTCCCTCATTTGCTGTGTATTCGCATCCATCGTCGTTTTCACTTCATTTGTATTTGTATCCATCTTTTCGTTCATTTGTTTGTTCATGCCTTTCATTTCGTTTTTCATTTCATTTGTATTTGTATCCATCGTCGTTTTCACTTCATTCATTTGTTTGTTCATTGCCGCCAGCATGGCTGTATAGCTGGGCCATGTTGGATGCACTCAGCTGAGCCGTTTCGGCAAAGGTTGGGGAAGGGTCTTGGTGGAGAGGGGGGAGGTGTCATACACCGCGGCCGCCGCCGCACCCACCTCGGATCCTGGGCTCAGTTGGGCGAGTCCGTGTTCCTGGACAATCAACATTTCCTCCTCGGGGAATCCATCCTGGACCATGGACTCTACATTATTACACATATATATTTCTAATACCCCCCGGCTCCCGCTCGCCTTGAGACGCCATCTTGCTTCTCGTGAAGGGTTAATTTGCTCGCTCGTAATTTGGAGGGGAATCGGGGTCGCTTCTCTCACCCCTGGACCGATTCCCGTAAATTTGGCCGGAGACAGGAGAGCCCGTTGTCCCGTTCTCCGATACCAGTGCCGTAAGGAGGGCGATGAATTTGTATCCCACTCCTGACACCAGTGTTGCGGTCTTCGCGCCCGCCGGCGTGCGACGGCCACGTAACTCGAATCGCGGCACGTCGCCCACCGGACGGACAATCCAGTCGTGACCCTCTCGGACTAACGCCGGGAACCAGTCACGGGTGGACCTTTCGGTCTCACCGCGATCGAGCCAATCAGCCCCGCGTGGGATAGGGTTGCTCGCCAAATTCCCGAGACTACCTAAGTACCCACGCGGAGGGTAGACCGGGCGTCGCACCTCGCCGCAGGTCGACTCGGACACGGGCCACTTAAGCGACCCGTTCCGTACTATCAGAATAACCGAGCGGTGTTATCGTCGACCTCGACGGTTCGATTAATTATCGGGCGTATTCAGCCCACTACCAACCCTTTACGTGAAGCAAGATGGGGATTCAATGGAGGAAAAGACGAAGCGAAGCGGGAGAACAGTTCAACAATAAAGCACATTTATTCGCGACGAACGGAAAGCACACAAATACAATTCCACCAAATGCACACAAAAAAGAAAACACAATTCCATTTACACAAAAAGCAAACATAAAAGTGAAAACACAGTGCAGAGCTAATACCGACTACCGAGCACACGGCAACACTTATACAATTCTACTTCACAGACGGCGCCGACAACACATACCCAAAACCAAGGAAAAGAAATACCCTCAAGAATGAGGTAGGCCTGGGGCCGAGACCTGGTCGGGCCTACCCGTCTGGTGATGAGACGCGGAGCGGCGATGGCCCCGCAACCCGCGGGCCTCGTGGACAGTGCCTGGCAGGGGGTGGGAACGGGGCCCCATGGTCGCACTATCTCAGCGCGGGGGAAAACAGGAGGGGGTTGCTGATGCTCGGGGTATGGAGGATCTTTATATGTGCGACGAGCGTCCCCACCTCGGCCAGGTCGCGCTGCCGGCCTCCCTCGGGCGCGCAGCTCCTTGCACGACGCGAGCACCCTTCGTCCGACTCGCCGCCTCTCCACAGCTCGTCCCCTCCGTTCCGACTCTCCTTCGCCTCGTTCCGACCTTTACGACTCCTTCTTCCTCGTTCCGACTTCTTACTACCCCTTTTACTGACGAACACCGTCCTTTTATCCCCCCGTAACTTCGCCTTTGACCCCCTCCCTTTGACCTTTCAACTCGCTCCCCATTGGCCCGAGAAAAAGTGGGCGTGAAGGCTTTTTGATCCACAAATTTGCATATATCGATCGCCCTGGGGGCGGGGCCAATTCGCCCCTCGCTCACCGATTGGACGGCAAAAAGTGGGCGTGTGTCGTTTTGGATCCGTTTTTGAAGCAGAAAATCCGTGATTTTGTACACGCTGTTCAACGTGCGCCCTACACGAGTCCAGCATCGGTGCCCATGAGTGGCGCGAGATGACGGTGATGCGATGGTGGCGAGTTGCGACGGTAAAGGTCATGGCGGTTGTGGTGAAGCGGCGTTGTGGTTGTGATGGTGGTTGTTGTGGTTGTGATGGTGGCGATTGGTCCAAAATAAAGATAGTAAAAGAAAAACGGCTATCCTGAAGAGTCGCAGCACGTATAAATGACATGTATTCCCACTAGACAACGGGTTTGGGCCTAACTACACATGCACTTACCGAGATACCTCACCTAAGGGACCTGAATGGTGGTTTGCGAATCTGGTAACCACAACAATATATATATATATACATACATACATTTCTTACATATACATCATACATACATATACATCCTCAACCATTTCTTAGACATGCATTTGCTGATATTGTTAAAACTTGGAACACAGATAATGAATCATGGCTTACATATGCACATCATTTTCTTTTCGAGATCAGATCCAAGGTGGCTGATTGGCGGCCTTTTTTTTTTAACTTAAATGTGTCCCCAACCATTTTTCTGACATGTATGGTCCGATTTTGTTCAGATGTAGCACAGGTACAGTACATGATAATATACACCTGCCCCTCACTCCATTTTGCGATCTGATCTAAGATGGCTGACTGATGGACTGGCGGCCATTTTAGTTGTACATAAGTATGTGACTCGGCATGACCAAATGAGTCGGAAGTCACGCGGCTCCATTGTGAGAAAATCACAGCAAGAGTTTGACGTCCGATGATGGCAAAAATATCCGATTTCTCCATCTCCACGGATTTTGATTGTAAATAGTGTGATTTATCATCCTACCAACCCTGAATGCGATATTCTGAACATAAATTATGTATTTCTGGCCCAAACGCATCGAGAATCTACTGGGAAATACTGTAAACACGAAAGCTCTTTGTTGCTACCGAATGCAGTCAAGTGCCTGGAATCCGGCTCGCTGATTGGCCCCCGCCGCCGCCAGAACACCACATCAAAGATGGTGGCTTCCAGCTAACAACATTCATTTTCTGCGACTTATCTTGCGAATTAACTCCACTTTGCGATTGTTTTGAGAGCTGTTCCTTCGTACAACATGGCTACGATGTCATCCCGTGAGAACGGTAGGAAACGCAATGCGATCGTGCGTGCTGTTAATGAGATTCAAAACTTTAACCTCGCTGCAACTATGACCGATGATGATTTCACTTCGCTCATCAGTGACTACTTCCATAACAACGTGAATTCTGATCGTGAGCTATCGTCCTCCGATGATGATGCCAGTGATGAGGAAGTCCCCGATCTGCCATCGATTGTGAGTGATCAAAATGAGAACAATAACCCGAACTTCGTACATGATATCGTTGACGATCAAGTCGAAGACAGCGATGATGGTGGTGGTGTTGCGGTGAGTTCAATTAATGTGGTCTTCCAATTAATTAGCCATCTTAATTAGCAAGAATGCACCGAGATAACTATGTCAAATTTTGTAGAGACCGAGATAGAGGTCTCTTAATACTGTGTCCCAAATGTCAGTTCTCTATGTCGACGAGAAATATATGTTGCTAAGGCCAAGGTCACATTTGCTCTACGGCGAAGATACGGCGGCCGTACGCTCTCTGAATTGACAGAAACGTGCGGCAGCCGCAGAGAAACTGAGGTGGTCTCAGGGAGGCCCTACGCCGTTTGGCTATATTTTACAGGCCGTAGGGGCGCCGTGGAATTATAGCGCAGAGTTATAACTTTTTTCATTTCTTCGTTCGCCGTAGAAATTCGACAAGCCGAAACAAAAGAACTGGTAAAAAAAAAAAAAAAATTAACCCATTCGTTACCGTCCGTCTGGCCGCACGTTCGGCTTAGGGCCCCCCTGCGGTCGCCCTGCGGTCACCTTGCATCTGCCTTGAAAATTCTATGGCCGCTGCAGGAACGCCCGAAGGTCACCGTGCGACATCAAATCAAAGACCGTACGGCACCCCCACGTTTTCGGTCTCCACAATTTATAAATACCCCGTGCGGCTACCCGAAAAATAAAAACATATGTGACTGCTACATTGTGCGACCATGGAAATACTGCGGCTGCTTTAAAATTGCTAGTGCCCGTACATTTTGTAGACCCTCCGGCCACCGAGCCAAATGTGACTTAGGCCTTACCTCGTGTTTTCACCTTCATTTGTGATGTTTTTTTTATCATCTTGTGTTTTAATGAATAACAAAAAAAGCAATCCGATCACGTGGTGTGCCAGACTGTCGGGCAAGGATTGAATTTCACAGCAAAACCAGTTGTAATTTGGAATATCCATGATGACGTCAGCCCGATGCGTTTGATGAAAGTGATTGTGGTTCTGCGGGCATCATGTTTGAGGAGCTGCCCTGGGGGAGCGCTCTCACAGAGTGCGCGAGCGATCAGAACCCAGGCTCGAGCGTGTGGACCTTTGGATGTGGTGATTGTACCAGTTTACATACAATACACCGCCACCAAAGGTCATTTACTCATATAATTTTAACTTACACATGGGGAATTTCATTTGAAAGTGTCTTGAAAGTGGGTTTTCTTTGGGTCCATGAACGGATTCATTATTTCTTATTGGGAAAATATTTTTGGAATCCGAACTTTTTGCAATCCGAACAGCCTCCTGGAACGAATTAAATTGGGAATCTGGGGGCACCACTGTATCGGCAAACACCTATACTCCGATCTGTAGCGGTTGCGCACGGTGGACGCACGGTCGACGTAGACTGCCAAGGAGGCCGTACGTAGGTGCACGGCGGGCGTAGGGGAACCGTGCGTCGACCTTGCATTGCCCGCAGGTAGTCACACAGACCGCAAGGCCACCGTACGGCGACCGTGGAAATAGTGCGGCCGCCGTAATTTTTTGGGGGTTGGGAAAATTCATTTTTCATTGAGAAGAGCTTACGGCAGCCGCACGAATAACGCAAGCCCACCGTACGCCCTATGTGCGGTCGACGTGGAACACATCTAAATCATAGCTTGGCTTGTCGAATTGCTACGGCAAACGTAGAAATGAAAAAAAGTTATAACTCCACACTATAATTCCACGGCGCCCCTACGGCCTGTAAAATATAGCCAAACGGCGTAGGGCCTCCCTGAGACCACCTCAATTTCTCTGCGGCCGCCACACGTTTCTGTCAATTCATAAGGCGTACGGCCGCCGTATCCTCGCCGTAGAGCAAATGTGACCTCGGCCTAAATGATGATTTTTAGAAGTTTGACCTTTGACCTTATGACTTCAAAAATAGTTGGTTTCCCAATTCAGTGACGTAATATGCAAATCTTGTTCAAATTTCAAGTCAATCGGATGAAAAATGATGATTTTGGAAATTGGATCTCAAAATGACCTTTGACCATTGACCTCAAAATAAGTAGTCTTCTCAGTTGAGACCACCTGTACAACATCGTGAAGTTTCATGAGGATCAGTTTGGAATTGTAACGTGTCGGCGACAAACACATAAACAAACAGACAGTATAGCCAAATCGACTGACCAATGTACTTGAAAAATCTTCGATTTTGCAACTAGTAAAATGGCCATCTATGAGTAAAGCATCTCTTTTTACAAAATTGTACAAAAAGGGAAGAGGAAATCACTTCATAAAGGATTTGAGGTGTGCTTGCATATTTAATTTGTAAGTTCTTTTTGAAAAATGTGTTGTTTTTTTTCAACACAAAGTCGAGACTCATGGAAGAATTAGAACACAGAACAGCCGGAACACAGTGAATAGCAGAAGAATACAGCAACAGTGGTATAGATTGACATGACTCACAGGACACTCAGAGGAAGAATGGCTAAGGGGGGGAGGAAGGGAGGGGGAGAGAGGGAGGGAGAGAGTCAGGGAGGGAGAGAGGCAGGGAGGGAGAGAGGCAGGGAGGGAGAGAGGCAGGGAGAAGGGAGAGAGGCAGGGAGGGAGCGAGAGGCAGGGAGAGAGGCAGGGAGGGAGCGAGAGGCAGGGAGAGAGGCAGGGAGAGAGGCAGGGAGAGAGGCAGGGAGAGAGGGTGGGAGGGAGGGAGAGAGACAGAGACGGAGACCGAGACCGACAAACACGATGTCTTCGAAGATGCAGGAAGTGAACAATCTGGATACAATCTCAAATGCAGCAAGAAAGGGGATGAACGAACAGGAAATGAAAACTGGGATAACAGAGCATTTGCACAAAAAAAATAAAACTGAGAGAATGATTGAGGGAGAGTCGAGAAAACACAGTAGCCTGGAAAAACAGAGGCAGACCATGCTTGCGGGTGGTGGGGGGCGGGGGGGGTTGGGTGGAGGAGGAGGTTACTTGGAGTAGAAAATATCATGAGTATGGATGTGGGGGAGAGGTGACCAGAGGAGGAGGAGGAAGACGATGACGACGATCTTGAAGCCCCCCTGCAGGGAAGAATGGGATTTAAGAGACTGGGGAGGTTGATTCCCCAGGTGAGAGAAAAGATGAAGACATGATGGATGTGATTCGTGAGCTTGGATTTTGGAAGTGTCACCTATTATATTCTATAAACTCAGTCGATCGACTCGGTCACCATTCAATTGACCTTGGGTTGTGAAGCTGCATTTGTCTAAAAGGCAGGAATCCAATGCTGTACGAAATGACGGTTTTTTTCTTCTTTCAAAGGAGCTAATTGATGTTGATTGTTTTTTGTCTTTGGTTGTCTGTGTTCTTTTAGGGACGCCAGTAAGGGGGTGTCAAGTCCTCCTGCCTCCCCTCAGCCTGGCAGTGGCGGAGCTAGCAATGTGGTACCCCCAAGGCAACAGAAACCATCTACTGCTGGAACCAAAAAAAAGGCCAAAAAGAAAAAGGGAGGAAAAGGGGGATGGTGAGCTCCCAAAATCATGACAGGATAAAATGAGATTTATTAAAGTGTTCAAATGCATCACATGCCCGACAAGTCTCAGATACTGCCCTTTTGTGGGAAAAGAAGAATAAGACATGCATCAATTAATGACTATTTAAAGTTGGTGGAGTTGGTTTCATTATTGCTGAACCAAACTGATTGACATTTTTCAATGTATCTCAAGTAGAAGACAAGTCATGTATATTGCCTGTTTTTATGTGCCTTATGCTCACCAAACATTAAAATATCCATTTGATGAAAGCAATGGAGGTTCCCCACGCGTGATGACATGAAACCTTCCAGTCCGAATGCGCCAACACACCTCCTGCCTTGTAACGCAATTGCCTTTTTCATGTTGTCCTGGAACTGCATCATCAAGGTAAGCACAAAGCACCCCTCCCTTTATACGGGACGGTTTCTCTGTACGCAACTTCAACACGGGGACTGAAAACTCGTTTCTCAGCTTCCACTGGAGGAAATTGGCTGCAAGTTTCGGAAGTAAATCCTTTGTACGTCGAGGTAATACGTTCCAAGTTTCAGCAACGGCCGTTTCCGCATTCTTGAGTTTTTAATGAAAACCCTCGAAATTCACATTGGCATCTGTCCGTCTGCCCAAAATGCTTTGGGGCTCATATCTCAAAGGCTATACATAGAAACGAGCTGAAACTTGGAATATACATCGGACAATACATCTAATCAATGGCTTTTGTAACAAGTTCCACCTCAGTGCCATTGTTTTTTTGCACAAATTCTACTATCCACGCATCATCCACAAATGTCAGAAACATCATGCTATTCTGCTTGGCAAGCATCAGAGAACAGCACGATCTATCATTTATGGATATGCAATAGATCAATATATTTGTGCATCAATTAAGTTGTCTACAATTGTACGTCCTCATTACCCTGCATTCGCGAAGAAAATATCAGGGTTAAGCAATAGGTCGCGTATGCACGTGTACGTATATACATCATACATCGTACGTGTCTGCATTTTGTTAAGATCGAAAACCGTTCAGCGGAGGAAATTGAAGCTTTACCACATCTTCCATGACCATATGATAATAGTGGTCACTCTTTTGTTGTCAACATAGGCCAAAGGTCAACAGAGGCCGCATTTCTAAAATCCTCAGTTTTCTTCTGATTGACAAGAAATTTGAAAAGGATTTTCATATGAGGTTACTGAATTCAACTATGTTTGAGGTCAACATAGGCCAAAACGTCAACATAGGCCAAAACGTCAACATCGGCCAAAATTTCTAAAATTGTCAATTTCATCCGATTGACTTGAAATTTGAAGAGGATTCTTGGGGAAAATGCCAGGGATATAGAAAAGACCCCTTTATATCGTATGTGCCATGTGGCAAAGTATGGAAAAGAAGGGACATTCTTGAGAAAAATGCCAGGGACATAGAAAAGGTCCTTTTTATATGGTGTGAGCCACAAACGATAGAAAAGAAGGGACATTGCATGGTTTGTGGAAAATGCCAGATGATAGAAAATAAAGCACATTAAAAAAAAATCTCATATGCTTGCTGTACTCCCCTTGGGTTCTGGAAAAGAGGTTGTGGTTGTGCGCATGCGTGAAGCCATGCGGACATATACTCCATTTTGTCTGCAACTATATCGTTTATTTTGCTGATTTTACATCACTACGTGCAAAAACTACCTCTGGTGTTGCAGGTCTCATGCGATCAAGATCTGGTTTCCGTGCTGAATGCGGATCAGATTTTAAATTTAATTAAGGCATCGGTAGCGCAAGAAGAAACCTGTGCGTGAGCTACTGCACCTTCGGCTGCCCACCGCCACTGATCTGGCCTGGCGGCCAAGGACCGTGGGAAAGCGGTGCAGCAGCAGGTATACGTGAAGATTCAGTGAATCCAACCAGGCCAGCAACGCGGCCTTTGGACATGTTTACCTCAGCTCAGCCTTCGAAAAATCGGCCCTATTGATATTATAGGTTTAATACGATCAACACTTGGTCTACAAACTGATTGAACATTATTTATAGAAAGCAGATCATCTTCATGCTTTCGTCTATATCATGCCCACCACTAGCGTAAGTGATTGCTGAAAAGGCTAATTCTGACTTCAGTATGAGCAACATGCTACTTCTCCGTTTGTCTTGCATGCACTCTCTGTCCCTGCTTTTAGTCATCCTTCTGACAGGTGATGATGTGGAAACTAACTCTGGACCAAGACCTCAAAAATTTCCATGTGGTGCATGTAATCAGGCCTGCACTAATTATAAAGGAGCTACTATGTGAATCATGTGACGCATGGTACCATGCAGATTGTGTTAGCACAGACAACATGCACTTGTCTAACCTGGGGAGAAGTGATTACCCTTGGGAGTGGTCTAACTGTGGCTAACCAAATCTATCGTCTAGCATATTTGGCACGGTCATCATGGGCAGCACTCATGATGCCTTCAATTCTACCCATTTGAATAGTACTTGAACTTCAAGCAGATCAATACTCCATTAACAAGTACTAATCCCCCAGGTTCACCACCAGCCTCATCATCGCCGTCGAAGCTACGTCGACGAGTTTGTGCATCAAACTTGTGCACCCCGGTCATCAACTTCCAGAGCATGTATTCTAAACGGTAGGAGTTCTGGTGCTTTATTGAAGCAACCAAACCCGACATCATCATGGGATGTGAGACGTTGTGAGGGATGTCATCATCACCCGGTACAGGACAAAGTAAAATTATTCCCCCAGGATATAATTTCTGTGAAAAGGACAGGGAAGATGGCTATGGTGGTGTATTATTGGGTATTACTACCAGCATTAACAGTCAACAGATACCAACCAACACTGAATCTGAGTTGATCATCATACAGACAGAAATAGCATTCTTCTTTCAAAACGAGCCGACCGAGTGAACATTCGGTCTGATGCCAAAGCATAGGCAGATCAATTTGTTGACTGTTACTCTACCTTCACACCAGTGGAGGTTCTGGCTCCTGAAACGCAGGCTGTACTGGAAAAAAATCGTTGAAGACAACATCCGCTCCAAATCCAGCTCATCCAGATTCAGCCAATGTTGGTTTGACATATCAACTAAACGCATGTACTGTAAGAAAGAACAAGAAGGCTTGGTGCCACAACGGAGATAGAGATGGGCGTTGTTACTACGATATCAAGAAGGAAACGCAGATCTGTTGCCAGACCAATAACAAATACCTGTCTGACATCATCAATAGTGACCCAGATGGCAATAAGAAGTCGGAAGCGTTGGTAAAATCTGGACGCTGTGACCAAATGGGAGTTGACCTGCTGAATGAGGGAAATATTCTTCACTGCGATCCCAAGCATAAAGCTAACATCTTGAATGGGCAGTTCTCTTCAGTACTTACTGATGACAGTGTCATCTCGACTTGATCTAGGCCCCAGCCTTCATCCAACCATGGATGACATCAGTGTTGGCCACAAAGGAGTAACCAAGACTCTCAAAAACCTTAAACCATGCAAAGCGGCTGGGCCTGACAGTATCTCTGTGAAACTGCTGAAGGAAATGCCTGAAGAAGTCTCACCTGCAGTCACCTTACTGTTCCAGGCATCCTTGAATCAGGCCAGTGTACCATCATCCCTATCTTCAAGAAGGGCTGCCCATCATCTGCTTCAAATTATCGACCTTTCTTATTTACATCAGTCCTTTGCAAGCTGTGTGAGCATGTCGTGCATTGTGCCATCATACATCATCTCATCAACCATCAGATACCAACAAACGCACAGCATGACATGAGGAAACATGGATCTTGCGATACGCCACTGATCCTCAGCATAGATGACCTTGCTGGAGGAATAAAAGAGAAGGGACAAATAGACATGATCTTGCTAGACTTTGCGAAAGCCTTCGAGAAGTTGTCCCACCGAAGACTTATGTTGAAGACGGAATTCTATGGACTTAGAGGCTGCACTTTTGAGTGGATAAAAAGCTTCCTCCATGACCGCACACAGCAATTCTTGATTGCTGGCCAAATTAGCTCTGAAACCCAAGTAACATCCAGAGTTCCTCAGGGTAGTGTGCTCGGCCCACTTATTTTCCTGATCTTTATTAACGATCCACCAGATAACATCTCAAGCTCCATACCATGTCTCTTTGCAGATGACTGCGTCCTCTACCAGTGTATTACATCTGCCCAGGACTGCACTCATCTCCAGATGGATCTTGATGTGTTATAGGAGTGAGAGAGGAAGTGGTTGATGGAGTTTCACCCATCTAAATGCCAGGTCATTCACATCACCAACAAGTGGAAGCCCATCCTCCAATCTTATGCTGTTCATGACCACACCCTTGAAGAGGTTAACTCAGCCAAATACCTTGGTGTCCACATCAATTCAAAGCTGAATTTGAACACCGACATGGAGGAAACAGTTAAGAATGCTAACTCCACCAATTCCTTCCTGCATCGAAACTTCAGCTGATGCAACCGTAGAATTAAGAAGACCACATTCACAACTTACATCCGACCAATCGTGGAATATGCTGCAACAGCATGGGATCCTCACACTCGGTGTAACATCAACAAGGTCGAGATGTTCTCGCGTAGAAGTGCTCGATATGCCGCTCGTAACTACGGTTGTATCAGCAGTCAAACGGTCATGCTTGAAGAACTATAATGGCCCACCTTGGAGAGTAGACGACTCCAAAGCCGTCTTACCTTGGTGTACTGCATTCGCTATGACTTGGTGGACATCTGGTAGAGTGTATACCTCACTGAAGCATCATCACGTGCCAGAGGACATGGATCCTGCTTCATGATACCGAGCTGCAGTACTCAGGTATGTGCCTCATCCTTCTTCCCCTGCACCTGCAAGGATTGGAACCACCTGGAGAAGGACCCTGCCACTTAATCCTCCCTCGACGCCTTCAAAACCACGTTGTGGGGACTAGCGAGATAAGATTACATCTGGCCTTTGTTTTTACTCGCACCTGTATGTATTTTCACAATTTGGTTGTATCAGCGATGTTCCACACCTACGTACAACCGCAGTTCGTTAATCTTCATCCTGATGAAGCAGCACTTATATGGAAGGAAGGAGCCATAATCCCCAGGAGTAATAACATATTACTGTAATAAAAAATCTGGAAGGGCACTCGTTAGAGAGCATTCCTCCGGCATGTAATGCTTGATCCACGAGAACATATCAGGCCCATTACATTTTTCAGATATTGTGCTATGCGGTGACTTCCATGGTAACTCGCATTACATTTGAAGGTCATATGAGAATGTATCTAGTCCCCCACAGCATTGCTAACAACTGCAATGATCCAGATTATTGGTCAGGCTGGCATTGATATTGAACCTATTCTGTGTTATGGTCTGATGATGAATGTCTTTAATATGTGGTGTAGCATGGCCTTTTTAGGCATGGTAACTCGCGTTACAACAAATGGACATGGTCAAAAACAAGTAAACTTTATTAACTGTTTCTCCTCAAACAGACATATGAATTACGGAGTGGCCAGTTACGTATAATGACTGAGGGTCCATGCTTGAATTTTAGAAAGAATGAAAAGTGAACTGCAACATGTAACTTATATAACGATGAAAAAGTGAGTAACTCACGTTACACAGTAACTCACGTTACAGTTTATAGATGACTGCTCTGTACTTTAAGATAGAATCTGATCATTGTTTTGTAGCCAATAGGTCTAGGTCACTCAAACGGGCCAGAACCTGGGGATGTTTCCCAACAGGTATATTAAAAAATATAATATATGGTTCACTTAATTTTTTTCAACCAGTGTCCACTTTTACATGGAAGTACCCATATATCGTTTTTGGCCCTATCTCTCAATGGTGAAGAATCACTTTAAAAATTAAATAACTCTCGTATCCAGATCCAGATCCTGATCTTCACCAAAATTGAATCAATTCGGTCTTGCCACACACCCAACGTGTCCACCAA